>NC_066250.1:310568-621136 GCF_024542735.1 Bombus huntii
GTCGAATTTGCGTGTCACACGTTCGCACTTTCGCGTCATGTAGCTTTCGCTGACATCTTCGCGATTGTGTTCGCGTAAACAGGATTCGGTTTACGCAAGCGGAAACCAACAGTTAGCAGAAACGAAGCTGACGATCGATAAATCTCGTACGTTTTGCATCCTTTCGAAATGCGAGTATTTTTATTTTATGCGTGTCTTTACTTTACCAAAGAAGAAGAGAATTCAACTAGCGATCCATCGATTAGTGATTTGCTACGTTCGATCGTAGAAATAAGCCTCGTATACGTGTACGGTGTACAATCTTACGGCATGTATCTACGTACGTAGACAACTCAACAAAGAATCGAACTCGAAGAATGTTTCATTTTTACAATAGTATTCGCAAATTACGCAAGCGTTACGAAAATAGAAATCGTTTAACGTATATGCGTACGACATGGTAAACTAAAGCCGGTTTCACACGGAGATACTCGTATCGCGAGCTGCGTACCGTGCGGATGTCGCCATTTGTTTTAACGTTTCGTTTATCGCCTTCGTACAAATAAAAATCGTTACCAGAATAGACGAAACGAGTATCGCGATGCTGCGTATCGACAGATTCGTCGTGCGATCGCATTCGTTCGTCTACGTGTGTACATATTCAGCGTATAATCGATGGAATATGTAAGAATCAGAGGAAATTCATTACACCTTAACGATAAAATATAATCATTATACTTATTTTCTCGTATCGTAAAACAACTAATTACTAAATACGTAATATGGAGAAGCAGTTTACAATTGTTCTTCTCGAAATAGGAGGAGCAGATTGAGCTTAGAAACGCGCATATATACACGAGTGCACATAAATATAAGTACAAATCTGGATGGAAGAAGAGATAATTTGTGGTAGGGAGGGAGAGAGAAAAGGTAAAATACGAGGAAAGAAAAACTACGTTAATCGTTCGTTGTACTATGAAGTTAACAGCATCCGCAGAAGGTTTACCGTGGAGCGTAGAATATGGATATATAACGATTCCGTTTCGGAACGTCCGCTCTGTCCCTCCGTCGTTCGTCGATGACGGTGCTGAAGCCACGTGGTGGCGGATCACGTGCGTGTATGCACAGCCAACGTAAGTAAGCAAGTAAAATACTCGTACGTACGCACACCACGCACGCGATGCGCTTCCCACACGTACGTATGCTCGCACAGGTACATATATTGCTGGCGAATGCTCGACGAGCAAAACGGATTCTCTTTTGTTCGCCAATGAACGCGAGTACAGGGTCGGTCTGCCCTCTGGTCTACTTCGTCTTAATCGCGGTCGAGCAGGTCCTTAACCTTGCCACTGGCAATTGCTTTCTTCTTCGCACCTTTTCCATCTTTTCTCCGATCAAAGAGAATAATTTGCTCAATTTGACGAGCACGCACGCACTCGAACCAACTTTTTGATAACTTGTACTTTTAATTTTAATCCATAGATCGGTACGAACGTCGATACGGTACGAACGATATGCGTATCTACGTACGGTAGGAACCACTTTCGACATTGTCGTTCAGCTTTTTCCGTTAACCGACGTTTATCAAAATTTGTTATTCAGTTTTGATTAATTAATAAGACGTAGCGTACAGCGAAACGTTCGTTCGATGAATTACGATTTCAACGGGGATGCGAACTGCGAACTACGCGCGCGAGAAATCTTTCAAGCGGTTTCTTCCACCGACAGAAATATTTTTATGCGTTCCGTGTTTCGCGAAGCGTTGGAAAAGGATCGAAGAAAGCAATTCCATTCGGTGAATCGGTCGCGTCGCCTCGTTTTCCCCCTTCTCGGGCGTATTTTACCCGTTGAGAGTCTACCGAAATCGTTACGTCTGCTAAAATTACTCGCAGCACGGCAGGGTGTAAACGCAACACGAGTTTAGGTTTGTGTCGCAGGAACTCCTGGCCAACGGATCGATTCTGGATGTAACTCGTTACGATTCGCCGTAAATAACGTCGTCGTAACGAAGCAACGTGGACGTCTCACGGGTCTTCTCGTCCGATTGAAACGTAATCGTCACCCTCGGAGCGAAACGCTAACCGAAATAGCGGGAACATCTGCTCCATAGAAACGAGAGAACCAGCCTGCTGGAATGCAATGGAATCTCCACTTGTCGCGATTTAATAGACAACGGTATTTAGATCGAGCACGAGAAATCCCCGAAGAAATACAACCGAGAAATAAAACACCACCATATATTGTTCACGCATGTCCGACATTCTCTCTCCGGGGAGGAATTTCTTCACTGGCTGTACTCTACCTCTGCACACTAGCAAACAGTTGAGAAACGAACAGGACGGCAGCTTCTTATGTCGCATTCGTTGTAATATTCGGCATTTTAGACGCCGAAATTACCGATATATTTCGCGTTACTTTTATTCGTTGTTTTATTCGTAAACGGTAAGGCGAGAGCTAAATTTTTCAACGACATATTGGTCGCTCGAACAACTCTGTAAGAAGGATTTTTCTGCGACTAATCAGAAAATCATTTTAGCTGTAGATTGCTATAGAGATTACGTGTGAAAACATTCATCTTTGAGATACGATGTACAGATAATATGCTAAATAACGTATCGTCAAAATTTCAAGGGAAAGTCGACGCTACGAATACTTTAACCGAACTTCGTCGTATACGCAAAGCGCTTTAAATTATCGATCGATATCTTACACGGTAAATTAAAACGTAACCGCGAACGTTAGCTGCCAAGTATTTTGGTAGTATTCGGACGTTGTCAATGAGAATCGTTCAAAGCGATGCCCAAGTAAGATAATAATGGGCAAGTAAGTGAAAGTGATTAATCGCGACCGATCGACCGTAGTCACGACTCGGAGCTAGTGAATGGATTTACCGTAAATGAAATATAATAAATACTGGAGCACTGCGTACGGTTGATCGACCTATTTTCGAGAATTTACACAATTATTTTTTACAGCTGCGTGTTAAATCGAAATCATTTACCGATATCACTTAACGATACTTGTGACTTAACGATTTGACGATTTTACGGCTTATGTAAACATTCGCAAGGTGTGCAATCTCAGATAATGGCGTGCGAGAGAAGAATTAATCAAGTTATAGCATGAAAAAATACATGTACGAACCGAATATTTACATGCACTTTGGTTTCGTAGTAGTAAGCGTATCCTTCATCGAAAATAATTGCTGGCTTCCCATTTTTCTCAATCTTTTTTCCCCATTATCGACTATATAACGTCACTCTTCTCGGAATAAATATCGTAAATATCGAACTAGGCGCGATTAAACGTGGCAAAGTTAACGACGATACAAGCAAACCAGTGACCATTTCTAATTCGAGTTTAATAACACGTGCGACGATCGAAAAGACTTTTAGAAGAAAGGCCTAGCCGTAGAAGAATTACAACGTACAACGTAGCGCAATTGCGTTTTCGTGAAATTACGATTATACGAACTGATCGATCCGGCTGTTTGGTATTAAGAAATTCTCCTGTTCTTTTCGCTGTCGATGACTGCGTGCTCGATTACTTTATTCGTTCGAAGGGCGGACGTTCCTTTCGATCGGAAGAATCCCGCGTACTTGATCGTTGATCTAAAGCGCGCTAAAAGGGTTGGAAAGAGTACGAAGAGAAGGTAACGAGCGTCGTTCGTGAACATTTCGGATACATTTTGTAATTCAGCCACGGCCGGCTGCCTTGTAGCGTGATAACGTAAGTTGTCGTAATTGCGTGCCATGCATAGTTAACGACGCTTACCTATGGTACGCGTATGGTCTGGCGAATTAGCAGATTGCAACGAAAATCTCGTCGATGACACCGTTCACTCGTTGTTCCCATCGTCCCCGATTCATCCTTCTCGAGATAACAACGTACCAGCTTTACCCGCCAATTCTCTTCTCGATCGATTCACTCCGTTGATCGATCGATCGATCGATCGATCGATCGATCCAACGTTATATCGCTTTCGCTTTTCATCGTTTTCGTATATTCCCCATCAAATCGTTTCGTAAGTTTTCGAACGGAAGAATATTTCAGAAACTGTGAAAATTCTCCGTTTTACTTTTTACATAGGCTTCTCAACTCTTAATTGGAGTAAGTATCTAGACTTTAGACCGTGTATTTTGGGAAACCGCCGGCGTTTTTCACCGAGCTCAAATTTTTTCTCCTGACAGCCGTTTCTGTCGACTGTCGGTAGAACGTATATTTAGGAAGGCTATTTATATTTTGTATTTGTTATACATCAGCCCGTCAAACAGATGTTATTCTTTGAACGATCTATGTACATACATATTCGTTATTTGATGTTTGGGATTAAATCTTCTCATAAACGAGTTTGTATGACATTTTTCATTTACTGGGAAATTTACTCTACGAGTAAATATATGTATATATATATATGTGTGTGTGTGTGTGTGTGTGTATAGATCATCAAATTTACAATCTCTGTTGTACAATTGTATCAATTGTCGTTTGACGATACACGATCACACGAATCGTATCTTTTCCACATCTATCACAAATTCTTATTTATTGTTTACGTCGTGTAATTATTGGATTGAAATGCATTCTTTTGTACGTGAACGAATAATACGAATCGATCAGAGTCGATGATCGAACAAATAGATGTACGATGCAATCGTAAAACTTGTTTCGCGTCGAACGTTTCATTTCGGATAACTTGTCTAACGGAAACCCACTCGACACCGGTATTTCGAAAACGACTTAGAAACTTGAATGGAAGCCAAACTTTACTGGCTAAAATAGGTACCGAAAGAATACTCGTTCCTTTTTACACGTGGGAAAGTACGGCAGCTGAGAATCATAATTCGAACATCGCTAATTACGCGGCTAAAATATACTTATGTTTTCGTCTATGTACTATACTCGCAAGCGATACTATGTACCACTATGTACTATGTACTATAGCGGTAAATAGACGCGTACGCTTCCAAATTTTCTGGTCCCTTTCTTAAATTATCGGTGGAGAACGCGTGCCATTTCATATCAGCCGAGTTAACCGGGCTCCGATAAATATTCAGTAGCTCTGAATTATCTACTACATCGCAGCAAACTTATGATTTTTTGAAACGTTTTGTAATTCGGGACTCATTCAGCTCGAGCACCAGTTGCGTAATTACAAGTCACTCGTAATTAAACATGTGCCTATTTCGAAATTTCAGTTGTGTAGCGACGCGACAAGTAAATATATATACTATACCGAATAAATCTACTAACAGGTAGTTGCACACTACGATATCGAATATCTTGGGCCATTTTTTGAACAATCGGATCGTTTAACGTACAGTTTGATAGGTATCGTTTAGAACGTAGAAAACGATGGTGTATAAGAGAGGAAGGTAGTCTGGAAGGTAGCCTGGAGGGAGCACCACGAACGTTAACGGTTGAGAACACTGTTCGGTCAGGGAGAAGTCACGAACGCAAAAGGAAGGCGACGCGACGTAAGGTAAAAGAGTTTTGTTTGGGTAGAAGAGGAAAAAAAGGAAACGGCTTCGGAAGCCACGTAGACCCGACCATACTCGATTCTTTGTTGAATTTTCGACCATGAGTTTGTGCAGCAATTACCGGACGAGCATTTCTGAAAAGCGATCTCCCCGTCGTCTCGATGACCACGACCATGGTAGCGCGCGTTCGGATAGCTTCGCGTCGCCATGGAATATTCCATCTCCGTACTAGCTACGTTTTATCTGCATCTATACGCTTTATCGCGTTTATTATCCTCGTCGATTATTTCTCCTTCTTTTCTCTCGGCTCTCTGTTCGCGTATCGCTGTACGTACGGTAGGCTGTTATCGCGATGAACGCGGTGGAAATTAATTCCACGATATCCTCCTGTACAACGTTCATTGAACGAATTCTGTCGAATCAACGTACCGTTGTTTTTCTCTTTCTCCGGATCGATCACCTCCGATCCTTTCTAATCTACGGGAAGAAAGATCATTTTTCCACACGAATCGCGGAAATACGTATCTAGTATATAGCGAAACAACAAGCAAAAGCAGGAACGTATTAAATACGATATTGAGATCAACGCGATCGTATCGCGCTATGTCGTGTGTTGCGCAAAATCTGTTATTCTTATAGCTTATATATATAGAGTGTTTCCTCCACGAATCTCGATCGTCGTCGGTTCATTTGCAATCGTTTGCAAAAGCCGCGCGTTTTCCGAGCCGCGTAACGCGCGATAAACCTTTCCACGTCTATTCCAAATTACACAAGACGCAGCTCGACGAATCATCCGTGCGCAGGCAGTGGCGCAAAGCGCATCTCGACGCGTATTCGTCATCGGCTACGACGATGCTGGCCCGCGAAAATCGAAACCCCTAATGATTAGACGACGTCTTGGGGATCTATCGTGGATCTATCGAGAGGAATCGGCCGAGCTCGTGCAACAAAGGTAACAGCGCTGTGGATGGTTATTTTCGCCGCTCTCTCTTTTTTCTAGCCTGTCGGGCAGGTCTAGATGCTTTCTGACCTGCTAAAACAAATGCCCGACCTATCTGGGGTCGCTTCTTATCCAAGCGAAGACCTATCTACGTCGAGAGGCCGAAAAATACCCCACGATGTTGTGTTAGTCTCTCGCTAAGCCAACCATTCGAGCGGACTACGAACACCGTTTTACATTCGAAAATATATATCTACGTGTAGCGTGTCGCGTCGCTGTTGAAACCGAGGATAAAGAAGAGAATTCGAAAGAAAGGAAAAGGATGGAAATAGAAATTTCCATCTTGCTAAATTTTTGTCAAATAAAATTCGCTTTTCGCTAAGATATATTTTCCATGTTTCCACGATATTCGTGGCATATCGAGCAAAGATTCGAGCACGATCCGAGTATCCCTGATTACGCGCTAATCTCTCGCCTTATCTCAATCGTATCTGTCTTAGCCGATGCGATCGTCGAAAACGATCGGAAGTAAAAAACGATTGGTTTTATACCGATGTAAGGCTTCGTTAACCTACTACGGCGATTACGCAGATACGATCGCCTAAAATTTCTTCCGTTCCATCGATACTCGTCTGAATTCGATCGAACCGATTATCGTGAAACAATCGTCGAAGCAAGCGCCGTTTCGTCATTTCTGTCACGTACGAGCCAGCTTACGCATAAATATTATTCATCGAGTAACCGCGTAAATACACAGGCTACGCCATACGAACATGCAAATAATTTAACGCGCGTAAATTCCTGCAATACCCCTCGATCATTTCTGTCTATTCGCTTTCAATCGTGTCGTCCTAAGTAGCATGGAAGCACGGTTGGCTCGATCGTACACGAATATTACTATTACGGGGAAAAAAGTGTTAATGGTCGATCGTTGCTCGCAATCGTTAATCGCTGTAAAAGTTGTTCGATGCGAGTCATAAAGTACAACAAGTACGATAATACTAACAGGATGATAATGAATGAAATTAAAAATTGAAAGATAATAAAGTGGTCGGACAAGTTTCCAGTAACATTGCAATATACAGTATAAACACGAGTGACTTTGCTAAAAGAAAAGAGGCTGATAATAAAACAAAAGTATAGAGATAACTATATCTACATACTTTATATCTTTTATTAGCGAACATGATATCTTTCAAAACGAAAACGTAACGCAAAATCTAACTTGGTTTCGCGTCGATATCGGGCTAACTAATTCGTGAGCAGTAAGACCGGTTTCACACGGAGATACGCGTACACCGATGGAAACGATCGCACGACGATCCTCGCGAAACGCGGTACCGCGACATTCGTTTCGCTTATACTCGGAAACCATACGTTTCGTACGAAAACCACGGACCAAACGTTAAAACAAATAGCAGCATTCACGCGGTACGCAATTAGCGATATAGCGCGCATCGCGGCACTCGTATCTCAGTGTGAAAGCAGCCTAAAACGAGCGACGTCAGCCAGACGTATCAACGATCGTGCAGAACGTAATAAAAGAACGATGCGCGATTTTTTCGACTACGATACGCAGAAAATACACAATCTTTTGATAGACCAAAGAAAATATTAAATGCACTGACCACTGATATCGCTGTTACTAATGAGACACGAATATTCGTTAGTTGGAAAAATGATCCCGGGTGGAAGAAACCCGAACGCATCGTCGCTGAGCAGAAAATTACATTACGCAACGCGCGAGCCAGCTGAAGCGATCGGACGACGGAGAGGAGCATCGCGCTACTTCGTCTCAGTGGGAACGTTATGACAGCCGTAAAAGTGCAAAATCTCATCTTATTGTCCTGCACCTCGTATTCTTTAAACTTTAAAGTATACGTTTGCCGTAGCCACGCGATAAGCGAGCGGCCCCTCGTGCAGGAGACACGCCCTGAACCGAGAAAACGTTCCCCCAATAATTTCAAGCTTTTCTTTTCTCCTTCCCTTCTTTTTCTTTCTTTCTTTCTTTCTTTCGTTCCTTCTTTCCCTCTACCCTTCTTCTTTCGTTCTCCTGCTTCGCTTTTTTGACTGCGTGCAGCGTGCTCCGCACTTGCTCCTCAGCATGGGGTCGGTAAAAATGTAAGAACCTCTACGAGGTATCGTCTTCTTCTGTCTCGTAGATCGCGACGCGACGCGATCTCTCTATCCAGCTTCGACGTCATTTTAAACGAAGTATTTGAATGATTATATTTCAATCCGTGCCCCTCAAAATATCTAATTATATAAGAATATATAAGACTATAGAAATATATCATAAGAATAAGGTTATCTCAGAGTACTTTTTCGAAAGCAGCCTCGTTCGATGAGACAGATGGAAAAAGAAAAAGCGAGCTTCCCTTGTATCGTAAATTGACAAAGGAGTGCGATGTTCGCTTAGGCCGGTAGTGTGTCAAGGACACAGGTGAAGCTCCTCGTTTTTTTTCTTATTTTATTGTATCAAAATCGACAGAGCAAGCGATATTATTGTTTTTTGGGCAATTCTGAATACTATTTAAACTAGCTGAACAATTACCGCAAAAGTATGGCAACTACGAAGTGTGAGCGTCGATATAATATATAAATATATAGGATTATAAAGGACGATAGCACGAACAGTTAAAATGTTAAATGTTAGATTATTCTAACGAGAGCAAGAAGGGAAAAAAGACAAAGTCGGAGAAATATTTTTTTGTTGCGTTGATTGAAACGATTTGGCCATCTGGAACACCGTAAATCGATTTAGAAAATGAGGTGAATTTTCCTTATTCGTGCGCACAGAATCGAGAGAAGAGTGGTATTATGTAAAAGCAAATCTATTTCTCTTTCGACGCTTTTACGAAATTATGAAATTTCGTCCGAAAATGATATATTATTTAACGTAAGAAACGTTGAAAAAGAAAAAATATATATAACTATTTTTATTACGTGCTAGGTATTACGAGCTAGGTATTTGGTCTTCTTAGGTTAAGAAAATCGAGTTTCCCGATCTCCTAGTGTTGCGGAGATCCGGTGATTAGCAGCGTACACGAGGGCGTAGCGAAAGAGTGCGAGAAGGATGAAAAATAAAAGAAAGAACGAAGAAATTCTAGCCGATTGTTCGGTATGAATGAGGCACCTTGCTCACTGGCGGCGGTCTTTTCCCCCTTGGCCGCAGGTGAGGTCAAAATTTCAACGACAATGAGTCGGAATAACGACTTTCCAAACAGACTGCACAATACCTCAATAGGGAATGTCGTCTAAAAGGTCTCGTAAATTTTCCATAAGGACGATCGGCACCGGGGTAAAAAGATAATCCGATGAGTCATCACTGATCTCGCGTTTCCCGTATTTTCGAGGAGCGACGACTGACTCGAGAATCTTTCTTTTTCAGTTACTCTATTCCCTGACGGATAACTTCGCGAGAAGGTGAATACAGGTGAATATTCTTTAACGATATATCTGTAACTTTTATTTCTCCATAAAATAATGATAATTTTAATAAGATAGATTTAAGAAGAGATTTAATAGATTTAAGAAGATATCGTCGAATCTTATTGATCTGTAGTTTTTACTTTTTAACGCGTCAAATGTAATGTAGAAACCGTCGGTTTCTCTGATAACGCAGAGGAGATGAGGAGATAACGTAAGATCGCAGAGATCAACGATCGCCGGTAAAAAACAGATAGCGGTTGTTCGAAGGAGAAAGCTATAAGCATTCGTATTTGAATAAATTAGCTGCGCGGAGAGAAGAGAAAGAAATATCGGCGTAATCGGTTCTTCTCTGGAAACTAGCTTTTACGCGTTAACCAAGAACGTGGACGATCGTCGAACGAAGCGACAAACACTCGCGTTAAATATCGCCACTCTCCGTCGATTCAAGAAAGATGAAAGAATATGGCTATGAAATGATCGAACGTTTCTAAATGAATTAAAATCGTCGCCGTGTCTAAAAAGATATATATATATATAATCTCGAATCGTTTTCCTAAGAGTAAGGATTTCCTAAGAAATTTACCAAGAATAAGGTTTAGCTATTAGGCTCTTGAGAAACGAGCTCGATCCTTTTCCTCTCGTACGTTGCCTTTCAACGATGAAATATCTAAAACATTCGAACGTATAATCGAAACGCTTTCGTAAATCAATTTTCTGCAACTGGAAAACGCTATGAAACTACGTGTTCGCGTTTGGCACGTGCTAAACCGTGAAAGAGTCGATAAACGTGAAATTATACGTAGAATAAAGAAGGCCTACGTATCCTAGTAATCTTCCACCTCCTTGCTCGTGTCCGTCTTCTCCTGCTCGAAACTCGTTAAAGTTCCAACGTATATATCGGACCGTGTTTACGCAGGTATGTAACAACGAACGAGAACAACGTTCGTACATGTATTTACGAGAGTAACTTCAGCGTCGCTTTGCGTATCCCGGCTAAAGCGGAAAATGCAACTTTCTGCCACTTTCTGCGGGCCAACTACAGAAATACGTGGCGCTTTAGTGCTACCTACGTTCTCTTTCGAATGCTAATGCGTCTATTGTAAGAAAGCTTGTATAATGGAATAGCTCGGGACAAGCGACGAGTCGAAATGATAAACAATGTAAGCGTACGAAAAAAGAAAAAGCGCCTTCCTTTTACCGGGAAGAAAAATCGTAGGAATCGGCTAAACTAAAGTCGAAAGTTCGCTGTACGGCGATTCACGTAGCCAGAAACATTCAACGAGTCGATCGTTTAATATACATCGACGGAAATAATTTTGCTTTTGTTCGTTTCCGTGGAATTATTTGCTTCTATCGAGAGATAACATCGGTAGGAAATAGGGGGCGTGAGGAATCTTACGCGATCTATCCTTCTGTATTTTTCCCACGTGACTTTAAGACGCTACGAGTCGTGTCCTGTTCACCCATTTTCGAAGGACCTTAACCAACCATGAAGTAACTTGCACGCTAGTTATCTTTAATATTACAGACCTGCGATCGACGTCGAAAATCCACGCTTCCTTCTCGATACTTTCGTAGTCTCCTCTTTGTCCTGTCCGTATATAATTCTATTATACTCAAATTTTACACTCTGACGTATTATTTTGCTACTCGCTGTATCAGAGATGAAACTGCTGCGATTATTTTTAGTAGAATAATTTTAAACTCGCTTTCAGAGTAAGAAGTAGCTTCTAGGCCAACTTTGCCCATATTTATCCGCACAACGAAAATAATATTTTCTAACACGACCAGGATCAACTAAACGATTAAGCGATTTTAAGTGGAAAAGTGTTGCAAAGACGAACAACAGTTGATCGGTGATACGTACATACTTGCATATACGTAGTCGATTGTACACTTAAATGCACGGATTTACGGGTGTTGAACACCGAACACCGGAAATCCTTGAGTAGTGTTGACGCGTACATCGAGATGACTGCACTAAATACATGCATAATTGTATTGTTACGCGACCCATGTGAGTTACAAGTTGCTTAATACGTATGGCTTGCATCGAATTCAGCCGTTTCGCTCGAATTATGATAAAACGGTAATTTACGATCAGGTTATCTAACGATCGAATTGGCGAATTTAACAATTTTTACTTTCTCGATATGTGAAAGATTCATCCTGATATAACAGAGAGAGAGAGAGAGGAACGATAACAGAGCATATCAGACATCTAAGAATGAAATACGTAAAAGAACGGATTGAAAAATTTGCGACAGAACTGGTTAAAAACCTGACACGAACTTGAAGCGTCGGAAGACTGAGGAGAACGAAGCCATACGAGTTGCTGGCATGAAAAATAAGGAACTGGAGTGGAAACACTATCGAGCGTTGTCCACACGTACACGATATCTACGCTATTAGGTTTGCTGGTTAGGTTAGGCCTCGATAGAGCCAGTAAATGTAATATAGATATTAAAGAAAAAAATGTTGTCCCTCGGGTAAATAAATGACTTTTCTCTATTACGTATACTGTACTATCGAGCGTACTATCGATACTGTCTACCAAGTGTAATATATTAAGCGTAAGTATCTTTATATATTATACACGTTATAATCTAAAAAGTTTCCACGCGTTGGTCGTTCGGTACTGAACATCGAACGTCGTCCAGTACCGACCAATCGGCCGTCGACAACTGCAGATGAAATTTCTTTTATCTGGAAGTTTAATCTGTTGGCAACTGAAATTAAATTGGACGTTCGTCTAATCTTTCTTCTATCTCTCCCCGCGGAAAAATGTTTGAAATTCCAAAGTAAGAAAAGAAGGAAAGCGGACAGGAGAGAACATGAATGCGGCTTTGAAGCTACTCTTTGAAAATAAAATGGCCCAGAGACGCAGGCCGTTCAGGCTTTCGATGTTGGTTTTCTGCTCTATTTATTGCATACGTTTTATAAACTTTTGTTTGCCTGAAAGTCATCGAAACCGTGTTGTTATTATCGAAGCTCGACCGAAGGTCGTGAATGATCGGCGCGGTAACGTTAAGAGTCAAGGTCATCTGAAAGTCACAAAAATCATGGAGATCGTATTGTTAGCAGTCAAGGTCGTTTGAATGTCAAAGCGAGGTCAGCCAGATCATGATTTCTATATAGGACGCATTAATTGACCAAAACTATCGATCATCTGGAACGTAACGAGTTACCAATCTGGTAAAAAGTATCAGAAATTACAATTGAGAGTGGCAGCAACAATTTTCTATCAATTTATCGGAAACAAACAATTTTCAGAGTATCGTTGCGAAACATCGGCAAACCTATAAACATACGTTAGATGTTAGATCAGACTCATGCTACGACAGACGCCATGGGAATACGTGTAGAACGTAGTAGAGTTGTGGACTATAGAAAGTACACGAATACGCTGTGTATACGCGAAGGATAGAACGTATGTACGTACGTACCTATGTATGTATGTATGTATGTATGTATGTATAAACGTATGTACATCGTGTGTGTACGTATGTATGTATGAGGAGCCGGATACGATAAAGAATTATCATTCGGGGGGACAAACGGCGAGCCCAAACAACTGTTCGGTCTTCTTTATCAGCCCTTAGCTCGATAGATGTCACGAATAGCGATACCTATGAGAAAGTTCGAAAAGGGGGAATAAAAATAAAGTAACGATACGCGACCACGCGACTATCGTTATAGTTGTAACGGATGATTAAGAAACACATTCTCCGGACCATCCATCAGAGTAGTGTGTACTCGTTTTTTATTTGTATCGACTCGTCTCTATCTATTATATTTCGAATAGACAAACTGTCATGAATAGAACTGTAGAATTCATTTATAAAAGGTTGGTATTATCTTGTCAGATTGAAATTTTCGATCGAATCAAAGGTATGGCCGCGGTTTAAATTTTAGTACCTTTATGTTTTATAGCGAACCGGTACAGCCAAGTGAGCCGGGCTATACGGTAAACCGGTTTATAAATTTTATTCAAAACAGCTCACAATAGAGCGCAACTATGCGCAAGCGTTTATACAATTTGAAAAATGTCGCAGCAAAACTCATTAATATACGTCAATTTCAATTCTTAAACGTTCTTAAACATGCTTGAACGTTTTATAACATAATACGAATAAATGGCGAGAAACCGTTATAATTCAAATACTATTTCGAACAGATTCTTGAAAGCAAATTTATAGAAAAATATTTGGATAGAAGTTGGATTTGGGATCGGAAAAGATATACGGATATAGAGATAAAAAGCAGAGTGCGCAAGGGGGCAGATATCTGCAAGTTATAGATGGACGTGGTAGCCACCGTGGGCATCGTTTTTGCGCGGGAAAGGTATTTTCGCTCTGCGGATCTGCTTTGTTGGTCCGCGTGTTAAAATATCTTTGCACGTTAGAAAGTGTTTGCGGTCGGAAGATATTTTAGGACATGGAAACGTTTCCATGGTGAGGTGAGGTCAACCAGGTCGTACCATAAAGGAGGGATCTACGAGTGATAAAAAGCTCGTAATGCGTTTTAAGTGGGGGAATTTCTGATACCGTAATAAATAGCTGACTGGAAATTCGGCAGAACGATCAGGTTATGCGTGCAGCGAAATGTAATTGAGATGTAAAGCAAAAATAACCATTATATTATAGTAGTTATATTATAGTAGATCGAGGTGATGATAAGAGGGAGGGATTTGCCGAACGTCCTTGTTTAAATCTACATTTCCTCTGGAAAGAGATAGTTTTATACGCGTGTATATCACAAAGTGGTAGAACAATTGTTATATCGATCGATTACAGCCGATGATGTAACTTGTAAGTACCATAATACGCAAAAGGATACGTTTCATCGCATTTCGATGAAAATTAACGACGTCGAAAAGAAACTTGATTAATTCGATCGACTGGAAGGTGCAATTTCTACGCGCTTGATAAAACAAACTCGAAAGATAAAAAGACAACTATAGCGCTACACGTTGTGAGGGCAAATCGTTTAAACGCTTCACGCTATGCTTTCCGCGATTGATAAATCTGTGCCGAATAGATTGCCATTCAATTTTGAACGTGATTTTCTTTCTCGTTCTCGTCGAGCCTAAGCCAAGTACAAACAGTATATGCGAAGAGATAGGAAAAACACGTTGATTCTTTTACCTTCGAACGTGAAAATCGTATACAGCTGTCCTCGACTAAGCCTTCGAAATGATCCGACGCGAAAACAAGCCGACCGGCACAGATGTGCGATCGCAAACTGAAATGCACGTGGAAAAATAAAGCGTGACTCATACTCGATATTCAGACGCGAATCCTATAAAACGAACAATCGTAATGGCGCGTTCGAAAAGTTTTCGCGCGTTGAGGTTTCCGCCGAACGCTTTGTAAATAATCACTCGTTACACGCTGTGCGCGTAGTATGGGAACGATGTTGTAAGAAGACGGAGTACGATTAACTTTTTCTTTCTCAAAGTTTTAAGTCGCGTCAACTTGCGGCTAATTTTATATTCGATGGAAACAATCGCTTCTAACTACGCCCAATTCGAAACGAGCCAGCCAGGGATTAAGCATTTTTCTACATTTCACCAAAGTACGTGCGATATCTGTTTTCCGTTTCCTCTAGTGGGTAATGAATGCGGTACATTGGAATTATGTTTTCATTTCAGTACGTATACATATATATATATATATATATATATCGGCGTTACTCGCAACTTTTCGTCATTTTCATTCGCTTTCCGTCTGTTTGATGCACGCTATAAACATTATACCGTTAAGCATCGTAGATTACCCTCCGTGCGAAATAAAATTTCCAAACAGTTGAATTTAGTTTCGTGCAAAATATACGACGCCGTGGTAATTTAAACATATGTATTGTCACCGTGTATATCGTTATATCGTTTAGCGCGATAACATAATTCGGTAAATAATATTAAGGAAAAACGGATGGCTGAAGAAAACGATCGTCGTTCTTGGTAAATTTAAACAGATGTTCCGTGAAACGATTCTCTCTGTAAATACGTGCTACGTGTTTTGAAGATGATTTTTTCTAATCCATCGAGAGATAATGCATCTCTGGTATACGCAACATTTCAAAGGGCGATCGTCCTTATCGGAGAAGCGGCATTATCGCGGCCTAAATGTTTGTCGTAGACGGACGATACACAAGTTTTCAGGCGGATTGGAACACGTCTACTTTAAAAATTCCTCCCGCTAGTGCTATGCCACCGCCGATACGTAGTACTTAGGTACTCGAGTACCTACTAGTGTTTGTTCGCACCGTTTATTTTTTTCTTCCCCCCCCCCTCCTCCTCCCCCACCCTACCCCATCCAGCGCGAACTTCTTTACGATTCGTAATAGTGAAATGAATATGCAGAATGCGTGGCAATAACTTAAGAAAATGTTGGCTAGTTATCGTCGACGACTCGGAAAAATCACGTATATATGCTATTAACATATATAGAGTATAAGTTTGTTTCGGAGCACCCGATATATACACCCATCTACTAGCCATAATTCGTACAATTTCGAGTTTTTCGAGATCGGCGCCAGATTCCACGTGAATTCTGGAGATACGATTTAATTCGACGTACATGTGATTAAGGTGGTTAATTAATGGAAGATCGTCGGCGCGGTGAGGGCAACAGGTCTGTAGAGTTGGCAACGTCGCTACCGTTAAAATGTAAACAACTCGGCGTAGTACAGCCTGCGAGAAAATTTTAAAGGTTGCCACAAGATATACTCGAACGCAAAACTTTCGGCCTTGCGTTCGAGCTCGAATCTTCGATTCCATCTCTATTACTCTTAATTCGTAAACGAGACGATCCTTGAGATTTTCTACTCCATTATCTTTCTATTCGTCATTGACAAACGTTACACGAAGAACTGTCGTGTTAAACTTGCAATTTTAACGTTGAAAACAATTTTTTCGACGATCGTTTCGTTTCTTTGTGATTACGATCGCAAACGTTCAACGAACGAACGAAGATGGACGAAACTTGAACGCTAACGTTTCAAGATCCACGATAAATACCTTAGTTATTAACCTTGAGAAAATCTTACTCTCGCGAGTAATCGTTTCGTCCGAAAAATTCCGTAATTGAAACTAAAAAGGAGGTGGCTGTGGATTCGGCGTCGGAGAAGCAGGATACGTGACCCGACGCGACCCGACGCGACGCGACGATACGCGTTGAAAATTTCCGTCACGAGGGTCGTCATGGTTTTGTACGGCAAACTCGTATGTTTATCTCGGGAATTGCCGCGTGCCAGAGAGAGAAAGCAACACAATAATAAGGGGTTTTTTGGGCAGCCTTGGAGAGAAGAGCGAGGAACAGTCGACGAAGAGAAGGAAAGGAGAGGAAAGGAAAGGAGTGGAAAGGAAAGGAGAGGAAAGGAAAGGAGAGGTAAGGAAAGGAGAGGAAAGGAAAGGAGAGGAAAGGAAAGGAAAACAAAGAAAGACGGAACGAGATCGTTGGTGGAGCTGCTTCGTAGCTGGGGTCCTGGGGCGAGGGAGAGAGGAATACAGAAAGTGGACGAGCAGGTCCTTAGATCCCTTGAAAAATGAATCTCCCACAGATTCAGGGTCATCCCCGGCCCGACCATCCACCAAAAACGATCCCTAACCTGCGTCAAAATTCCAAGGGAGCAAATTTTACTTTTGTAAATGGATACTTTAACCGATACGGATCTACTAAATATGACGTATAGCTTTTAAGGTTGCACTCTCGACAATGAAAACCGATCCTTTGAAACGAACATTTTCCTATCCAAGCATGCACATATTTCGGGTCGCAGATAAAAATATACGTTGTATCGATAAGTAAGTACATAGTTGAAACGGCGTACGCAATTTTTTCACCACGATGCAGAGCTCCGATGAAACATTTACTAGACGCGTTGTAAAGCTATATCTCCGTTCTACTATTTCGTATGCCGTAGTTGGAACCAAATTGCAAATCGGAATACGATACAACGAAAAAGATATAATATCTGAAACGATGTTTGCCCTGACAACGATGTTGTCTCTGAGCGATACCTATCTAAAACGTAAAGTTTAGCTTTTAACTTATCCATCAGTGGTAATAGTATAATTTTCCAAGGTTCTAGTTTCCAGAAAATTCGATATTTTTTCGAAGCTTTCGGTGTTATGTACGATGCAATTTGCATATTTACAATTACACCAGAAAAGTTCCGGTATTTGAATTTTTATCGAAACGATTATTTCGATAAAAGAGACAAAGTAAATTTTCCATGATGAATCTTAAAATACATAATTTCTTCTTGCAAGAAATATTTTCTACGCGAGCTAATCGACTCGTTCGAAAGGAAATACATAATACCGATACGAAGTAATTGAAACATGAAACGGAAAATTTATACAGTTTCGTCGAGCCGCTAACTCAGCGTGTTATAATTAAACTTGGCGACACGAGTGTGCGAATCGAACGTTCATAATGTTATCAAAGTTTCGTAGATGCAGTCTTACGAGCGAAGAAACAAGTTTTTCGTGACACACATACCCATGAGTGATGTAACGTAATTGCAACGATGAAGCAATTCCGTAAATATACCAGCCAGTTTTGGAATTCTACGGCACGCGTTTTTTCAAATAATTCGTACGCCCCCGATCACAGGAGAAGAGAAAATAAAGAGGAGGAGAATGAAAAACGTGAATTTTATGTCGGACCGAAGATAAGTCGCACATTGTGCAGATAATATACATATGTAGATGTACTACTGCTCGAAGGTTTCGGATCGTTTATTCGACGAGACGATAACTTGGATTTTTTAGCCGGTACGAAAGTGCGAAATGAAAATACGAAAGTATATCGTCAGGCGATTTAATAGATCCGACGTAAAAATTAGTAAACGGTACCTACCTGATATCGGAGTAAGAAAAATATTCGTTGCTGACAGAAACGTATTATTACGATAACAGGGTTTAAACGTAGTCTTTTCGGTCTTTTCGGTTTTAGGAAAGCTGAGAAATTACTAGCCATGGAAGCGTTAGGAATTCCAACGCGACCAACGCAGTACGTTTAAAATATCGACAAATCGCGAAGAGGAAAGGAAGTTCCGCCATTTCCGGCGCGACAAACCGCAACTCAACCAAAAACGAACAAATTGTTAAGCAGCGTGGAAAAATATTCGCGATAATTGGCTGACCCGTTCGCGCTGCTCGATTCTTACGAAACGTTGCCAGCAATTAAACGCGTCGCGTCGACTCAATCAGGAAAATCCATTATCGCGCACGACACTTGACGGATCTCTCTCTCTCTCTCTTTCTCTCTCCCTTACTGCCGATATTTTATGCGATAAAACAAGCGAGGCAAACGTGGCTACGTTCGTTCCACTCCCCTCGTCCATCCAAGTTCGAAGCCTCGAAGAACGCAACTCATTCGTACTCGGTCTCTGTGTATGGTGTATGGAGCCACTGTGTGGCTAGAGCGACAATTACTAACCTGGGTCAATGAAAGAGGAAAGAATACTATGTAGTTGGCTCAACGACGCGTAAAATGTACGCAAAAAGTCGCGCTACCGGTGCTCGGTTCTCTTTATTCGCCATTTAACGGTATTAACGTCCGTTGATTTTTTCGGCAGCAAATCTAGTGGAAGTTCGGAAGACAGATTCGATGAAATTTGAGACGGGCCGATAGGGAGGTAAGAGAAACCGCGCGGTTGGTTCGAACGAACCTGTGATTATTATTACCAAGTAAGCAGATACGTTTGCCCGTTCGGCTACATTTTCGCGAGCTAACGAAACATTTCGGTGCGGTTACGTGTGCTGCAACTGGTTTTTAAACCTACGATTACTGACCTAAGCCAACGAAACCAGAGGGAGGCGAGGGCGAGAAACAGCCGGCTCGGTGGTACGATCGCGTGAATTTGCTCAACTAATGACACCGCTAACGTTTACCGTGCAATCGCGGCTCGTTATCGTGAATGCGTGGTGCCAACTTTTGCCGCTTGGTACACGCGAACGCGTTCCCGCGATAACGTCGTTTCTGGACGAGAATTCGACGGTCGAACGAGCAAACGTACAGCGTAACCGAGTCTTTACTCGGACCAAACGATGACAGATATTTGGGGGATGAATTGTCGCGATGGTATGTTAGTTGGATATTTTACAAGTCGTTTCCAAGCGTGAGCCAACTCTTTGAGGAAATTTCCAGCGCTGGCGATTCACCAATGGATCTTTCTTCCTTAGAAATAGCAATACTTCTTATTTAGAGATAAGGAACACCGGACGTAGTTTCGATGTTGGTTCGAATACGAGTAAATTATAGGTGTATAATATATGTATGACCTATGATCCAGCGAGGATACGTACCGGTTCTATTGCCCCTCGATAGCGCGATCCTAACACACAGAGAGCATGCGTTCGTCACCGCGCCACGGTATCCGGGACTAAACTTCGCCTTGGACCGTCATAAATCTAATCCGATTTCAAGCTTAAACCTCGTTGTGATTTACAGTTTCGCGGATGTATCGCACTACGCCAAGCGCGGTCCAAATCGATTAAGAAAAAAGTGACCTTCAAACTAGAAATTACTTAAGTCGAAGAAGGGTATTTTTTGACTCTGCTTGTAGAGCATTATCGAACGATTGGAACGTGTTTTGTTCTTCGACACGAAATTCTGCCATATAGGATGGCCGTTGTTTCACGGTTGATAGGATAATTATTCATATGTACGTTATGCGTATGTATCGACGCTTGTATCCTTCTGCTTCGAGTGCCTTGCAAACGTAATTTTGGAGGTAGCTGTACCGCTTCTATCGTACTGCTGTTGCAGAGAAATTGATATAACTTTACGCACACAATCTCTTAACGTACATACGTACGTCACACGAAGCTTGTTTCTCGTGTGCCTGACTCGACTCGACTCACTCGACGATCCGAGTAAGAGGGAAATCGGCCGAACAAAGTGGAAGGGAAAAGGAGAAACGTTCGAAGATCGTGGTTGGAAAGACGACGGATGCGTTCGAGCAAAGTGGAAGAAAGAAAACAAACTGGAAGAGGAGTCGCAGAGCGAGAGTAAGACGCTTGTCGAGCCACCGTGGATAGAAAGAGATGCGCGATCGGGTCGGATCTAAAAGAGCGAGAGTAGAATAAAAACACGCGTTGAGGAGCGAGGGAGAGAGAGAAAGAGACGGATCGAAAGAGAGAATGGACGGAGACTGGGTTCGGTGAAACGAGAAAGAGAGAGAGAGAACGCTATAAATCATGAGACGAGAGAGAAGGAAACGCGTTCAGTGTAGAAGGAGAGAGAAAGGACTTCCGAAGGCTGCGGTGAGCGACTCCGGCATGGCAGTTAGAAGGGGAGAGGAACGGGAGAGGAAGAGATGCGATAGTCGCGTTGGGTCTCATCGAAAGGACAGAGAACGGAGAAGCGTTCAAGGGCGTGATAAGGAGACGCCGATTGGGCGAATGCGCGAGAAAGAAAGAGAACGAGAACGAATGGATTATGGGAATAGAGTGAAAAAGAGATGAGAGAGTCGAGTGGAGACGTGCGATGGGGCGAGAGAGAGAGAGAGAGAGAGAGAGAGAAGAGAGACGCTGAGGTGGAAAAGGATGGGCACGTAGGGGGGAAATGTAATGGCGGAAGAGAGAGAGGGAGAGAAGGAACGGTGGCGCGAGCGAATAAGGGAGAAAATAAAAGGACGCGGGAGGTGGAACGGAAAGGAGCGCGTAAGAGAACGAGAAGGAAAATGAGGGAGGGCAACGTCGAAAACGAAGGAGGAGGAAGTGACTAATTGACGGAGTGGAGGAAAGCCGGCGGTGATGCGAGAGGGAGCGGCGGGTCCGGGGGAACGTTCGACGATGCAAGACGAAGAGGGAAAGTGGCTTCGAGCCCCGAGACATCTCGGGGAAGATTTTTTATCCCTTCAAGGTCAGACCTTCGGTATGGCCGCCGCTGGACCACGGCTCTCGCCTTGTCGAAGTAACTCTCGTTAGAGTTAACAGTATCGAACATCCAACGGGGTAAGTCCTGGCCACTTTATTTATAATTATCACGTTGTTATCGGTTTCGTTTTCGACTCGCGATCAACTCGTAAATTTCTGCGCGTCCGTGTCTACGCACCGGACGTTACGTAACAACGAAATAAAAGAAGATGAAATAAAATCGACGCGGAAGACGAAACGGCACGGCGACGGTCTGCCAGGCGGATCGGTAAATCCGCGAGAGGAAGCGTCGACCGTTAGTTTAGCATGAACGCGACCCACGAATATCGACTATGAATATCGAATGAAGTATGGAAGCGACGAGACGGCGATTCGTCGTGGTCGTCGCATCGCCGTCTCGTTTTCTTCGGTGTTCGTGTTTCCCGATCCTGGTCGTATTTCTTGGCACGATGCGCGTGCACGCGCGCCGATTCCCCCTTTCCCTGCTGGACGGCTATACATCGCTGTAAAAGAAACGACGACGATAGGTACTTGATAAAATTTCTCTTCCGGCACAAGGCACAAGTACACGCAGGCACGTTAAAGGCAGGGCCACGCGTGTATACCGTTGCGATCGCATTACGCTGTCGCACGGTTCAATTCGCCAGCGTGCAGACGCCCCCTTAAAAAAATATTCGCCAGCCTTTCGAGTATTGTTCGTACACGGTTCGCGAATTAACGGTAGTTTATGCTGCTACCTGAATCCCAACAAACACAGAGGACCACCTTCGCGCGTGAAACTTTATCGAAATGGAACGGATATTTACCATTCTCTCGGTCTCGTTCTCTCGTCCCTCGATATCGATCCAACGATAGCGTGTCCCGCCTTCGGAAATTAAAACTTCAACGGGCAAAAGTACTTTCAAATTAAATTCATAAAACGAGCGTGGACATTTTCCCTTGCCGTTTTTAGGCTATTAGACGATAGGCTATTAGGCGTAGAAAGAAAGAAACGAGGACCTTGAGTTTCATAGGAGTCGAGGTGAAAATAATTTCAGTCGATAACTACGTATTACGTATCGGATCGTGTTATCTTGCGTATGGTGGTAATTCGCGTCTCTTAAAAATTCAAAATTATCCATTATAATTCGCTTTTCAAGAACGACAGCGGTTATGAGTCGATGAGTACGTCGCAACGTCGTGTTTCATACCTATAAGTGGATGCTTTCTTGCCGAGGGGTCAGTCTACCAAGGAGTCGCGATGACCAAATGACGAAAGCCGGGGTCGCGTACAGCAACACGATACGAGTATAAGAGGAAATTCGTTATCGAAGAACGCAAACAAGAATTCAGCTGCCATAGGACCGGCAGTTTGGTCAGAGCGGCTGACTTCCAACCACTATCTACGCGTTGGCGTAACAAGTGGCGGAAGCGAAACGACCGATCCGGGTAGCGTTTTATGATTTAACCCACTTGTACGAAGGTCAAAGTCGAAATTAGAAACTCCTACGATCGTTTCCGACTTTCGTTCGTTGTCGTGATCGTCGACCGGTGGAATTGGTGGCGGAGAAAGTGTTTGGTCGACGGAGAAAGGAGCAGAGAACGGAATGAAACGAGAAGAAAGGGAGCAACGTCGATGGGAGAAGGGAGATGCGGTGTCGGAGGTGAAGGAAAGATGAATTTGTTCGTTCGATCGTAAGAAACTCGGGTGAAGGGGTGTCAACGGAGGAGTATAGGACGCGGTTAGAGGAGGGATAGAGAGGGCGGCGATAGTTTGGTGCGCGAACGATGCCGCATCGCAGAGCTGCCGTACAAGCGGGAGACATCGACGGCCGAAAAAGGGGACCGGTTCCTTGCCTGTTCTTCGACCGTAATCCTCTGTCCGAGGGAGGTAATTTCGAATTTTGTAAAAAAAAAAAAAAACTATCTCCTAACGGGTCTTCTTACCTGATCCTCGGCTATGATCCGTCGCAAGGGGAAACGTAAATTCGGAGTTTTTAGTCGATCGGTCGGTTTTTTTTCGTTCCGTCTCTAAATAATATCTCGTCTCGTTATTAAATTATTACCCGAGGTGATTATCGGGCTGCCGAGTCTGCCCACCATCGAAACGTTGGTATTTCGATAGTTTTCATTTTTATACGCGGTTATTTACGGCCGAACGTATCACGTAAACTTATCTTATCTTGTCAAAGATCTTTTAATATTTGGGAATCGAGTTGATCGTCGATCGAACGTAGATTTCTCGTGATAAGGAAATTCTAATATTCGGTGATGTTAAAGGTATCGAGGATATTTTTAGATTACACGTTTTTTATAGTAACGATCACGTTACATTGTGCAATTACGCGGCGTTATTTCCTCCAACGAAACAAACTATTCGTAACTTTACGTTAACCGTCTAACGTCTGCCGGTGTATCTTTTCGTTCCGATTAATCGTCTTTAAATGCAACTACATTGACCTCGTGATATCAACAGTTAAATAAACCACGCGATATCTAACGACGGTTAATACGTTTAACTTTACTTTAATATAAAAAGCTAAGCACAGCTGCTCCCAACTCTTATACATAACAGTATTTCAATTATTCGTTTTTACCTATTTCGAGCCGAAATTTCTCGAGTAAAAGTCAAATCGCTCTTCGATCACGGATAACGATAACCCTTCGCTTGCCTAACAGATTCTCCATCGCACGGCCCAAGCTCGAATCATTTTTCAACGAAGCATCGACTTATCCCGCGATCGAAAGTACGCCTCTCGCTACCACGAAGACAAAAACTCCAAAAACTCGCTTAGTCGGTTTTAAAGTCCTTCTACTCTTCTTATATCGTACGGCGCTGCTCAATTTTACTCTGAAACGCAACGTTTTCGAATTCTTGGCTCGGTCAGCTTTCACCTTCCTAACTACGTTTCATCGTCGCTAATCTTCGGATAGCAACGTGAAAAATATTTACCCGCGAGAAGGTAATCGATCGACCTAATCTGATCGCGGCGAACGCAACGCAACGCAACGCGAGGAGAAGATCGATTTTGTCGTTGTTTGCGAGCGGCGTAATCGACCCGATGAAAATGCCATTCCATCGTTGCGCGCAACGCCACGTCGGTATCGAGAGCGCTTCCAGCTGAAATCAACACGAATGGCCGCCGCTTATCTGCAGTTTATTTTTACGCTTTTTTTTTTATCTTATCCCAACTAATATTCCTCCTGGTTGTGTTTGAGAATGATTGATAAAGACGGGAGCTGTTACGCTGGTAAGCTGGCCGATGCGCGCGACGCAACGATCGAGCGTCCAAGAGCGGTGGTTCGTGGTTCCGAGGCGAAGCGAAGATGCGACGAGGTCCGCGAGCGCTGGCCAACGATCTATAAATATTCCCATGTTCGATACAATCGGCTCGCTAAACAAGATAAAAAAGACGCGAACGGGAAGGCATGGAAGATTTTCTGTTTCAGTTTTTCTTATTATCGTTCGTATGGACGAGAAATCGCGCATCGACGCTCTCTTATCGTTTGGGGCATTCGTCGGATCGTTCCATTGTCCTTCTCTGCTCGCTGAACGACCAGTTTTTTATGCGGATTTTTATGAATTTATAGGAAATCTGAACAAGTTTGTGCAAAGTTGCACGGAATTCGTAAAATATATGAAATATATAAGATATCCAAAGAACGGTGCTTTCTATAACGCTTGGTAGATAAAACATTTTCCTGTCGAGATTTTACTTAATTAAAAAACTATATTCTCAAGAATATGGATCTGCGGAAAAATCTGCCGTCTGACGATGGATCGCATACGTAGATCATGAAAAACGTTCGCTCCATGAAAAATTTCAATTCCGTACAGATAGTAAGTTCGATGTTTAATCAACGACGATCCAACGATCCTGTTTCGTTCGACGATTTCGAATATCTAGTTTTTTTGTCGTATAACGACACAGAAACGGAAGAGAGAAAATTTCTACAGCATCGTTTTCTTATAGTATCGTATATATGGTAAAAAAAACCTAGCGCACCGAGTACGACGAGAACTCGGCAGACGATAAACCGTCTGGAAGAAATTCGAGAGGATAGAGCCATACGCAGGTACGAGCGATCAAAACGGGTCTTTACACCCCTGCGGTTCCAGATCTTTCGATTCGTAGCCGACTCTCCATTTATTTCCCCTACCGGTAACGTTCAACGACAAATGTTTCGTAGTGTCTGTCGACCACGATTTCCACCATGCGTATAAATAACTACGTTGGGGTACGCGTGTATATCGTATATCGTATATTCACAGGGGTGCAGGTTGTTCAGGTACACAGGTGTCGCATGAAACAGGTAGATGACGATTTCGAGGATTACGTGCAAATTGTATAGGCGAAGTCGCACGATTTCCTGCGACGTGATTCCAATTTGAAACAATATTTTTCTTTTTTTTTCCTTTTTTGCAGCTTTCCAGATATTAATAAAAATATCTCGTTGCCTTTTCCTCGTTGTATCGTTTATATTATCGTTGTTTATAGTTTAACCTTTTCAGACAGTACTCGACAGTACACGTACTATCTTCTGTACTATTTTTATTTTGCATCGTTACGTTTCTACGTTTGTGCGAGGTGTTTAACTAAAAACATTTAACATAATCGAGAAAACGTTGAAACATAGTCGCTAAGAATAGGATACGTTGACAACGAATGATCGCATGAAAATGACCTTATTTTCGGTTCATGAATCATTCATCCAAATCGTTCATCATGGAAAGGTGTTGTTGTTTACCTTGTATGGTCACGTACGTATTGCGTACGTATTCTTCGTTTAGTTTATAATTCACGTGTTTTTTCAGGGACTGCGGTTTAAAAATGCGCGTGGAAAATTAATAGTTCGTAATAACGAGTGCTACGAAAGGTAAACAGGAACGTTACGATTATAAAGGAATACCGATCGGCGTACGTAGGTCCGCGGTTATTTTAAAGCGAGACTAACCTGTTTACATTCGCGATGTTAGTAGCGATACTAAGAAACCGTTGCGATATTATTTAAAAAAAAAATAGTGAAAACGGTGGGCGAAATGGACGATGGATAGACGGATAGAAGCAGAGAAGGAAAGATTCTCGAGTTTCACGATTTCCGCGATCGAAAGACGCTTCACCCCTACGGTATTCCGACCCTTGGCCTGTCTCCCCCTGCCAACCCCGTGGCGAGGACATTCATGTATTTTATAACGCAGGTCGCTTTTACCCCCGGGATAAATAAACACACACGCACGGATGCATAATGGAGGAACAGGTCGAGCACACAGGTGTCTGGAAGGGGCCAGAAAGGCCACGGATGGATGTTACGTGCGTCATCGTTGATGCGTGTATGCCTTGAAAATGGGACTTCTGGTGTCCGACCCCCTACACGACTCTCCTTTTTCGAGGGATCCGACAAACGCGAACAGAGGCTAGACGTATGTATGCGCGTGTATCGTCCTATCTCATTTCTCGTCCAAGTTTCCCCTTCTGTACCGTTTCTTTTTCTTTTGCTTTCTCGTTTTCAATTCCTTCTACACCGCCGCACCCCCATCCACCGGGCCCGAAATGACGCAGGTGCTGCCTCCTATAAAATCCTACTAAGGTCGGCATACAGTGGCGTGGGTATTATATTAGTCGAGCGGAACTAGTTTCCTTCGTGGAAGACGAAGGATCAAGGACGACGTAGAGTCGCGGAGTAACAACGATATTTTCTAGTTAAATCGTCGGTGATTGTTAAACGGTGATTTTCTCGAACCATGCTATCGAGTGTTTCGATGCGTGTTCCTTAACGTTCGACGTATTCGTGTTCTACGGGCAGGTCTATTCGCCGAATGTGATCCTCGAATTTACATACCGCGCCCAGAACCTTGACGAGGAGAGGAACATTAGCACGGTGCGTGTCGATCACGATCCACGCCCATGCCACGTCTCGTAGTCGAACGTTCTTAGGGATGCGACGCACATGTATAGCGGTACGCCACACGTTTGGAAAAGTATTGACCAAATCTCGTCGTCGTAGCTCGGCTTTCCATCTTTGTCCGATTTTTGAAATTCAGATCTCACGAATAAGGCCTACGGGATATTCGTAAGAACGTAGAACCCTCTGTAAAGATCGATTCACCGACGTCCGTATACCGGAATGATCGAAGAAACAAAGATCGATATAAAGAAAAGAGGAGGGATTTGGCGCGGACGTGGATCGATGCGGTGGCTTTCAAAAGATTCCAAGGCTGGGGCGTCTTTCCCACGACCACAACGAACCCCGAGCGACCGTTGAAGGAGCTGCAACGTCTACGGGGGTGGGCAAGTCTGTTTTCACATGTGGCTCGCGAAAAAAAGGCCGTCGGAAGGCCGTTATGGGGTCACGGGTCGACTTATGGCGCTGCCTGACTTATGGTACTCTTGCGTATGCATGGTCTTTGTCTCTCCAGTTAGAACCTCTATACCGGTCGGTTTTTCTGACGATCTTTGAAAACGGATTCCATGGAAAAGGACTCCGTCTCCAGTGCAAACGAGCTCCAGCTAATGAGATCCATTGGATCCAAGCAGAAAAAAAGAAGGAAGAAAAGAACGGAGCTTTTGTCCTGAAAGATATCGATTACGAAAGTGAAATTTCCTTCGAATATTAGCTCGATACGATTTGTGAAAGAGCGGTTGAAAGGTGATTGCGAGGTGGAAATCGAGTTAAATGCCAGTTAGCGTGTATTAGACGCAGCACGTTGCTTCGACGTCGCGCATTGAAAAAGCAATCGATTATAAAATTACCGGTCTTTCCTTTCTTGTTGGTTCGATGAAACAGAAGTGGCACAGCGTAACGGCTGTTACGATTCACGGGCGAAACGCGGTGATGGTAATTGCGATCGAGCGATCGATCCGGCAACAGATAATGCCACGTTCACGATGGTATTCGATAAAGATCTCGTTAAAGGAGCGTGAAATTAGCGGTGAAACAAGCGAGATCGTCGTGGCCGTGTCGTTGGCAGATGTCTAGACCTGTATAATCATAATCGAGCCGCAGGATTTTAACCTGATCGCTGTTTCCTTGTTAGGGGAACGTGCGGACGCTTTATCAATACGAGAAAGTGATTCGTGGCCGATACGACGAGACGACGATGGCTCGTATCGGTTCTTACCGAAATTGAATTACACGATCGGGGCCAGTCGGCGGATTAACATCGGCGATTCTCTTCTTTTGTTCTCGTGTCTTAAAACGTATTTTCGGGATCGGGAAGGTCGGTCAAAAATTACGCGTATTTGCGGTTCGTGTGTTTAATCGTTATCTTTATAAGTGTTTCAATTTCTCGATCAAATGGCGCGGCAACGAGAAAACGAGAACTCAATTTCTGTTTAAATTACATGGGATTATCGCGATATTTTTACAAGCGTTAATTTCCCATGCTTTTAGTACGATTATAAAACAGAGCGATGAAACGAAAGAAACGAGAGAAAGAGGAAGCTAATATTTCGAAGCGACAGAAACTATTGGCATAGAATGCATTATTCATACACGATTCTCGCGTAAATCGTCGATGGATAATCCGTTCCTCCCAGGAACGTAGTTCTTCCTCCGGCAAATCGTATCGGGAGGCGTGACAAGCGCCAAACATTTCTTCCGCAATTTTCTGACACCGGCAAATCGCGCGTCGCACGGCCATGCTCGCGACTAATGAAACCAGACTTACATAACGAATAATCTAGCAGCTCAGGGTATTAATTACCGGTGTGATTTTCTATCATCGCCAGTAGCAATTTTCATCAGGCGGCTCTATATTTCCTTCCAGCCCCACCAGTTTATCGTTTCTCCTATTCTTTCTATCCTTAGCGCCGTGCGTGTTGCCTTCTTTTCGCCAAAGTTCCGCCGATCTTCTTCGTTCGTTTATTGCCATTTATTTCGGCTGAAAATATGTCGCGGTTCTTCCAGTAGACCGAAGAATTACGGAGAAGAACGAAAGATGGTTATTTCGTTTAACGCTCGGCCATGCGTAAAAGTTTTCGTATAGAGGCTACTCTCCCTATTTACGCTTCCATATATTCGCATATACGTATATTATGTATCGTTCAAAATAGATACGTAATGACGTTAGATTCTTTTTTATCGCAATCAACTCTTGTTTACTCGATAAAAAAATGAAACAAGTTCTACCGCTTTTAATAATTGTTTTACGCAACTAAAATTCGATCGCAAAGAAAGAAAAATCGACCGAATAACAGCAACGTGAATGCAGAACGTGTTTCCGTGCCAGCAATACGTCGTCACCTTGTTTCACATTATTCCACATTTCCTCGTTTAACCTAAATACGAAGCGCATAAGTAGTATCGTATAAAATCGTCGATGTTTTGTTTTTCTACTCCAAATTCGACGCGCGTATTTGACTTTTTAAGCAGCGAAAGTCTGATCGATGATTCTCTGACCCCTCATCAAGAAACTGCTTTTAAAGAGTGCCACCACGCCATACCACGCCACACCACGCCACACCACGCCACACCACGCCACACCACGCCACACCACGTCACACCACGCTACGCCATGCCACGCTACGCCATTCTACGCCATTCCACGCCACGCCGATACGGTCGCCAGGAATAATTTTATTGTAATCCGATGCCTGGTGGCCAGTGGCGTAAGGCGTAACGCGATGTACGCTTTCGTCGCCGCTTTTAAAATCGTACAATTTCACGGTGGCGAGCGTTTTCGAAACGTGACGATCAGCAAATAGCTTTGACGGAAACTCGTTTTAAACGATTTTTACAGTTGCTTAAAATTCGGAGTTTGAAATTAACGACGAGTCTCGCCTTTCTTACATTTCGAATGTGAACACGCTAAATCTTATAATATTCGTATACCACTAGTCTATTAAGAGAATCATTATATCACCAGATATCTCGTTTTTAACTGAACTCTCTTGGTATACGAAGAGCGAAAGTCACGGAAAATCCTAATTCTCTTTTATCTTAACCCTTTCTATCCGTCTCTGTTTCATTGCCTTTCCACCGAACAAAATCCTATACTCGTTGCCCCGCTATTTGACTAATTATTTTTACTAACCTTAGCTCCGAATGCGAACGGATAAAAAATAAATATGCTTTGAAAAATGGAGGAAAAGTTGGTTTTGTTTTAAAAGATCATCGATATTAAAGCGAAAGTGAGACAAAAAATGTGTCAGAACTTTCGAGAAGCGTTTGTTGGTGGCCCATGTGCCCTATCGCATCGGAGTAAACAGATTACCTCGAAGGGAAGTACGCATACATATATATATACATGATCGGTCAAGTATCGGGAGGAAGGGCCTGCGGACGGACGAGAGTACAGGAACCTCGCTAAAAGCGTCGTTTGTCAACGGAACTATAAAATAAGTATGCTGGAAAATAGGTTGAAAAGCTACTGGAAACTATCCGAGAGAAGAGGGACTCAGGACGAAAAGGATCGGTCGTCCTGCAGGATTTTTAGGCTTAGGATTTCCCTCTTATAAGAACAAAACTCCGTCCTAGTCTCGTTCGAACAGCTTTCTTCGTCGTCTGTGACGAGAAACGTGTGAGTAGACACGAAAGACCACAACGTTCACCATAAAGGTCTTCTAATCTCCCTCAAGGATCCCATGTGACGCTTTCACGTGCAACATGGTACAAAGTCCGAGGATACGTAAGCTATGTACTCGTGTACTTACGTACAGCAATTACCGTTCGTAAGTATAAGAATACTCCGATAGATCTTTGCTGCTCGCAAGGCTGCACGTAAATTTTACCAAGATCCACGAGTTAGCGATAAATCGAAAGCGAATCTTGTCACGTTGTAGATCCTTTTGTTGCGTATACAGTAACATTTTCTTTCTTGGTTCAAGCGGAAACTTGACTGGGCGAACGCTATAAGCTCCTAGAGCGCTAAATCTTTTTCCTTCTTATCGTCCTCTGCGAATATCGATCAACTTTCCGTACGTTTTTACGAACAGATGACAAACGCGTTTCGCACGAGCCTCTAATTACACGAAAGGATACGACTTCATCGTAGCATAAATGCCTGTTGCTGCCGTTATTCGTAAGACCTTTAATCCGCTTCTGCGGCACGTAACAGAAACTAATACATGTAATATGTACTGTAACAGTGTCACGACGAAGGCGCAAACGCTGGAAGAAGCGAGCGTGCGTAAGGCCCGAGGAGAACGATTTACGTTAAGAGGGATCGCTATTTCGTCGTGCGTCGTTAAAATAAAACGACGCGATTAGCGTCTCGCTAGAGTTTAGGTCAATGTTGCCTTGTGTTCAAACTTTCCATTCCAACATGCATTTTTCTTCGTTCCTTTTAAACATACGTACCGCGATTCGAACGTTCCCTGTCTTCGAATTGTAGATCGATATGCTGGACGATTGGACGATTATACCGGGACCAACTACCACGTGGTAATGATAAAATAAGCAATCGAGCGAGTTTCTCAACCGTGCGACATCGTCGATTTTTCTAAGACGTTGTAACGTCGTGTATAGAGTACTATTCGTATACCAAATGCTGTCTTTAATAATAATAAAGCGATTAACTTTGTCGCTGCAACGAAGATGCATACTTATCATACTTATCGCTTTCGTTGTTATTATCGTTGTAAACATTTTATTCGCATATTTTACTCGTTCTGACACGCGTCTAACAGTAAGAAAGTTCTGTTTATCGTCGTTTAGGTTCTGTAACGTAGGAAGAGTTTAGGAAACTCAAAGTGTTCCACGTTGCACAAATCTGATAACGAAAAGAGGCATACGAAGACGTAAAGTGCCTTAACCCGTTGTAAAAAAAATTAAGATAGCGTTGAACTGTTTCCCTCGAGAACATAACGCTTCTTTCTTTATCCGGAGAACGATAGATAGGGCTTGGTTTAATTTATAGTAGGTACGTACGTTTCGGTTACAAAAAAGATCAGATTTATTCCAACTTACTGGCAGAGCGTCTGGTTTCAATAACGAATGCTTTGAACAGCAATTACGATCGTATAACTATGTAAAACGAATGATAAACCGATTATTTTTAAACTAAAATTTCCTTTCTACAGAGTACTTAGGTTAGTAATAAACTTAGGTTTTCAGCTTTACGGCGAAGAGAAATTTTATTATTATTTATTATTATTTATTTATTAAAATTTGTATTACGCGTTTATCGCGGTATCGTTGCCTTCGATCGTACGAGCCAACGAAAGCTCCACTAAGGAAAAACACGCGCGTTCTCGACTACAGCTTCTGCGTTAGCATCAACGCGTCGTTGCCGTCGCCGAAGCTGACGAAACGGTTTGATCGCCTTCTCTTCCGCTATTTGACGGTCGGGGGCATAGTATCGTCGAGAATTATTGGTTCTTTTCCACGATGGCGTCGGTTCCTGGTATTTTATTGGAAGGAGCGAACAGGCCGCACAGGGTGCCTGGCGTGCACTTGGTCAAACAACGAGGTCTCTATGGAGGCCCTTCGTTTATTGGCGCTTCTAATTCAGGAGCGGAAGTGGCCGAAAAGCAACGGTGAAAACAGACCTCCCGGATTAAAATAGGTAACCATAACTGCTCGGCTTAAACGTTTCGTATTAATAATTAACACGTTCCGCGGACAAGCTGCGCCAACCACCATCCCTTTTTAATCGGCTCGTTTTTCCGCCCTCGAACTTCTTCTTATCGTCGATTTTCTAGCGAGTCCTTTGGAAGATTAGACAAAAATTGAATTGATTAGAAAAATTCGTACAGTTTTCTTTCGATGACGTCTCGTCATTTATCGAGTAGCTCCGCCAACTGCTTTTTAGGAACAAATGTTCCATATTTTCCGGCAACGAATACCTTCGAACCTGACGAAACCTTGATTGTTCGAACGAATCGTGATACACTCATCTTGTTTTCGATAGAAAGACGATAGAAGCGAGTAATTCTCGTTTTTCGTGTTTCATAAGCGTTTATACCTCTTCTCGAAAGAGCGATCGTGATTTATCGGCGTAGGAAGTTTACGCATGCTCGCATTCTCTCTCTAGAATCCCGGTAATTCGTTGCATTACGAAACAAAGTTCGTGAAAGCAAAGGTTTCGTTGTGACAATGAAGTTTGTTTCATTTGCTGAAGAATTTTACGTTGCGCGTACTCCTCGTATCGGAAAGTTTCTGCGATTTATTGCTTCGACGTTGCTTACATCGTGAGATAGTGCGTACTTCTGTCGTCGTCATAGAAGATAACGCAAGTACAAATTTGAACATGCTTTTGTGTAAAATTGGAAAATTCGACGTTTTCCTTTGCTCCGTAGATCTAGAATTTGGAATATGAACTCGCGATAGCTAAATTTTAGACCTTTTTTTTACGAAAACAGGAATGCTATAAACTAGGATCGGATATTATTTGGATAAATCATTTAAAGGACGATCGTTTATGCATTATGCATCGTGCGATACTCGCGACTTATCGTTCAGGCATTGTTATCTCTAACGAATAAATTTAGATCGGATGATACCGTTCGGAAACAAAATGAATTACATCGTAAGAGCCGCGAGAATCGTAAATATATTTCGTTCGACTCGGTAGTTTCTCGTGTATCCATTTCTATTTGAAAATGGCAGAATGCTCGAGAGACAACGAACGGTTGTAAAAACGTAGTAAAAAATGCATACAGATGCGTACAGAGTAACGTATAATTTATCGGTTGCCATTGAATCTACGATATTTTTTCATCGCGATCAAACCGCTGAATGGTGCGTCGCTCGAAAAATGAAATATCAGAGCATAAAACCGAAGACAGAAATTTCTTTCGTATCCAACACCACGTGCCGTTCAATTTCTTATATTAAGTAATTTCAATTTCGTAACAACTTCTCGTATTCGTTGTATCGTTTAAATCGTATAATCTTCGAATATAACCAAATACGTGTTTCCCTTGTTATTAACAAAAGTATACAGGATGAAGATAAGTGGAACGTTAAGGCTTCGTGCTGTATACGAAGTATAAAGTGGCAGTTATTCGACTCTCCAACGATTAAATAGTGCAACCGTGCGATCTTCTCCCTTATGTGTTCTACCTGCGAGCACCGAGCAATAATGCCTTATTATCGTCGGATAATGAACAATCAGATTGCGTGTATCAGTGGTACGAAAAAAAAGTTAACAAACAGACAAAAGAGAACGCTTCCAAGTTGGTGGTGCCTTGAAATTATTTATCGAATCTATAAAGCATATTACGTAGCTACTTTGTTCCGATAGTTTCAAACGACTTGCGATAACTTTACGATCCTGTTTCCTACGAAACCGAAAGTCGTTACTTTTGCAAATTTGTCTAGATGCGTTTGCATTGTATCATTTGCAACGATTAATTTGTTCAAATATGTATTTAAAAAATTACGTATTCTAGGTATATCTCGGTACGAATTTAAAGAGCGACGGATCTTTGTTTCAAATCACCAAGGAAATAGCTATTTCCTTGTAATTTTATGCGATAAGTAAATTATTCCTTTCCCATATCCTATGTCGATCGAACATCGCCGTCTTAACGTTAACGATCGTTATCGTTTCATCGTTATTGTCGTAATTAAACAAATGGTAACAATTAAAAATATTGGCAAAGATCTAGCAGGCAGGTAATGCCAATTAGAGGAGAAATAGCTATATCATGAAATTAAATACCGAAAAGTATGTTCGTGTAAGTAACGTTCTATCGCTTTTGCTCGATCGAAGCAATTGTTATTCAAACTCTTTGCTAGTTTCCGTATATGCGTGGATTGTTCGAATCGGTAGGATTATTAAACCGTTAACATCGATGTTTCGTCCGGGGACTTTTAGGGTAGGCCGGAATCTACCCCTCGGTCGTGCCTACCACTTGCTACGTCACACAATTAGATGGACCGTAATAATCATAAGGAACTGTCGTAAAACTGAGTATTTCGATTTAAGCCGTTACAACGACATAAAACACCTTCGAGGCAACATGTTCCTTACGGTTATTGCTCCATCAGGTGGAAAGTAGGGAAATTTTTCCCATTTTCCCAGAGGGATTTTTCCATTTCCCGGGATTTTCAACTGTGCCCGAGTGGTCAAGCGACCGGTGGTGGGGCGACGAACACCTAGCAAGAGTATTCCTCTGCGACGGCATCGTCACCGAACTTCACTGGTTCATCATCTTTGGAACACTCAACGTCTCTTCGCCGGGTTTTCACCCTTCTATCGTTCATCTATTGAACTTATACCTTGCAGCCGCGTGGAAATATATACCGTCTTTCAAACCGTTGATCAAGCATTAATAAATAAATAATCGGCATTAATTAATAAATAAAGAAATAGGGGATCGGTCGGTTCGTGGCGTCGATCGTCTAATCGTAACGAGAATTTACGACTGCCGTTGACGCGCTTCCTCGCGATCGCGTCTCTCCGCGACTGGTCGAATAAACGATCGATTTATCGTAATGAAACTGTTGTTTGAAGGTATAATAGACGTTACAGTTAGTCCTATAGAGCTATTTATCGCGTAGTGCGATATACATGTGGCATTGTAAACGGAGCTTAACATCGTAGAGATAGACCTGCAGTGATAAGTGTCGTCAGTGTGAACGTTATCTCTGGAAAATTCCACGAAAGACCGCGGAGCTTCGTGACGATTGTGAAAAATGAAAGACATTCCGATAATTACTGCTGTAGTTTAATAAAATTCTACGTCAAGTTACCAAACGTTTCTCATACAGTCACGCAGATCGATAAAATGGTAATCGATTAATTAATCTCTCTTTCCGTTCCGACGTACAGCGTTTCCTGCAAGAAACAAAAGCGAACAAAAACAAACGCATGTAGCACGATGTATACGATATAACGTATGATTAACAAATTAATCCTAAGAATCGCTGTCGTATTACATGCGTCTATATTCTCGATTATATCGTAAGAAGTTTTACCGCATTTGTTGTTTAACGCATTTTTCGATTCTAATATGACCGTTATCCGGCTATCGTCCAGTTCGTTCGAACAATCCGATAATTTTCGTACTCGAAGATCAGATAGATAGATAGACACGATCGTTGCCGCCTATTGGTTATTTCCTAATCGCGTATTTCTTATTTCTATATATTTAGTAAATCGTAACCATTATCGACAAGCTACAAACATAAATATTTAGTCGACTCGTTTCTTTCCACCTCATTCCCCGCCCGCCCCCCCCCCCCCTCCTTGCTGTTTATGCAAATTTATCTCTAACCTACTTAAAAGGACATTTCCCCTAATAAAGGCTAATAATAAAAACGACTCAACGCCAATATTTGACAATAAGTTTCGTAGAGTCGATATCTGTGTTAAAGATTACTTTTGTAAGAAAGTTTGGAATCTTAGATCGATTTTCAACTGAAATGTTGTTACGTCTTCGACGTTTGATATTTCTGTATCGTCGTTGACTGTCCTTTTCACTAGTACGATTATCGTTAATAAAAAACTGAAAACACATGGCATGTATACGCGTAAAGTAAAAATAGTAGGCGATTAAAATGGGCTAAAGGCAAAAGGAATTTCCATCCAGATGCTGTTTTATTATCGATGTCACGTAAAGATATGCATTTACATAAACGCCGTCGGGTTTTTTAATTTAATCGTCGGGCCGCGTAATTCTATTACACGCTTGTCTATTATTCATATTTTATACTTACCGGTTAATTCAATTAACGGTAACTACAATATTGTAACGACGAAAATTGAAAGGAAAAAATACCGACTTGTACTGACGTACAAAGCATTGACTTAGATAAGAACTTATACGAGCTGACGATCACGTATCCGGATGATGCAGAAACATAATGCATGTGCAATGCGCACATCTTGAGACTGAACGTGCGCTGACGTCAGTGGTTGTCGATTCGATCTAGGTGAAATCGATTTCGCTACCAAGGACGAAATTCTACCACTATCGATGTACTTGACGTAAAACGTGATATCGATCGTTAGACGATTTAACAAGGATTTCAAGGATATTCGAGAAATGTGTTTTGCTTTATTATTTCTCAACAACGAGTCTGCTTAGTTTTCTACTGCTACGATTCGTAAGCAATAGTTTTGAATCTTAGTATCGGCTGGTTCAACGACGCTTTGTATAATTTCAATAACGTTAGCGACCGGACAAACTTTCTCACTTTGACTATCGTTTCTTTCGCGAGATAAAAACCTGAAAAGTCGCCTTCGCGTTCTGTTTCAAGCGTCGTTTATCGAGCAATACGAATTAGCGTATCTGGTAACTTCCTAAATATGCGGCATCCGAATGTTTCGCGCGTCGCGTTATCTTATACGTTATAGAGCGAAATGAAAGAAAGAACGGAAGAACGGACGAACATAGAAGTAGACGACAAGCTCTAAACGATTGCGATCTCGGAGGCGGCAGACTGATACGTTGAGTTACAGAGGCCAGTATGGTGTGTAGAGAAAGGGAAAGTCAATCGGGTGAAAGTCGCTCGTCCGGATAGTTTTACCTCCGTTTATTCAACGTGTACACGATCCTACGCGACGAGACCACGATCTTTCGCCCTCTATTACGCTGCCTTTGCTCTTTTTCGATTTCATTTCTCTTGTACCCTCACTGTGTCTCTGGCTTCTGTGGCCAATGTCCGACGTGGCCAAAGATTCCTCGTTGATAACGAAGTTTTTGTTTTTTATAAATTCTCACTTTATAATAAATGTAACAACGTTACGTTTGATTATTGCTGCGTGGTTATCGGTACGATCTTTGCTCGTTTAAACAGAATCGAGTTAAGCGAACCCACGATGACCTATTCGACTCAGCATTCGATAAAATCTCATTCCAACCTACAATAATAACGATAAAAGAGATAACGGCTCGAATTGATATTACTTTGCTTTTTCATGTCGTTTCAGGCAATACGTTGAAGCAAATTGTGCCTATAATTAACAAAATTGACTCATCCGAACGTTTCGAACTTGGAATACCCCATCGAATTATGAATCACGAAATTATTTATCGCGATCGTAGGTATTTGGAAACTAAATATTTTTAACTATCTAGTACTTGCGCGCCAAAATTGTTTAAAATACAAAATAAACGTGGAAATGCTTTGATCTATGCGTTTTCATTTACTACGATGAGAAAATGTTGCCTTAAAGTATATCAACTTGGCTCTTAAATATTTATTCGAACGATCAATATGCTTGGAGATAATCCTACGGAAAGATCAGGCAAAGGTAATTTATTACATTTTGACTGTAGAGTTGTGAATTTGAATTTATACCTGAGTAGGACCGGCGAGCGATGATCGAACGAGACGGTAATTAGCCTAAGCGATGTGAGTTATGTTAATCGAAAGAAACGTCTATAAAAGAGAAATTCGTAACACTGGTTTGATGGTAATGGTTTTGCTAAATTTATACATTTCTTTTACCGCAGAATGAACTAATGGTATATAAGATTTGACGAGTAGAAAAATGTTTCACGGTCTTACGCAATAGAAATTTATCGCTTGTTTGAAATTAACATGACACGTGAAAGTCGTGATCGACGTGGCGCCAGTCGTTAAAAATGTGACAGAATGAGAAAGTGATTCTTCGTAATAAGTGTGCGTTTGTCGCGGCCGTTAATCGATGTATAAAATTGCTGGCGGAATCATTAGTTGACAATATATAAAAATATCGTTCAGTGAAAGCGTAATTTATACAGAGCCAGGCAAGAGATTTCAATTGTTTTATAAAACTAACGTAAGACAGAAAGAAGGCGAATTAAAAAAAGTTGTACGATTTTTAATATTCCATTAAATAGAACCATAGAGCCATAATTTCGTCGTCCTATCCCCTGCCTTTGTCGCTAGCAACGAGGTAACGATAAGAGGAACAAGATGCGATTAGTCGAAGAATTCGTCTATCGAGGTTTTGATCCGTAGATTTCAATTTCAATGCATGCGACTTTAACACGAGAGCAGCGTCATAAAGCCAGCTCTCCTTCCATTGTTCAAACCACACGCTACCGATAAGAATCGGAGGCAATCGGTACGTCTACATCGACACGTATCCATGTACATAACGCGCTAAGAACCGCATCCTTGCTTCGCGTTGGAACGTTTCAAGGAAATCGTGCATCATGCTGTACCCTGAAGCTCATCTCGTTGTGCAATTTTTTCTCGTATACTCACGGTCTATCGTAACTTTACGCGTTCAGCGATGAAAGAAACCTCGCCTGCAACAGAAAGTTTCAAATATCCTACCAACGTGCAGTAGTAGATGGTCTATTAAAAGACCGTTCGATTTCTTAAATGCCCTCTTATCCGTGTAAATTGTGTAAATAAGACATGGAAAAGGGAAACCGTAGAAGAAACGCTAATCGCAGTTGCAGAGAAGCGAGATCGCATGGAAATAATCGCGGTGTTTCGCGTTGCGGCGTGGTGGTGGATACCTCGTTGTGGAAAAAGTGGGATCGCCAGCGAGATAAGCTCGGCGGAATGGCCGACGTGCGCGATTTCGAGGGGTCAGTTTTCGCATCGACGGTAAAGAAGGCAAGCGGATAACAAGTTTTTCGCACGGGACACTACCGTGGGGCCGCGTTACGCGAGCTAACTCTTCTCTCCGTCCAGTTTGCCGAGCGCGGCGTGCATTTGCCCGTATCGTTGCGCGACTACTTGCCTGGCTGGCAGCGTGTCGCTGCCTTGGCCTTTAACGATTCCTGGAACGATCTCGCAGCTCCGATTTCCATCGATTCGATGCCGATCTCCGCGACACGCGCGCGCGGCTATCTACCGGCCTTTCTCTCTCCTTTTTCTTTCTTCTCTATCGCCAATTTCAACGGTCTCGACCCATGCCGCCTCCACCTTTCGATAACTCGTTTCCATCGTTTGTAAACAGCGGCGAGCCGGGTGATCGGACTTGACCAATGGTAAACGAAATCTCGGTGGATCTTCGACCAGATGGAATTTACGTTACATCGTGGCGGCGATGAAATTGGGCGTGCGTACAACACGTCGACACGCTATGCGACAGAGATATGCCTGTGCGGCATCTGTTATCGTGGATTCGGCCGAACGATAGTCTCTTGCAATTCTACGGCGCTACGATTAATTAGACCGTACAGGTACGACATAGGAGAAAAAATAACTAATAATACTTTCACTTTGGATGCCTGACGATTTACGCAATCTTAGCCGCAAGTAAAACATCGTTTTCTTTGAGACGGTTGCGTTCGATCTTAAACGAGACAAACGAGAATAGAATCGCGTGCACTCTTATTAGTATCTTTTCGTATTTCGGTATTTCGTATTTCGTATTTCGGTATTTCGTCACTTTGTTCTTTTTTTTTGCTGCTACTTATATGCCGTAGAATGGAAGTTTCGAAAATACCTTTCTCCGAATAAAACGATCGAATGCGTGCGATGCAATGACAATGCAACGATTCGTAATTCGCTTAAACACATTGAAAACGCACATTTAAGACTTTCATCTTTTTCGTAGTACGTAATTACGTACGTAAACGCGTAATATCGTTTTATTACGTATTCGCAACGATTACGTGCAATTATCTAAACGAGTTAATAGATCTTAGAAAGTCGGGAAGAGTCGGGAAGAGTCGGAAAGTCGGAAAGTCGTGAAAAATTGAAAATATCGCTAATAGCGAGGAAAGTTAATTTATCGAGAAACGAAGATTGCTATTCGAGATTGCTAACGAAGATTGAATTGTCTTTATTTGCTTGCTCTGTGTCACAGAAGAACGACTTCCATAACGAGAGAAAGGAACTCGAAAGAAAGAAACTTCTCGTTGCCGGTAAAAGGAAAAGGAGGAGAGAAAGAAAAGAAGGAAAAGAAAGAAAAAAAGAGAAGAAAAGAGAAAATATAGGAGCAAGCAAGAGGAATACGATTAAATTTCATGGAACAGTGAGCCGATCAAGATGCTATCTTTTAGAAGCAACTACGTAAATATAATTTTTAGATTAAGAAAGCGAATTCATCGTCCGCCATATCCAGATCGATGCATTTCTCGAACAGAGAAGAGACGAGCGAACTTACGCCGAATAGGTGTGAAATTTGCATGGTAAGAGTTTCAGCCACTTTTCTCCATTAGCCGTTGTGAATAAAAGCGATTCGATCTGGGGACCGTGCGGAACAAGAAACGAGCAACTGGAACAAAATCCATCGTCGAAAGTTTCGAAAGTGTCCGTGAAGACGTCGCGGTCGATGGGCGAACGAGAGAAACAGCTAGAGGAGAGACAAAGAGGAAGTCTCGTTACCGCGATTAAAGACAGAATAGGGTAACAAAAGCGAGGCAGGAAGAAAAGGAAAAGTCAGCCAAGTGTCCAGCAGATGTACATACGTTGCGTACGTATGCGTTATTATTGGAGTTCACGAGGAAAGGCAGGGATGTACATGTGTTAAACAGAACCCTATGCATGGTCGGTCGGTCGACCTTTCTTTCGCAGACCTGCGTCCTTCCTATTTTTCTTCTTATTTGACCAATGGTCAAATCGATTCGAGTACCGTTAACGATTAAGAGATATGCGTTTTTACCTAGGCGAAGCGATACGATGCGACGTCCTGTGACTTTTGTTTGCAAGTACCGCAGGGTGAAAACGAAACATCGCCCTCTTCGGTTCTGAGAACTTGGACGAGAAACTCGATCAAGGATCACGACCAAGGTTAATGCGCTCTGGTGAAACGCTGCGCGATCAATGGAATTTCCTAATCGACTAAACTTTCCATATATACGTATAATCTTTATTCGTTTCATTAAACGTTACGATACATAAACGGTTTTAATTACGCGATTATATCGTGAAATCTGGAAATATCTTACATCTGATAATAAGAAAGAATAAGTATTCGGCAGATTCGAAGATAATTATCGATTCGAGCACCATTGTTCAACGTGTTGGCCGATAACTGCGTCCCTTTCGCAGGAGAACGATCGAAAGAAGAGGAAGAGCAGGAGGTGGAGGATTCTCGAGACGAGAATGTGCCGGCTAATAAGAAAATGCCATGCTGAAAATGTCACACGCTGAGCAGCGTGACGTCACGCTACAACTCGTTTCTGCTTGTTTTTACGCTTCTGTTGTGTCGTCGAAACATAATCTTCGAAGCGAGAGTTCCAAATGAAAACGAATCCAGAACTGTTTAGCGGTCGAGCATGTAAATGCCTGGCAATGTATGTATTTCCATAAAAATCGCTGGGAGAGATCGCTTTTACCGTATGTCTTAAAATCAAAACAATTTACTTAGTAGCTTGTATTAAACTATATTTGCGCTGTATCGATCGTGCGTCTTTCCCGTGTGTTAGAACTTGACGAGTGTCGTGAAAGTATCAATTAGAACGAAATCACAGTACAATCAGATACGATGAGAGTGAAGAGATAATAGAAAACGCAGTGCAGTTTCGAATAATCTTTCCAACGTTCGTAGTTTTACCGCTGTGGCTAATGTAATTTTCGTGTCCTTGTGTCGTCATTGTAACCTCGTTACCTTTATGCCCTAAGCCGTTACAGATTACTGATCGTGTATCTGTGCCATAATTATCGTATATTAAGTGTTTCTAACTTTCCAATTCTACGACTAAACGAAAGCAACGTTACTTTAAACGAGCTCGAGTATAGTTTGTAAAATACTTTTGTAAAAATTAAAATTTAAGGAAAATCGGTATATCAAGGTTATTCGAGGATTCAAATTTTAGGATAAATCAGTCACTGTTGAAAAATCTCTTACGCAAAGATTCTAAAGCCTAGCCTTAGAGAAATCTTAGTTATCGCTCGTTCGATGATTATAATAATACGCTGTCTCCTCTCCCGATCGACTTTCAGGCAAGCAGCAACCGATTTTTACAGAGCTGCTGGCAGCTGTAACGCCGACGTATCGGTCGAAGGAGGAAGTGACATTTTGCGAAAGGAAAGCCGGAAGTTGTTCCGACATGAGGTCGTTCGAGTAGGAAGCGAGGTTATCGCCAATTTTATAGACACTCAATGTCAAGTCAAGTACTCTACGAAAAGATCGAGCATGACTTATGAATATTTGTGAAAAATGTCCAGTGGATCTCGACTGTTTCCGATTAAAAAGTTTGTCCAGTGATAAAATAACCTTTTATGAAAATAGACTTTTCTATATCTCTACCTTATATTTGCACCATGACCCTTCACTTATATCCGAATAACGTAATTGCAAACATTCTGTGTCTTTACAACGCACATCATTTTTTCTTACGCTTTGTGATTGTAGATTAAAGTATTAGGTATCTTTCCTACGATGCGCATATAGTTTCTACAAAGATTCATGCGTTTTATCGTTGAAGCGTTAATTATAGACACTTATCGGAAAGGGAAACCGAACAAAATATTATTGTATTAAACTTTTATTTGTTTACTAAACGCTTAATTTGTTTAAGAATTCAGCATGATCGATCGATACGATCGGTATCGCTAGTTAACCAGTGTAATAAAAATCCTTGTATCTTTTATCTGACTACGGTCATCGTGTTATAATCAACATCGTTTGATAGTAGCTTGGAAGTCAGGCTCTGTCCAATTAGAGGATGTCACGGTTTTTCCCATGACATACGGGCCCATGAGGGTCTCTTCGCGATAGAACCCTAATAGGGAGAAGGAGGGTTAATGCTTTCAACCCCAAACAGATTCTCATGGAGTTATATATAACGACTAATGGGAGTCAGTTTTCGTTATGGTGGCCTAGCTATACGTAGGTATAGATATATCAGTTTGGAACATGCGGGCTCTTTGTAGGCCATACGTGTTCTATATGAACGAATCGAAATCTCCATTTCCACTATGGACGACACCGCGCGCTACGTCCACTTGCGAATGAAATTCAAAATCTTATCGTGTTTATTTTTCATCGACGACGTTTCTTTCGAGTTTTCTTCCAGTCTGTGCGTCATTTTACATCGTTTCTAGCTTTTTTACCGAAAACTTTTAGAATTTGTTTACTCGTTAGGTACATAAAATAACATTTAACATTTTATTTTCTACCGGTAATAAGTTTTTTCTAAAAGTAGTACGCAGAACTGTGTAGGTAACGATGAATATTCGAAATAAATTCAGCATGGAGTAAAAAATAACAGTAGGTACCGTAAGCCTTTAAACTTGACCTACGTAAACATAGTTTTAGTACACAATTTTCTTTTATTACTCCATACTTTTTATTACGATGTATCTCGAACTTTAACGTCAGTACCTCTAACTTTATGTCGCGAAAACTGCAACCGTTCACAAAGGATCGAGCGAAAAACGTTTGTATATCGTGTCTTCTTGTTCCAATTCGGCATTCGTTATGTTTTCCGATATTTGTAAAACCTATACGTTACTCGCTCGAACGAGCTTGAAATTTTCAACGTTTGAAATTTCACGAAAGGACTTTCCTTGTATTAACGTAAATCGGCGTATCGCGTTGTTACTCCATTTACGACACATTCAAATTGCCCTACGTATAATCGAATGCTAACAATGCGAGGACAGTGGTTACTTACAATCTACGACTTACATCGTGCATGAATAGAAGCTCAATTTCATTCATGCGACTCTTCTCGGTATTCTATCGCGCGGCTACATTCGAGCTATCCTATCACACTGCATTGAATACCGCGAGCGCAATAATTACGCGGCCTTTCGTATGTCAACGTAACGTTTGGTTATCTTTTCGCCGTATATAATGTATAACGAAAACTTATGTTTAATCACCATCGTGCATTAATCATCAATTACACATCTATGCTCGTAAACTTTTATCTCTTTCGATTTGTATAAATTAGTCAAAGCAATTCAATTTTTTTAATTAATAATTTCTATTGCCAAATACGCATTACGAATGTTTGAAAGTTCAAGCGTGACCGAAGGATACGAGATTTATGAGAAATATCTTTATCCTGTGAAACGAAGTTCGTTCATTAAGTGCTGGCTTTCTCAAATAAATAAATATCGTCGTAAAGCTTCTTACATCGGTTTTTATTCAATTTACTATTTGCACTGTGTTAAGAGCAGTCCATATAATTTCGATTATCGTTATGACATAATTATCGTTATTACATAACTGGACTTTACATTGAAGCAAGATTTTCGCGTGTGATTACTTTTTACCAGTTTTCAATTTCGAAATGCGTATCGAATCACGCGGCGATATTTTTTATTCTTTTTAAATATGGGCTATCAGGCTGATAATAATACGCTCCGATACATATATATAAAAATATGTTTTTAAGAATAATAAATCTTGTACTTACATTTATGATAAATCAGTTGATAGAAGAGAGACATTGAAATCGCCGTTTCAAATTTATCCTCTGGAATCGAAGATCGTTATCACTCCAATCATCGTTATTGTTACAGCATTCTATATCCGATGTATTCGATTGGAGCTTCGTTTTAATCGAGATTCATTGGCAGAAACATATTTGGAGTGCTGGTGGTGGTGGTGGTGGCGGCGATGAAGAGGCGTGGGCGGGGGGGTTGAAGGGAGAGAAGCAGTAAACACTGTTGGGTAACGATGGTTCTAAAAACAGCCATGCTACTAGGTATCCCGAAACTACCCTAAATTTCCACCAATGAGAAAGAACAGGATAAAGAGGGAGAAGAACTCGGAGGGATTTGAAAATCGCGGATCAAGGGGTTGTTGATACCGAGAGAAAGAGGGAGAGATGTTTGCATGATTGGCCTGAGGAGTCGGCGCGGTTGCCAAATCTCCGGCGACAGTGACGCAAAGATGGTGGGGACGGGTAGCAATGACGCGTGGTCTGATTGGTGGAGCTCGCGGTGCCGCCTTTCGAGTCTCACGGAGCGTCGCGCGGTCGCACGGATCCGCAGTTCGCATTCGGAGGCCTTGCGAGCTACATCTTTTCGAGAAGAAAAAGAAAGATTGGACGGGTTCGTCAAATTTCCCCCTCCACGGGAATCGCGATAAAGAGTCTTCGATTCGAAAAAGTGCCAAGTTTCTCTCGCAAATACTCTTTCTCCGTCGCTGGTACACTACGACACATACACACACGCACGCACACGTACACGTACACGTACAGGGTCACACAACCCATATATACGTAATCGTCTTTCGTTTTCACGGTGATCTCTACACGTGACACAAACTGAGCATCGAAGAGGCTCCAAGGCGAAAGAGCGGCGTGTTGCTTGCTGTTCGAAGCGAGAGGAGATATTCGTCGATCGTTCCAATTTCTTTGTCAGCCTGTTTGTACGCTGAGAGAGTCGAAACGGGTGTGCTTCCAATGTAAATCCACAAGAACGTATCGTCGGAGTGGCAGTTTTTGTGTTCTCAAAGTTGATACGTACAAACGCGGCTTCTTCTTAACTATTAACCGGCTACCGTGCTACGACACGCACGCTGTTCTGCTCTGAAAGAAGAAGAAGGCTAGTCACGGCCGGATCGCGACTACGTTATAACCTAACTCCAGTGTGTTTTTGTGCGAAAACGAGGGAAAATGTCGACTGCCGTCATGAGCACCCCTATGTTCGTCGAGTGTAGCGAGCACTTATTTAAGGTAAGATACTTTACCATTTGTCACACGATCGTTTCGTCCTTTAGCGCCTTCTTTTTTCAAACGTTCCATGTTGTCGAGTCGTAGGTAGGGCAAACATAGGCGACTGAGTATAGGAGTGTCGAATACCGTTGAACGAACACTTCAAACGATACGATTATCGATATATTTGAAACGTTGCGAATGGGAAGAAGTCTTTCTATATTTAGACTCGTGAACTTTGTTATGAATCAGGTGAGGCTCGACGTGTTTGTTCGATCAGTGGTTATTTCGTGTCGTTATCTTGGACGATCACTTTCTATTAAGATTGCACTATCACGAACGTGTGTTCCCTATCGTTTCGAAGAATCGAGAATCCGACTGATAAGCAACAAAAGCAGCAGGTTCTAGATGCAAAGATGGCTGGTTCAGCACGTGGCATCGTGAATACTTGGAAATTCTGACTATAGTATGGTGGTGAATAAGTTCGTGTTGGATTCTCTCGTGGCCGTTGTAGTACTCGCTGGTACTCGGTGGTACCGTGGCGCAAACATTTGTGCAACGGTGTTGGTACGTATTCTGTTCCGACTGCCACGGTCTATTGCACTGCGGGACAAATATGGAATGGAACGGATAGAAATGGTGTACGAAGAATCTGCGCGGTTAGGAGATACGTAGCAGAAACAGGGCCGCGCGTTAGGAAATCTCGCGTCTTCCCAAATAAATTATGTATATCAAAATGAAATGTAGTTAGGTAGACGGCTCTAGCTACATACTATGTATTACCATTGCTATGGTAATGGTATTTATTTTACCGCGCAAAAGAACCAGAGGTCGTGATGTAAGAGTTATTTTCGGTCGTACGGTCGCTGCTTTCTTCGACGTTTATTTGTTTTCACTACAATTTTTACTTTAAATCGCGTTAGTTCCTGCATCTGTTTAGCTTAACTCGATTTTCGGATTTATTTTTCGCTTCGTCGTAAACATAGTAAACTCCCAAGACATTTGGACTCGTCTTTGGACAAGAGTGAATTCTTCCATCTCGCGAACCATCTATTTTAAAATACTATATATTTTGAAATATATTTTCGCAAGTACGCTGTCCGATTTTAGCGCACGACCAGGCGTCAAATTCGTACGAAAACAAGCTGGAACTTTTATTATTTTCTATAGAAATTAGAGGTCGTTCTCAATGTTGCGTCGTTGTAAATATCCTTCGTTTGATAAACTCGATTGCCGATGATGAGTCTTTGTGTTTAGGTTTTGCAGCTCGAAGCGTGTTTGTATAAGCTCAATCTCGTTACACACGACTCTGCTTACTTGTGTGCCTGATTTTGCATATGGTTTTCGATTGTCAAACTTTTCACGGATGACACAGCTGTCCGCAGTCAATGATTCGTCCGAATTTGCGACGACCCGACGATCGTTTCAAGTATAGAAGCTCGTGCCAACGTTTTTTCGTCTCGCGTCATTCGTTCCCGCTTCTGAAATCTCCGATTACACCGATTCTCAGAGCTCTGGGAATTTGGCTTCATTTTTATCGTCGTCAAAATTTACGCGTTTCCAATTCGTCCATTCGTGTCACAGAACTAACAGAACAGGAAAGTAACTTCATTTTAGTTTTTTACTTGGAAAAAGATATTTATTTAGGTTTGATCTATGCAAAAAATATGTGTATATATATATATATATATATATATATATATATATATATATATAAAGAATAATGCATTTATTGCGTTTATGAAAGAAGAAAAAGAAACATATAGGCTCCTACGAAGATAATACTTTTTGAATTCATCTTCTTTTGACATTGTATTTTGCTTACGCCGAGGATGAAATTATAATTTGAAACAATTACGTTGACCGCTCTGTATAGTATATCCAATACATAGCAAGTAAAATCGAATAAATATCTAAAATTAAATCAAGTTGCCAACTTAGATCTGGGAATTTTGATAAATTTCCTGCAATAATGTTCACGGTAGCTTGCTTCGTACGTTCATATCTGTCTGGGTTTCGTAAATCATGTTTCGTATAAATTCGTTAATGTACGTACGAATTCCGTCATGCGACAGGAACTTGTTTTATAAACACGTGGCAGAACTGTTCTTCCCTCGTTTCGTCAGTTTGTTAGTTTTTCTTTGTAGCAATATTGGAACAACGCGGTATCATATCTGGCGATATTCTCTAATTTGAATACAAATGCCTTTGTTCGCTGTTACGAGAAAACAGACAAATAATTTCATTTATGTTTACCAACTTCCTTTTGTCCGCATTACCGCCAATCCGAAATCTGGTTCGACGATAAGAATATGTCTATTTAACCAAAGTATGTTACGGCTTCCCTTCTCGAATAGCAATCTTTTTTTTTCATAGACATTTGTATCTACGCGTAATGCGATTTTCCAAGATTTTATTTTCCACTGTACCGCTTCCACGTTTTACGAGATATATAATTAAATAAATTCTTGTAATTTTATTTCGACGTAATTCGTAAAAGTGGTGAAACCGCTTATCGTTTCATCTCTCTTTATTGCTATTCTTCCAACCAATACCTTGAAATTTTCAATAATCGTAGTGGCAGCGTAATCTGTTCCCTTTGATCAGAGTTCAAATACACGCTAGGTATATGTTACCTACTACCAAGCATCGGGGATTCGTTTAAGTATTTGAGCGATAGAACGAACTTAAACCCTGGGCAATTGTTCAAACGAAAAGCAAAGGAACACGTGGGCGATCGTATTCGCGAGTAAAAATACCACGCGTTCGTTCTATAAATTGTTTCTTTGGTGAATTACACCTCCATTCATTTATTCATAGCCAAGTCTCCACTTAACTAGCTTACTTCGGTCACGATTGGCACGGATAAGCGAGTTTAGAGACCGCGGGGGTCTCGTTACATTGAATTATCTATTCGGGTATACAGGGAGTGTTCCAGTTTTCTCGACTAAATGCTACGACGGTCTTTCCATTTTTTTTTTTTTTTTTTTTTTTTTTTTTTTTTTTTTTTTTTTTTAATATAAATCGATTTAATATAAATTTGTAGACCGTAGGTAATGGACATTTTTGTACACGATCCGTTACAGTGTCGAAGAATTTAGAAACGAAAACGCTACATTGCAATCTTTTCGTGGTGTTGTATAAAATCTTTCCACCTGTTTCTGTCTGACGGAAAAGAGCTTCGTCGAACAAATCGTAATTGTTATTGTTTTCGTTTCGCGACCGACGAAATGGTCGGACGAACGGCGCGGCAGCGTTCGAGTTTTATCGCGAACTTCTTTCTTTTCCCTCTTTCCTTTTCATCTACGCGCAACTCGTAACTTTCCTCGGCAATTTCTCCTCGGCGATTTCGAAACTCGTTCGATCCGGGAAAGAGCCTTTCGACTTTCGTGCTCGATGCCCATCTGAAGCTCCTCTCGAAATTTGGACTTTGCTACCTACAGTTTAGATAATCGTTCCGTTCCGCCCGGACATTTTCTCTTCTCGTTATTTTCTATTCTAGGAAATACTTTAATAGGATTACTTTAATGGTACCAGATTTGGATCCTTTTAGGTATCGTTGAAGGCAAATTCGGTAAAAATGTACAAGTTGCGCGTGTTGTTACGCTACGTGACGCACGCTTCGCCGAAATCAGAAAGTAGATAAAACTTTCTAATACAAAATCAGGAAGCTTCGACCGTGAGAGGATAAATCGTGTTCCTTGTAATTCACGCGTATAAACACGAGTACGATATGATATTCATCCATAAATCTCAGGCAACCCCATATACATACAACCGAGTAAATCTAATAAACATGCGTGTAACGTTAGAAATTTCAAAGAAATTGTTCGCCGTGGAATACCAAGAACTACAATGCTCTCATCTTATTCCGAACGTGTACACGGTAGCGTACTTCGTTTCTTCTTTCCTCCCGGCCGTTAGGACGAAATTTATTCAAATATCGTCGAGTTAAGTTCCGAGCGTCGAGACGCTAGATGGAAGGAAGTATGTATAAAGCGTACGGCATGACGCATCGGAATGATCGAGCAAAGATTCGATTCACAAAGAGCGAGTCTTTTGTGCATTAAAACAAGAATATAACCAGGTGTCACGATATAAATACGCGTATTAAAACCTACTGTTATCGAGATACAACTTTACGATCTCGTTACGCCTTTTATACCTTTTTATCCGAGCAACTTTTAACTAATCCCGTTGGACGAATCTTGCGTGTAAGATAGAGACGCGTTAGGAAAAATACGTTGTAAAGATGGGAACCATCTCGTAACGAGAGATGTTAAATTGTTTATCGCGAAAGGATGAAAGAGAGAGAGAAGGGAAGGTTGGCTGATAGAAGTCGGTGATCGGGCCACGTCCATGATAGCGCCGAGTCTTACCCTTTCCGTGGAATTATCGGGGTCCGGATTTTTCTGAAAGTGGAAACCTCGCCCTGAGCGTGCAACGTGCCCGACGCTGCACCACGCCGGCAACATCAACAAAAAGCGGCTCGGCAAATGCAAGCCGTAAGCAGCGTAGGAACCTGTTGCTTCGGATTTATGACGGAAGGAGAGCCGACCGAGGAAAAGACCGAGTTCGAGTGAGAGAATCAGAGACAAGACCTGGGTGGGGGAGAACGAAGGGAACTCTGGCTAGACGAAGCCAGAAACCGTACGAACGACCGAGACACGAAAAAGCAAGACGAGGATAGGTGATCGAGGCAAAACCAATGGGGCGCAGCGATGCTGGAAACAAATGGGGAAAAAGTGGAGAAATGTAGGGGAGCTGAAAAGTGGAAAACCGCGGGAGGGCGGGAGAGAGAGAGAGTGTGTGTGTGTGTGTGTGTGTGTGTGTGTGTATGTGTGTGTGCCAGTGCGGATAGAAATGGAAGTGGGTGAGCAAGAAGGATGAAGCGAAAGGGAGACGGAGCATGTACGGCTCGTTGAAAAAAAGAGAGAAACCATGCTTTGTACCTGGTTTCTATGCAGGTTCGTGGATGCTCTGCCCAATGCCATAATATGGTCGCCGTAGTGGTATTTATCCGTCGTTTCCTTTACGTTGTTACGAATTTTCTATGTTTTTGAAAAGAAACGGGTTTTGCTGTCTCTAAAACGCTGATTAAAAAGAATGGGTTTTTTCGTGCGCTTTGTTCGGCCAATTTTCTAGGCTTTGCTTATAGAATATTCCTTTTCGTCTGCTTTCGTGATCCTACATATCGCTTATAACGATCAATTGTTGTCATTTACCGGTTCATTTTTATAGTGTCCTCGTGGTTCTTGTTGTCCCGTTTAAAGTGCGTGTAATCTTGGATTAAAGTAGGGCAAGCAAAAACCAGTAGTTCTTTCTAAGATGGTATCGGAGCCGTTGAAATTGTCTTGTTATGAATACACTCGTCGATCAGGAAAAAGAAATAAAAAATAGCAGAGAGTGCAACTAATGTACGTAGAATATAAAGAGGAGGAGGGTGTACGTAAGTTTTCTAACGGCAGAATTACGTTAATTACGCGAGCTAAATGGAACCGGTTGCGTCGAAACGAAATGTACGAATTTCTGCTGCGATATTAACCGTAAAAAATCAGGGCACATCGGTCGAATATATTTTATTAAAAGGTTATCCCACTGATTTACCGTTTGCTCGTATCCCTGTGAGTTATCCATGCAAATACATTCAAGTAATACGACTCGTTGTATACAAACTTAGAACCTGCAAGGTATTGTTTAGATTTTCGCTTACCTGTTCTTTTATCGCCATATCTTTATTTTCTTTTAGAACTGTGTTTAATAGACCGTGGTAAAAGTAAGATTCGAATGCTTTAACGTCTCGTAGGATTCGAAAGGAGGACTGAAAGATGATCGAAATTACGATTTGGAACTACAGCGTTGCAACTGTGGAAAATACAACGGAAGATGCTAGTAGAAGGGTGAAGAATTTTATTTCTTCTTCTATATATAAAGGACGTTTGTTTCAAATTATAAATTCGCTTTCTTTTTTCTTACTCGCATATTACTTACTCTTGATGGAAGAGATTTTGCGAGGTCATAAAACTAGTCAGGCTTGAAGGTATAACTGCGGATTAATTTTTCTCAATAAGATAATTACCGTAGCGTAGAAAGTGACAGGGCCTCGTCAGGCGTACTACTACGACCCTAACTGTGGCTAGATCGATCGACGCGTTTACGTGTTTAACGCTTCGATTTATGATCTCGCTACATACGTACATCTTTTCCGTAAACATCTCATTTTCCATTTTTCCTTTTCGCCCGACTGCATCGTTTGGTATAAGGATATCTTTATCTTCTCTTGACGAGTTTTGATATAAGATTTTTCGACTTTAACTTACAAGTAGCTTAACGGCTATAGTCCGTTTATCCGCGGGAGGATGTAATAGCTGGTTTTTGAAACGCCAACAGCAATTCATTCGCACGAACGGTTGAAATTTCACACCGGCGTTTTTTTACGCGTAACTGACTTACACCGATTGGCTTCTTAGCCATCTATTTATCAGACGCGCGTATCTTTTTTGCTGGTTTATCGGAGCGGATTCACCGATTACACTTCGAGGTCTTCGGGCGTTCTTCCTTGTTCGTGTTACGTAGCCGTATTTCTAGAAAAAAAAAACGGTGTTTTATTTTTCCACAAATTCAGTTTATAACAGCCCAAAGATTCTAAACTCGGTGGAAATCTTATCGCTTTCCGTATCTTTCGTATTCCTCTTTTATTTATCGATGTCCCAGATTTTCTTACGTCGTTGATATTCCGACACGGACACGGTAAACTTCAGTCAACAGTCGCTAATAACCTCTGACGTTGACGCAACTATAAACTTATGGCGGCACTCGACAGCAACTATGACCGGACGACGGCAGCGCCTTTGCTTACGAACGTTCGGGAACGTTCTTCAAATCCCGGCGCTCGTAGTCCGATTTTTCTTCCACGTCATCTAAATGAGAAGAAAAAGTAGCACTATCGCCACAACTATATACACACCTCAAACGAATAAACGAATAAACGAGATACATTGTTACGCATTAAGAGAAATGCCCGGTATCTTTCGCAATGAAATGCAAACTGAAGTAAAATTCAAGAAATTTTTTTAATGAAATTTCAAATTAAAATTTTTCTAGAACGTATACGAGGCATTGTGTGGATGTTAAAAAATGAAAGAAAAAAAGAATCGGTACATCGTGGCCTGAAAGAATTGGAATTATATTCCGGAGACAGAGGAATAGTGGTAGGTCTACGAAGGATTTCTCCACCAGATGGAAATCTCCTTTTTATTCTTTTATGAGACTGAGATTCGAGCGTGTCTCCCTTTTGCGGTTCTCCTTGCAAAAAGTATGTTGGACGAGACGCTCAAAAACTGTTCCCGTATTTCTGAAAAGAAACTGGATACACAAAAGCGTAGAAGGAAGCCGAAGAACGAGAAGGGTGCACCTTGCTTTCCTGCGTTCCTGCGTTCCTGCGTTCACAACGCGCGTTTCTGTTCCCAAGGAAGCCTAAAGGTTGTCTCACACGTGAGAAAGCGAGAGTGCCACGCAATATTTTCCCGGCCTCGTATCTCTCGATCCTTCTCTCGATATTTTAGCGCCTCTCGATTTCACTTTCACGCTTGATTTACCCGACGAGATCCACCTTTCCAATTAAAAACATTCGACTTTCCACGCCGTGTTGCCGATCCACCGAAAAGATTTAGGCCAAGTTTCCGTTCGTTCGATTGGGAACCAACCTGTTGACGAGAAATTCGATGTTTTATGGGCTCGTATTCCGAGGATGAGAGAATTTAGAGTTCTGGCATCGTTTAATCGCGCGTCGAGCTTAGAAGCGGATCGATGGTTGAAAATTTTATTGTTTTAGAAAGTAGCGCGGCTCTTGACGAGAGCAAGCACGTTTCTTCGATCATTCTTATAACGACTGTAATAATCGTGATTGCGAACCAGTTTCGAATTTTGATCCCAAACGGAGTTGAGCTCGATCGCAGAAATAATTCTCGATCGTCGATCGTCGGCATTTTTGTGGCTACTTTGAATGTTTTTTCTTCTCCTCCCGCGGTATGGTCAGAATTAAACGAAGAAAATCAAATGTACAACTTTGTTATTTTCCAGTTGTTTTTATTCCACTTGTAATTATTGATTTCGACTTCAGATATACAGGATTACATTAATCTATTACAAAAAAAAAAAAAAGAAAAAAAGAAAGAAGTTTAACTACACTGATAAGTATTCATTTGTGCTTACGATGTATTTATTTGTGAAATCAGAATCATAGATAACCATGAACATATTACTACATATATTATTTTTATTACTGTTACATATACGTTACTACGCATATATGTTATTACATTGTGTATCTAAAGTACTTGTTTTTCCGACGGTTATCGATGTGACGAGACATGGAGGTCCGATGTGATGAAAATTCCCATCTAATTGATCGAAAACTTAATTCGAAACAATTATTTTTCTATAGGCATTTTTTACAACCTGTACAAAGTCAAGTGAAGTGAGAAGCGAGTTCGTGGGAGCTGTTTAATAAGTAGCTACTTGTTGAATAAAACATATCGAGCGCGGAAGGTTAGTGCTATTACGATCAGCGCGAAAACAGTGTTTTGCAGCGTATCTTTAATAATAGAGCATTGGCGGGAATACAGAACGAGAGAGAGAGAGAGAGAGAGAGACGACGACGAGGAAAATATGTTGTTTTGTAGGGGCGATCGAAGCGAGACTCTCGAAGAAAGGCGTGTCGGTGGAGCGTGCAGGCGTTGCATTGCTAAAACATTATACTCGGAACACGAACCTTGTTGAGAAAGGTAGGAATAGTGATTAGTGCGGAGTGCATAAGTATTCTGCGTGCATCGGACAGCTATTTCGAATGAGATATTGTGTTGTGTTCCGCTGCGTGACCGGAATAATGAATTCATCGTTAATGACTTGTTATTTTCTGCTTCTTCTTCTTCTTCTTCTTCTTCTTCTTCTTCTCCTCCTCTTTTTTATTTCTTTTTCCTCTCCACTGAACGATCGATTAATCGTTAACGACGAAAGGAAAACTGGCACGCTGAAACGACCGTGATTTAAAAAACGAAAACAAACGTGAAAGTTGCTGGAGTCTAACTGGTTACTGTGACGTGCAAAATAGCCGATCGAGAGGAAAGATCACGATCGTATTGCTTCGCCCCGATTGAAATTATTTGGTCGTTGTACGCGAAACGCGCGATTTCACAAACGCGCAAGCTCTTTCGCGATTTAATTTGCCAAAAGTGTCGCGTGAATTTCAAGTTCGAAGAATACGGTGGATTGTTAGCAGCACATTGAAACTTGTCTGCGGAGATTTTTAGTGGTTAATCGATATAGCCGATATAAACTTATTTATATATGAGTTTATTTTCGGTAATTTGCATACGAATTTCTCGTCGCTGGTTTGAAAGCCGTATGCTTCTCTGTACGTATAGATCGGCTTGCAGCAGTACTTTCCGCTCGGCTAAACTTGTTCTTTCTCGATCTTTTCGACGGTGTTACAGGCTTCCGGTGTAATTTATCTCGGTATAGTGACTTCACCTTATTATTTAGGTCGCTAACTATATTCCAAGTTTTTACTTTCCTGATAAATCAGTCAAAGTCTGTGGCCATCGCGTATCGTTAACCAAACGACACGGAGAGCAGTCGATGTTGTTGCTACCATCGCTTGTCGCATCATGGACAACTTCATTTTTACTTATCTTTTAATTATACGCGTTTGCACTACTGTGATAGTTCAACGAGGATAATAGTTGTATAACATTGGCATTAACTATAACTGTTTTTGTAATTAAGAGAGAAAAGAAACTATCAATTAAGAATTAATCACTGTTTCTTAACTTTAATCATATCTAAATATAAAATACAAATCTTGTATAAAAATGTTTGTATGCGTTTGCCGTATGTAATTATTATATAATATACGATATATAATTATTTTTAAACCACCGTCATTCCTTTAATCGTTGGCCGACTTTAACGCAACGTAGCGATCGTGTACAGGAAATAAAATTTGCATAGGTGCATCGGTTCAATCGGGGTAAAGTATCGCTTTCTCGGCGTTGCCGTAAATCTGTAATTATGGCTTTTATGATACAATAGAGAGATACGTACGTATCCCCATTGTGGAATTCATTAAGCACAGAATGTCGAACGCAAATGGACTATGAGGACGTGCAACGTTGTTAACCAGCAATCTATAAGATATTCCGCACGCGAACCGCGTTCTCTGCCTGCTTAGGCCACAATTCCTCCTTTTCGTTGATCATTGCTTTTCGACACGTCGCTGCGCATATAAATCGCTATAAATTCGTTTTTCGTTGCCATTGTCGCGAAAGTTGCCACTTTTGCTATTTTATCTTAGCGGTTTTAGTCGCTGTTGCGAAATTGTTGTTTCCTTCGGCTGGTTTAGCTTTTTGCCAAGTAAATTTTGCTTGCTATTTTATATCTTCTATAAAAACGATGATATTCATTTATTACACACGCGCGTACATTTTCTCTCTCTTTCTCTCTCTCTCTCTCTCTCTCTCTCCCATTCATTCATTCACCTACTCAGTTGAGGTTAATTGGCATTAAATTTTTTTACAAGCATAATGCGCGGTTGCTTGAATAATGACATCGCGTACGTCGCTTCAAGGAGAGCCTTGGGAAAGAATCGAACTCGCTTGCGGTATAAGACTATCGCTGTGAACGTTTGTAGGAAAATTTTGACGACTCGTTGCGTTTCCTTTTCGTTCGTACAAAGTCAGAATACTCGGGAAAAACGTGAAATCGAAAACAAAAATGGAACGTATGATCGATTCTTGGTCTCTCGTCCTTTCACGAACGCTGGTTAGCTGGTCTTTCTCTCGTGAAAAATCGAAACGAGGAGGAAGAAAGCCCGAAGGTAGAGCGCTGGAAACATGGTGTGCCCTTTTTGTTCGGCCATGTGTACGGAACGCGTCGTTTTTACAAACAGGCGCACATGTGCTTTCTTAGCCTGGATGGATTTTCTCGGACTCGCGTATGGTTATCTTTTCAAAGCGTTTCAAGTGCTTACTTGTCGTTCCACGAAGTGAAAATTAGAGTCGAGTCGTTTCTGAACAACGTACCAGTAGCGTTCTACAATCTATGAAAATATGAATAAAATGGAAAGGAAAAGCTTTGCCTTGCGAACAAAGGCATATTATGTTGGAATAAAAGAAAGAACCGATGTTCCTAGACACCGTACTTCCTAGAAACGACATTTTCCCGCATAACTCGACAACCAAGCTCGAAGATCGATTACCTATAGCAAAAGAGTCGTTCTAAATGTTTACAACATATTTTAAAATCATCGAAATCGTATTTTCACCGAGTCACAAATTCGTCGAACGAGGATATTTTTCAAATCTCCAGCGGTTTCCGTACAAAATCCCAAGTACCACTTACGCTACTCTATCGATGCTCTGTCGATACTCTAACATCTGTAACGTGATTTTCGCGAGGATTCATCACCTTGCACCTAACGAAACGTAGTCTGTAGAAGCATGCAATTATGGCGTATCTGGTGAAAATAGCTGATGAAACGGGAGATTTTCCTGACGATGCGCGGACAGTTTTACCTTTGATTCTCGTTTGCCAGTAAATTTAAATGATGCGGTGGCGGTGAGGCGGCCGAAACGGAACGGCAGAGAAGTAAAAACTAAAAGGAAGCATGAAAACAGCTCGATGGGCACCCTATGCTCGCTGGCGAATACGTTGACTGTGCGTGTTGGTTCGCTGTGGTGGCTTCGTGTCGCACACTTGCTCTTTCGATGCACACGTGCATCCAGTTTCTTTATGCGAAGGAAAGTCATGGTGGTCGTGCAGCAACGCCTGAATCACGCGGCGTTGCACTCAGCATCGTGCGCGCGCCTGTGTCTGTGTTTTACGACCAGTCAACTTTGCGGCTTCTGCATAACTCTCTGTATTTTCGTGTGTCACGGGATGTATTCGGTGGCTCTTTGTTCTCGTGTACGTGGACACGACGATTTCATCGTGATTCAACGTGCAACCTCTTTCTCTATCTATATCTCGCGTTTGTTCGCGCTTTACCTTGTTTCACAGTTACCTCTGTCTGGATCGCGTGCGATCGCTTTTCAGACTTTTTCGTCCATCTTCTGTACAAATAGAATCTTTGCCGTAGGAGCTGGCGGTATAGCGCGAACGTCATGGGAACGTAAGACCTCTGTTTCTCAAGCTTGTTTATACGATGTGTACGAACCATGACGAGGATAGACATTTTATATGTACTCTGCTGGACTATGCGTTTCTCGTACAACCAGCAAGCGCGTTCCTTGTAATCGCCTTGCGTTAGTTTTACTTACCAATGCAAGTTTGTGACACACGAGCTTTGTCCGTACTTGGAACATTTCTAGTAGATTTGTCGAGCGAAAGTTAATTTAACGCTTTGATTTTCGAACCGTTCGAAGAAATTAATTTACTTGAAATAATCCTGCGACCACCGATAACGTCAACAGGAGATATTACATGATAACGAGGTTTCGATAATTTCATTCTACATTTAATAGAAAATTAATCGTCGTTTGCCTGTTTTCGCCAGAGGAAATTCTCTAGGTTGCAACTTTTAGCGACTGTACGTAATGTACTGTACAAACGTACGCCAAATCTGTTCCGTATGTAAGATATATGGTATATAGAAGAGAGGCAGAGGAATAATTTTAAACGAATACACTTTTCAACTTCTCATGGTCTTTCGTTATACTTATCTCATCGATCATGTTCCCCGTTCTATACGCAAGTCCTGCAATTACGCAGAACGGAATGCAACGTGGCCAGCTAGAAAAAGTCGCACGTGTAATTGGCCTCCGAACCTTCGATTATTTTAACCGCTAGTTAATCGCAAACACGATCGTTGACGGTTTTCATGGCCTTTAATTACAAGACGAAGTTTGAGCCGCGTTATCAAGGTACACGAGTCGAGTGACTTTATCGTAAATCGTTCGTCCGTGGGAATCGTGCGATTTGCTCTTTGATTAGGAAAATCGGTAGCTGCGGGTAATTTTTCAAACGTTCTCGTCCCAAGTCCCGAATCATTTGCTAACGTTAAACGCGTAACGCTTATAAAAGACTTTCGAAATACGTGCTTTTGAAAACACCGTTGATAAAACGAAACGTTTTACGTTTTATGCGAATGTTGCTGCTGGTTCACCACGGCCTCTCTCAGTTTACCGTTTACATTGTACTCTTAATTAATTCGTTATTTTTCGTTTATTCCGGTTCTGTTTTCGCTCGAACTAACGAACTAGCGTTGTACGTGTATACATCGTGGTTGCAATTGGCCAGACATTTTTTACATTGTCTCGTGATGAATTATCGTTACGTGTTTGAATGGTACATTGATTGTGGGCTAACGTGTTTCCCGAGTGGTTTAAGCCTGACTCTGATGTAGCTACGTAAATCGTGTCTCGTACGCAACGAACAAACGACTGAACCGTGACTTGCCCTCGATACACGATGAATAATGTGTAGAACAGTTTTCTCAGCGTTCGGAATAATATCATTTTTCAGACGACTACTAACGTTCTAACGCACGTCTTTTCTTCGCCTCCGTTGTTTTCTTCGACTACTCGAGGTACGGATGGTGCAACAGCGGTGATCTTTTTAGCGCTCAAGTTTAGACGTATTGGCGAAATCCTACTCGACGCTGATGTACGCGAATAATACCTCGTTGTGTCTTTAGCGTGTAGCTAGATGCTTCTGTTTCGAGCAACGTTTCGTCGTTGTCGTAGCTCAGCGATAAAGGTAAACTGCGACAGAGGAAAGATACGATTTATCCACTTTACGTCCACTTTGTTTCCGTTTCGATTAATTTTCATTTTCGTATTTCAATATCGGTAAAGCTCGTTCCGCTTTGTTCGGTGTTTCTCCGCTTGATTCACCGCATTGTCTGGCCGATCGTTTCCTATTAGGATCCCATTAGCGTGGAAAAGTAGGGGAAACGGGAAGGAAAAGCTTGGAACAATAGGTTGGTGGAAGCATGAGTAGTAGGTAGGCTACCACGTGCTTGCGTTGTGAAAACTGTCTAACTTTCTACCGGCGGTGAAACGTTACAGAAGGTTGATTCTGATAAAGCAAACACAATGGTATTCGTACGCAGCCACGAAACAAATACTAGTCGCGAAGATAGTCCGTACACTCGGTACATACGGTAGTATTGAATTTTTATCAGGTCACATCAGTAATAAATCGCGTGTCATCGCTGTAGAAATCTGATCTGTGGTACACGTAGATATATACCGACTGTGCGATACAAGCGAAATATGTACAACGTATTTTTTCAATATTTCGTTTCACGGTTCCTTTAACAGTCTACTGCGTTTTATCCGATATACATATGTATATTTTATTACGATTATTTGAAATAAAATTTGTGAAGAATCTGCTGACCAACCGGTGACGCTAAAGCGAAGTAAATATTCGCAACGAGCAAATCAGCTGTGGAAACAGACTGAATATTTAACTGGCGGAAACGCTGTGTTTATTCAGTTATTAATGTTGGTTTCGCTAGCTTTTAACGCTCACCTTGGATTCCCGAGTGCGAACTGGGATTTGCATGAAAATAAAAAAATTCTCTCTCTCTCTCTCTCTCTCTCCCCCCTCTTTCTATATATAGAGAGAGCTCGATTGTGATTGTCCCGTAAGGAACTGGAGAAAAAGTTACGCATTCCTAAAAGGTGCAGTTAAAACTGACGTGGATCTTTGAGTCAGAGAACAATGTTCAACCAGCTGATACGTGTCATTCGGAATAATAACGACTTAATAAAATCTCCGATCTTATTGAAATTTGTGTATAGTTTTATGAAACGCGATGTACTTTTATAGCGAATATTCCTCGATATTCAACGTTACACAGAAGCTTGTTTTTACGCTATTATTATTCCGAACCACTCGTATAACAGCGTACGATGTAATAAAAAGTGTCATTGAACGGTCGGTCGAGGAAGCAAAGAGGAGAGGAACAAGTGCAGGCGAATCGACTCTGAAAAGTTGGAATCCGGTTTTTACATGGTCGGCGTCGCCATCTTTTCCACTCGCTATCAGACCTGAATCATACGTTAGTCATCGCGTTTTACAATCACTCGCGTCCCGTGCACACGCACGGTGGTCACGTCGACAAAGGGAAAAACCAGCGCGCCAGGTCTCGAAAGGGGCGACACGCTCTTCTGCGCCGGAAAGCGAAACGTTCGTTGGCTCTCCTTGTGCTCGCCTGCCTCTTTTGTCCGTCCAGCCGAGTCGTGCCTTGAAAACGGTCTTCAACTTCAACGTATGCGAGCGAAAATCTCTCGATCGGATGCTTCTACCGTATCGCATCGCGTAGTAACCCATCGAATCTCTCCTCTACCCGATCCTTTCAAGCAAGCCGACGTTTTATAACTAAATTATCATTTTCAGAAAAATGGCCACATTCTTCCTGATTTTTCCACTTACGCGCGTTTTATACGAACAAACCAGGTTAGTTGGGTTCTTTCTTTATTTCCTGCCTTATAGCGAGTACGTGCGTATTTTGTTTTAAAGATTCTCCCTCTTCGCGATTCACGTATCACCAATATCGGTATTATATTGCGTATTAAATACAACAATAACGTTACCTTGCTGAAAAAACATTTCATACACGACGCATACATACGACGCCCGCGTGCAATTCGTCGAATATTTCGTTACTCGGTGTTCATAATGCCGTCTTATTTTCTTTTCTTTTTTTTTTTTCTTTTTATTGCGTTCACGCGACATTCGCGATGTCACGATATCACAGCATGCCTATGTATACGAGCAATTGTAGGACATTGGACGTTACGTGTTAAACAGTTTGTCGCAGAGGTCAATTTATCGTTAAGAAATATATAGCGTACTGCAAATTCAAACAACGAGGTTAACAAGAGATCGCGCGCTATTTATTTTTGCCTACGACTTAGCTTGGACTTGGCGATTCGTTTCTCGTGTAAGAACAGGGTCGCTTCTGTTTCTCATCGACTGGGAAATCGGCGAGAAACACGCAGTCGACGAACGAGCGAAGCTCGCGACTGCCGTTGAATCGGTCGAAACCTATTAATTGGGATAGTTGAGCGAGTCCCGGCGATGTGTCTCGGTTACGTAAGAATCGGTGCATGAAACGCCGATTTCCATTGAGTCGCGTCGCACGGCGTTGCTTCTTCGCTCTCGACTTGCCTGCCGCGGCGCAGCCTTCTTCCTCTCGCTTTGCTTACTTTCATCTTTGACCTTCGAAACGAATCCATGGTCTACGCGTTTCGACATACGTATAATAGAACGACAAAGCCGTGAAACCTCTGCATCGATGGACGATCGAACGATCGATTTATTTTTTCCTGTTTCCTCTTTTTCACGATTCGATACGATTGAGCAAATCGATTACAACGAGTTAACGTTTCGTATTGTATATTCGATAATAGGAAATACGTATAAAATTTATCGAAGGCACAGTCGAGTTTTACCATGAAAAACGAAAAATCAGATGTGTATTTTGTTTGGCAGAAGGAAAGGCTTCTTTTCGCGCAAAGCTGTTGGACATAACTGGGTGAATCGTTATTCGTTGTAGCGTATTTCTTCTTTCGATTGGGAAAAGTGTGTCGGGCACTGTTAAAATTAAAACGCATCGATCGACCGCATTTTTCTTTCCCGATATAATGTAATTTTCTGATGTCATGGGAACGTGAAATATTTAAATATACGTTGTAAGCGATTTATCGCTGGTAATACGAGCGATGTTTACGATGTTGCACGTTGCATAATGCTGTGGTGCCCTGCCGTTCTACGTAACGATGTTTGCGCCTCTCTACGTCGAACCAATATTTATCAATATGTAGATAGATTCAACTCAAAAGTAACTTTCATCGTTCCTCCGTGAGCAATTTTGATTTCCTATTTAGACTGTCCTATTACGTACGAAAAATAGTACAATTTTTTTTTTAATTTTTATTTGTCTCGCGATTTTACGACTTACAGAAAAAACAAAGAAGAAAAGACGAAGAGTTTGGCATTGTTTTATCTAATTATATTTAAATTGTAATTAACTTATCCGACCGTGTCTGATAAAACATATTTAAATTGACGTTTGCCACAACGTTTCTCGAAAATTTGTTATCCATTCAAGAACACGACGAAACAGCTCGCGCTAGAAGACATAATTCTTATCACGTGTTTTACTCAAGAAATCGCGATACGTGCTAATTAACGACAAATTGCATACTTTGTATCGTTCGTGGAAACAATTTTTGTCAAGGATTGTTTTGTCGTCCGTCCATACGTTATACGTATCTTCGATACGATATCGAATTGGTCATTCTCGTTGTTTTTTACATTTTATTCTCTTTCGTGTCCAAGTAAAGACGACGATACGCTTAGAAATTATCGAAGGATCGCTGTGACTCAAATGAAAATGTGATTCATCGCGACCAAAGGTATCGTCTTGGAGCTTCGAAACCTATATACATCCGATAAAATCGTATTGAAGTTAAACATTTATATCTCTATGACAACTGACCTATATTTTGCTAAACGCGGAACCTTTCCTCGATCGTAGGCGTGTTTCTTAACAGGTATCGTCACCGTTGAACGTTATTTCGCTAATAAATCGTATCATACCGATCGAGTATCGAAACTGTCCGAGAATTTGACAAAAAACGCGGTTCCATTCGTCGAACGCGTGTCGTACGTTTTACGTTTCCTACAAAGGATAAGCGAGATTATTCTCGTAACTTTCCCTTCTCTATCTTCGGTACCATTAGCCTGAAAATACGATTATCACGGGAGATCGCCATGCGCCGAACTACAAAGCTCGTTTAACGTGAAACGTAGGCTTCTGTGGAGGAAAACGTGCGAACCAGATGAATGCACGAAACGCGGTACAGGCGGCGGAACAGCCACAGGCTACTAACTGCCGCGCATTCTCGGTGTCTCTGTCGTCGAATCCAGTGAATGAAAGGAGCTACGACTATTTTCAGCCGGTTTCGTGGAAACTCTCTCGAGTCGATCCGTGGAATCGTCTCTTAACACGTTTGTTACACGCAGTCGCGTTTACAAAACGGACGCTGGGGCCTCTGTACGGCATGCATTCTTGTTCGAGTGCACGAACGCGGAACATGCGTGGAACATGGAACTTTGGTCGAGAGCGGTAACGAACAATTAATTCTTCGATTCTTTCATAGCGACCCTTTGCTGATGCAACGTATCGTTTTTCTTCTCTCGTTCGATCGATAATTTGAGGAGGATCGAGCTCGTGGATAGGAAAGTCGGAGGACTGCTCGAGAATTCTTAGCGCTGGGAAAACTCCACCCTGAAAGACTGTTTCGAGTAGAAACTCGAGTCACGTACTTTTTTTCCCCCTGTGTTTCGCGATCGTCCGATCTATTGCCCTCCAATAGCATTTCGACATCTACGTTCTATCAGAACGAACTGTCGTTCTATCTTTAGAAGATTTTTGCGACGTTGAGCGTCCGTGAAACAGAGCGATCGATTTACGTCAGTGAACGCGTCTCACTGCGTCGATTGTTTCGCACAAGTTTCGTTTCAAACTCGGCGTAAAATCAACAGCGTCCGGTACCAATTGTTGCTAGTTCGCGTCGTTGGCAAACATGTTTTCGAGCAATATGCAGATGACGAACAGATATAACGGATGACGAACGAAGCGCGTCTCGAATTATTTTCGTCTATCGACGACTCATTTCGCGATCGTACACGTCTTTTCCCATGGAATTTTTTGGAATATGGTTGACGTTGTCGAGCAGTGGACGTTAAGCACGTTTTGTCAAGAACGCGTCATCTCAGCTGGTCGCGTTACGTTGCGCGTTTATTCGTCCATTTCTCGATCCCAACTTTCTCGCGACTTCTCAAGGTACACTCTAGCTTTCGTTCTGGACGCACCAGACAAACGCGTTCTTCTTCGTTAACGAGAAAGAAGAAATATTTGCATCGAAAGATACGACGAGAGGAAGGATTTGTCGAAAATATCGACGTTACTTTATCGCCGGCAAGCCGACGACGCGTCTCTCTGTAATCTGTGCGACCAGTATTACGATGAACGTGCAATAAACCGCGACACGGAAAAAGGAAGCGTAAAAACGTCTCGGTGACCGTTCGCACGTGACTGCATCTAGCCGAACCAGGTTCGGTTGACAAGGAGCGAATAGTAGCAGCGAAAGAATACGCGTGCGCGTTTGCGTTTGCGTTCGCGTTCAAGACTGCGCGATAAACAGCCGTTGCGCGTTGATGATCGCAGGATAACCGACACTCTGGCATTCCTGCCTTCGTCTACGTTTCTTTGCATTAATACCTGCAGTCGACAGACTAATTACGCGTGCGCTAGGAACGTGTATCGCGCGGCCCGTGTCCGTGTGCGCCGTGAACAACACGGACGTGCTCGTGGAAATTTCCAGACGATGCGATATAACGCGACGTGATCTCTATGGAAGCTGGAACGGAGGAGGATCGATTAACCTTCGGGTTCTTCGACATAGATAAAGATTTACGGAGAAAGTATCGATTGATTTTGGTCCTACGGATAGATGGATTCGATTTTTTGTTAATACGTTGGATGCCCTGTTACATAGCTGTTCGTTGGTCATAACCGTTTGGAAAATGTACAGCTGCGCGCGAGTACTCCAGTTTACGTTGTTTCGTCTATTGGAAAAGAGTTTTCCAAGATCGTTAGGTTCGACGATTCGACGCATCGCTGTTTTTATTTGTTCGGAGATTCGATGGTACGAATAACGCGTTTACAGGAAAGCAACGAGGATTTGAAGAAAGATAGACGATTGAAATAGAGATTTCAGGGTTATCGTTTGCGTGCAACCGTAGCAACGTTTATCACGAAAGCCGAACGTACACGCGTCTAAAGACCATAAATTACCATAATAAGCCATTTAGTTGTACCTGGCTATTTATGGTTATTATTCTTGGATGGAAACCAAGAACATTTCGATCGATTCGCATCCTCCGCACGATGATATCTCCAACTTGATTTATTTGATCGTTTAATCGATTATTTGGTCGATTTAACTGTTCTGCAAGTTATTCCGGATTAACGTTTAAATCGATTTCGTTCCAAGATTTTTCATTTGATAAAAGTTCGTAGCAACGAATCGTTGGTGGATCGAGAGCCAAATTAAAAACCAAGGATATGATGTTTGGTCGAGCTGGAGAAGTATCGCGTTCGACGAGGGAGGCGAGGATGGAAAGTAAAACGTCGTTCTTTTTATGGTTTCGTTCTGTGGAAGATTCGATCTCTCTAAAGGTTGGTCCAAGCAGATTTTTCGGGTTGCTGGAAATCCCGTAACGCGCTATCGTTTCAAAAGCTTGTTCTTTCGGTCGACGTATAGTTCCAGACTTTCAAGTAGTTTCTCGTTCCACGAATCTTCGCCGAGACGTCGAACCTTTGTCTACTCTCGTATACCTGGGTCCACTGGCCGATAATTTTAGATCCTCGATCGTCGATTCCTCGATCCCAAGCCGGTCGACCATAGCGTTATCCATATGGTCGTGAGATAGAAAATTGTAAACGATACGCGTGTTTTTCTTGTCTCTTTATTTACATACATCGTTTACACTCACATTTACATACGTATTTATCGTTGGATAAACAAGAGGTCAAAATATCAGCAGACCAGGCGTTACTTTTATCACGTTTCGTAACCCGTTTCTCAATCGCGATTCCTACTCTTACATACCAAGTTGATGTTAACGGTTTCTCGTAAAAATACAAAAAGTACACGACGAGCATCGTCGAACCACTATTCGAATAAAGCAATTGTGCACGAGCTTCCTGTATTTTTGATTAGAGTCTATTAGAAATAAATGGTCGTTATTGGTCGAGGGTTCTCATCCAAGTATTATTCCATTGCGTAACGCGTCTCTAACGACGTAAAATATCTGCAACGAAGACTGGCGTTTTCGGGCAACGTTGTTGTATATCGTACGTATAGCGTGTATCCATCGAAATTACCACGATCGTGCCTATTCTTTCGTTCGTTAGGTGTTTATCACGGCAATGTTCGTCGCTCGGTACTTGATTCTTCGAAACGGTAGTTTGTTTGCGATTGAACGTTGGCGGTAATGCTTGGCCGACGACGCTTCCACAAATTGGAGTAGCTGTTTCTCGAAGGAAACGCGCGGTGACTCGCGTATGAGCGCGGTTATTACGATGACGACGACGACGACGACGACGACGACGACGACGACGACGACGTCGTCGTAATTCGTTACTAATAATACTAATCTTGCTCCGAACATGTTTACGCGGAGCGTTACCTCCGAGCATCCCTATTAACGTATTAACGAAACAGCCTTTCAGTGTTTTAACGTCTTTCGTCCTGTTGCGAGTTGCGCGAAAATGACACGATTGGAAAATTGCCAAGATCGTTTTGTTCTGCCAATAACTTTTTTAAACTTGGTCGAAGATCAACAAAGTTCGGAAGGAATTTCTGATCGTTGAAGTCGGAGCCGAAGTTGGGACGGACTTTGCTGTTTTTCGTATAAATTCCGAAGCGTGTCGGAGCGAAATTCGTGTGTCTGTGTGTTGTATAGTTTGTTTCGTAGCAGTATTTTTATACGATCGGATCAATAGCCTTTTCGATTGCGATAAAATGATAAATTTTGTGTTTTATAGCGCGTGAATGAATATCACTGTTCGTCAAACGTTTAACATACATGCGTACAATTATATGCGCGTTACGTAATTGGTACCTTTAACGAACTGTGGCAAATGGAGTGTATCGGGGCGGCGTCAAAATTGGAAGCTAAAGAAGTAAAGAAAAGTCGGAGTGGGGAATTTTTATCCCCGAATCTTGAGCTGTGTAGCGAGTCGTAAAGTTTCATTCGTCGATTGATCTATCCAATTTCTTTCTCTTCGAGATCATTTTTCTTATTTTTGGTTCTTTCTGTTTTGTTTTCTTTTTTGTTTGTTTGTTTGTTTGTTTGTTCCCAACTTTTATTTCAGAAAGGAAATTGAAAGCGGTATAACTAATTTCGATTGTCGTTTTCGCGTGTGTGTTACAGAACAGTCCCGCAAAGACGAAGGAGCCAACCTCGACATCAACGACGAGTACCTCGGGCAACGGTTCAGCCGGGAATAATGGCGGACACGCGCCTCTTCGCCGTAGCTACACGTCCCTGGTGACAACCCTGATCGAACAACATCGTAAACTAGATCGCAGCGCGAGCGAGCCAACGTCTCGTTATAAAACGGAGCTGTGCAGGCCATTCGAGGAAAGCGGCACCTGCAAATATGGCGACAAGTGTCAGTTCGCTCACGGTTACAGCGAGCTACGGAATCTCGCCCGGCATCCGAAATACAAGACCGAGCTGTGCCGCACGTTCCACACGATCGGTTTCTGTCCGTACGGACCCCGTTGCCATTTCATTCACAACTTCGAGGAGGCTCGAATTCACAATCAAAAGGTGAGCGCGCAACTAGGATCCACGCAACCGAACATACTGGGCTTGAATCCTATTCTAAGCGCTGCAGCAGCGGCAGCCGCAGCCGCAGCCGCCGGTGGAAATACCTGCAGTGGCTCGAACGTCAATCCGACGACGATCAGCAGCGTCGCTCTGCTCGAACAGATCGCGGCCTCGCCTCAGGTAGCGGCAGTGGCGGCCGCAGCGACCCCCAACCTCATGAGAGCCAATTCCTTGAGCCTGTGTAGTACCACCAATGCCTACAATCCACCGCCATTGCTCAGAACCAACTCGTTGAGTCTAACGACTAGCCAACACCACCACCACCACCACCACCACCATCATCATCATCAGACTAGCTCGACGACCGCTAGCTCGTCGGTGATCGGCGCCACCAGGCCCAAGCCGACCTTTTCTCTCGGCAGTACCGGAGACTCGGTTTCCCCGTCGTCCAGCCTCAGTCAGTCGCCGACCAACTCTATGGCGAGTTTCTTCGGCGACGACAGCAATCAGCAAGCGTCCGTTACCTCGCCGTTCAGCTTCGGCCAGGATTTCGGGCTCCTTGCCACGAGACGAAGTCCCAGCCCTCGAACCAACAGCGTGTGCAGTCCTTTGAGCACCGAGGAGCCCACGCCGAGAACACCGTCCCCGCTCTCACCGAACGCCGAGTCCAGACTGCCAGTTTTCAATAGGATCAGCAACACCCTCGCCGACTTTGAGAATCTTAAGATCTAAGGGATTTCTCCTCTGGGTCCTTCGACTTCCTTTGGTATATTCTATTTTCCTAACGTTGTTTCTGATAAATGTGTACGTCAACGTTTTAAAGATCAGAGTAAGGACAGAGAAAGAGAGAGAGAGAGAGAGTGAGAGAGAGAGAGAGAGAGAGAGAGAGAAAGAGAGAGAGACGATAAAGAGCGTTGGACCCAAAGCACACGCGTTAATTTATATATATATCGACCGAGAAGACAAGCGAATATTTAGGGAGAGGGGACGGACTCCTCCACCGACTCAAAGAGGTTTTTCCTTTTCTCTTTTCTTGTTTTTAACATTTGAACTATATTTCTCGCGTCAGACGGGCCTTCCTCTCCATCGTACTCGGCTTCTTATTTAAGCGTTTCTCGTTCTTTAAACTGTCATTTCTAATTATGATCACACTATTATTATTATTATATAATTATATTATATATATATAATATTATGTCAGTATATTATATTATCATCGCTACAATTAATATTAATAACGTTATCAGTAATATCACTAGCGAATCTTGAATATCGCTGTTAATTCTAACCGCATTAGTAGCGTCAGTCACTTTGTGACTCCGACTACAGGTCCGTTTCCATCTTTTTTTCTCTTCTTTACTTTAGGTTTACGCTCGTTTAGTGGAAAGGTCGAGATGGTATCAGCCCGGATGTCCCGACCTGCTCGTGAGAATCCTTGGATGATTCAACCGTGGAAAAGGAGAAAGATAGAGAAAAGAAAAAGAGAAGCGCAAAGATCCGGGAGCGAGGATAGCGTGAACGTAAGAATATGCAGAAACGAAAAGGCGGCGATGGGAGCGAAAATGTACCGGAAGAACGAGTCCAAGTTTCTACCGAATTCTGACTTGGCTCGAGCAAGTTGTTCTTTGATCTCCTTTGGACTCGCGCAGCCCCATCTCACTCGGCATCTCCGCTTTCAATGGCCGATCCTCGCCTTTGTCCTTGCTCCTCCGTTTTGTTGCTTGGTTCACGCGAGGATTCTCGCAACAACGAGGCGTTTTTCCATCCGGGGCAGGTGAAATGTTGCAATATTCCAAACCAACTCGTTCGTTTTTTTAAATAATTCCTGGATTTCTTCTTGCGAAAAAGCGGCAGGGGAAAGTAGACTTTTGAGAGTGAAAGGAAGGCGAGTTCGAGTCGCACGGGAGAAATAACTGAAAGCAAAACAGATGGAGAGGAAGATATATATATATATACATATATACACACATATATATATATATATTTATATATGCGTGTGTGTGTGTGTGTGTGTGTGTGTGTATGTGTGTATGCAAATATGTGTATGTGTATATATACACACACACGTATGAACAGGAGTAAAACGTGTCGCGTTGGTGTTGGGTTTAGGTGATGAAGCGCACGAGATCACAATCAAAGATCATGCTATGCAAATTAAGTGGCTTAGAAACTCCGATTGTCTTCCAACGAGCAAGTAAGAGTGTGTTTGTGTGTCAGTGTGAGTGTACAATCTCGTGATATTACGAAGTAACCTAGACAGAGTGGAAGAGAGAAAGAGAGAGAGAGAGAGAGAGAGAGAGAGAAAGAGAGAGAGAGAGAGAGAGATCGAATGGTGAGAGCAAGAAGCAAGCAAAAGGAAGATAATGAGAGAAAGTGATGCTTTAGTGTGTGTATGTGTGTGCGTGTCATGGGTGCGCGTGTACGTGCGAACGAAAGAACGTGCTCATTTAACAATAAGTTATACGAAAATAGATATTTTTATAGACGAGAATTCGTCAGGGCTTTCAATCGTTTTACGCGTTCAAGGTGAACTTTGTACGAGAGACGCTGTACGCCAACGAGAGGTTGACAACTGATTTATACGTTCCCCGAGAAAAAAGATTTCTGTCTTTGGAATAACGTTCTATCCTGAGACGAAAATATCCTCTAATGGAATTTCTTACCAGCATCAGAGTTACTTTTATAATTTTCTTTTTAATCGATTTTTAAACATTTTATCCATCTAAAGACGTTCTTGATTCTTTTTCATTTTCTAGTTTATTGGACCGAAGAAGCATTATCGGACGTACGTCATAGCTTGGTTGAAAATTTTGGTTTTTCCATCTTCTTGTTTGTTTTCTTTCACGTTCTCGGTTAATCGATCGATCAAAAGTTCGAAAAGAACAAATAAAAAAGTCTATTTTTACCGACTTTCCAAAGCTAAGACAATCGAGTAATTGTAAGAAATTTTAATGGCAAAAGAGAGCCAATTCTTTCCACGACCAACTCGTACCAAAAGCAAATATTGGTAAACCTATTTCTTTCTCTAACGTACCATGAAACGAATTCGCTCTAGCTTTAGCTCGACAGGACAATATGCCCTCTCTGTTCCTCCCTCTCGTTCAAACTCTATACGATAATTGCTGATATTTGCATTGCGATAGCTACATATCACTTCTCTTTTTTTATGGGAAAGGACAATGTGTATATATATACCGCGAAGTGGACCCGATTACTCCTTCCGCTTCCCGTCGTTCGCCCTCTCCTTTCAACATCTGGGCCTCGACCGCGATAAAAGCATTAACATTATGGAGAAAAGGAAAAGCAATTGTATTACGAAGAGAGCGAACGGAGAGAACATATAGGTAGATGGAGCGAAAGCGACAGTGAGCTTAGGGCAATGAGGCGGCGTAATTTCCAGAGTGCTTCCGTCTGCCAGCAAATAATCACTTTTCGCGTTAAGATCGTTCAAAGCGTCGTTTCGAGAAAGTGGAACGACGAACCGACTAGCTCGTCGGTGTATATTTTCGTTTGTCTTATTTTTTATTTTCGTTTCTTTTTCAAATATCGCCAATGGATTTCTTGGCGTAAAAAGCGCGTTACCCCTACGAGAATGTCGAGAGAACAACGTTGAGCAATACGAAAAAAAAAAAAAAAAAAGAAAGTGCTAAATAACGTAGTTTCTGAAAAAACGAAATACATTTTGTATATATGCACACCACATACTTACGCTGATAATTAAGTCTATAACCACGTTTGCTTCAAGTATAAATTAATCGAAATCGTTTCAGTTTAAACTGTTATAGATTTAATTATTATCGTGTATTATTATTATTATTATCATCGTCATCATCATCATCATCATTATACTAATATTATTTTTATTATTAATTATTAACTATTATTTTATATTATTATTATTATTATTATTATTATATTATTATTATCATCAAATTCACAACACTATACGCATACAAAGTAAACTCATCTCTTCTACAACAAACAGCATAACATATTCATTTAATATCGTCATATTATTTATCTGACTGATCGTTTCTTTTTCTCTTTATATTATTATTATTAATGTTAATAGCATTATTTTTATTATTTTTGTTTTTCCATTTTCATGTAAAACGATGCAGTCAATTGCAAGTTCCCATCATGCAGTCTATTGCTTCGACGATCGTCGTTCAAAGCACCAACTAAGGTCAATTAATATCTTGTCTCATCCAAAATATATATATATATATATATTATATATATATATATATATATATCGCAGTAACTTTTGCGGCTCTGTATCCGTTATATTATGGTATTATTCTTATTCTTCTTTTTATTATTATTATTATTATTGCTATTATTATTATTATTATTATTATTATCATCATTATCATTATTATTATTATTGCTATTATTATTGCTATTATTATCATTATTATTATTATTATTATCATCGTCATTATCATCGTCACCATCGATACTCGTATCGCTATTACTTCTATTATTAATACTGCTACTGCTACTACTACTACTGCTGCTGTCGCTATTACTTGTTACGTTACTATCACTTTACTACCATCATCACTGCTGCCAGCACTGTCTTCTGACGTACTAGTGATATCCTAGGATTTTCACAGATCGTCGCATCTCACCAACGTTATCGATCATAACTTCGTTATTGCCGTTATTTCGCGTTCAAAAACGCGAAGCCCTCCCTTAACCCATTTGTGCTTGGTCCATCTTTTGTACATTTATTATTTAACGAATATTATTTAATTCCTTGCCATAACATACATACTCGTCCCTTTCTCTCGTGCCCGAACGCAACGATACGCTCGATTTACGCGACTCTCCTTCCACGAGCCCAGAAAACAGAAAGCCTAGAGATTCCGAAATCTAGAATGGCGAACGAAAATCCACGTGTTTCTAATTCGCCGATTCGAGGTTTACCCGGCTTTCGACGTTGCTCGCGCTATAGGCTGATGCGTATCACGTATTTGCTTTTGCGCGCGGAAAGACAACCTTTCTGTTCGCGCGCGCTCACCATCGACGGCGCGCGATAAAGTGGATTAGCGAAGGCGGTGATTAAAAAATCTGCTGGCACGGCGGTGTCGCACGTCGCGGCGCGCCGCTCCGGTTCGCGCCGAGAAAGGAATAAAATCGCGGAGGAGAAGTACGTGAACGAAGAGGGAAGGAGAAACGGTGGAAAGAGCGCGTTTACCGGGCACGGAGAGTGAAAGTCCCAGAGAGTTTGTTCGTCGGTCGATCGAGACAGGAAAATAAAAAGATGCGTAGGCACATACGGGGAGGGGGGGGGGGGCGGGCTGCGGCGGGTTCGGTTCCGCGCGCGTTCTCCAAAACGAAGCTACGGTGTATACCGTGAAACGTTTAATACGAATACGTATACGCGTATACGTATACACTGTCACGGCCCTGGCGAAACGGGAGGAGGCACGCCGGACTCTCTCGACGAGTTCTCGAGAGCTCGCGGCAGCCCGCGCGATTTCACGCACCACGATGAGACAAGTAACGACTAGCAACGACGGCGTACGCCTTTTGAGAAAAAGCGTCTCGCGATGCTGCGACGGCATCTCCTTCGTTGCGTTTCGTCGCTCTCGCTATCTACCAACGTATCGTGTTATGTCATCCATCTATATATGTATGTATCAATGTACAATGTACAGGGTATTTTCAAATTGTGTCACTGTTTACCATGTAGGCAACGATGTCCATGTGGAGCCGCAACTCGTTCGTTTTATCGATGTGCGGTGCACACGTGATGCGAGAAGATTCGAGATCGTCGTTCAAGCTTTGATATAATTTTAAGAAACCCTGGATATAATATATATATATGGATATGTCTGTATCCGATTGGTACATTTACATCGTTTCGCTTGTCCAAGTTGATCGATGTTTCCGCTCTTCCTTCGTAGATCGGAAAACGCGATTGCTCGGATCTTTATACTTCGAAACAGAAACTACTTGCGTATCGCCGATACAAGGACAAATTTTCTTCTTCTTCTTTTCCCTCTCGTTCTTGTTTCCTCATTTTTAATGTCGCTATCGTTAGGTGATTACTTCGTGCGTGGCAATTTCGCGAAACAATCTCATACACTTGCAACTTTCTGTATAACCACGTTTATTTCGCATAACTTTGAACCTCCGCGCTCTTTGAAATCGTGGCAGAATGGAAGGCAAACTAAATACGGTAGTATCGGATATCTCTGAAGAGATCGAAAGCAATCGGTACTCGATCTGCGACGAGAGAGAATCCTACTAGGGTGTATTTAATTTATTTGCGAATGAAAAAATAGTTTACCGTAGCGGCATAGATGCAAAGTGGATGTACTGTGGTGGGTTTTTTTTTTCTCTGTTTCTTCTCCCCTTTTCTTTCGTTTCTCGATCCATAGTTCGTGGAACGAAGCGAGTTTTCTGTTAATTCACAAGAGAACAATATGCGTCAATTTCGAATATACAGTGTCGTTTATGTTTCTTGCATCTTTATTCGAGCACGGTGCATGCTTCTTCGATTTCTTTCTAGTTTTCACACGTTTCCCTTTTTTATTTATACTTGCGAGAACGAGAGAGCAGTTGGCAAGGGGAAAGGAGAACGTAAATTTCAGTTGACTAGTGCAATTAATATAATTATATGTATTTATTCGAACTGTTTTACATGGATAGTTTATTTTATAACACACACGAAGGAACGTGTACGTCTCTTAGTTTTCCTGTTGCACAAAATGGCGTGCATAGGCTTCTTGAACTTTAAACGCACGAAGGCACGTGTACGTCTCTTAGTTTTCCTGTTCCTGAAAATGCCGTGCACAAGCTTCTCGAACTTTAAACTATTCCTGGCAAATGTATCTTCGTCTTTCTCGGTTCCTCGAATCCTATTGGCGAGCAAACGCTATGTGCCGAATTGTACAAATAATACCTTTGTCGATCGAAACACACGTACATACATCATATATGCATACATATATAGCATAAGCGACTGGATGAGACTCGGTCGCAGCAGCGAACGACGCTAATTTCGTACCCTCCTGTTATAGACTTGACAACTTATACATATTAAATATAATATTAATAATAAAATATATACTTTACGTTATGTCTCTTTTTTAATTTAATATATTTATTTTTTCAATCAAGTATTTATATATTTATACAATATTTTATACAACGTTCTTCACAAAATACACTATATATATACACACATATATATATATATAAATAAATAAATAAATAAATAAGTCAATAAGTGAATGCGTAGTACATGCGTTACAACGATGTAATGTGACAGGTCGATCTCTTGGCTCTCAGAGGAAACCGATGATCACTAACAAACCATCAAGATTCTTTAACTTTTATAATTATTATTATTATTATTATTATTATTATTATTATTATTATTATTATATTATAATATTATTCTTATTATTTCTTTTTTTTTTTTATTATGTATTTTCTTCCGTTTCTTCGAGACCAATCTACCGGAATGTATTTCTCTCCCCCCTTCTTTTCTTGCCCCGTGGAGAACCGGTTCCTGTCAGGGCCGACTAACCACGGTGTGTTCCCATCAAATGAAAAAAAAAGAATAAAAAACGACGAAAGTATGTATACTTAATTTCTCCTTGTGATACGCGACCGCCGTGCGATGTCGACCGGCAGCCGTTCGAGAAAACGATTTGCGCCACAGATATATATCATGTTCGACGAAAGCGAGCGAGCGAGCGAGCGAGCGAGCGAGAGAATGCGTGTGAGAGAGACATTTAGCGATATGTACTAAGAGAGATCAAAATGCGATTTTGGGAGCCAATTGATAGGCTGGCGGAAGTCGTTCGAACTGGACATGTCCAACTGTCGAAGAGCTCGCGCGTAAGGTCATCGCGAAATCTCGGTCTGTTCGTGCTGATTTTCTTCTTTTCTTCCGATCATCTTCGAAGATCCATCTTCCAGCTAACGATTAGCGGTTCAACGGTGGATTGAGATTTTTCACCAGTCTCCCGTTGGGTCGTTCGCCGGAAGGTTTATCGTCGTTCAACGAGATTTCGCAGGAACGATCCAAGGTTCATTTCTGTTTCTGTATCTTTTTTTTTCTTTTTATTTTGGGACGATGTAGGTTACGATAGTGCGTGTGGTACAGTCTCGAACGACTTCAGTCTAATCCACAATGGGACCACAAAGGTGATAAATGCGTATAGAGTTTCATTAATTAGAGGATTGGCGAGAAAGATAGAGAGAGAGAGAGAGAGAGAGAGAGAGAGAGAAAGAGAGAGAGAGAGAGAGTGCCTTAAAAAATAAAAGAAAAATACTAACGCCGTTTGCGAGAGGCGACGTTCGTTCGATCAACGGTGAACGCAAAATTTTCTACCGGAATATTTCTGTTAGCGACGTAGTACGTAAAGACTGTGCGTCGTTTGGCGAATGCACGAGTGATTTTTGTTTGTGTCTTTGACATTTTTTTTTTTACCGCTTTCACCCGACGTCGAACGAATCTCGCCCCGCGCATCGACGATCCTCCTTCGTTTCATGTACCGAGAGAACACACATATACGCGAGTCTCATGTACCACGATTGAAGAAAATTGTAGTTTGATAAGTATTGCCAACAATACACTATCTATTTAATACATTTTATTATTACAAAATAATGAAGTTTGTACGATTGATTTTTTCGCCACCGTGATTCTCCATCTTGTCCTTCCCCTCGTTTTCATCCCCTAAATCTAGTTGCCAATAATCGCTGGCGGTAATATCCGTACGTAACTAGATTTTTATTCGTTCATCGATATACTATATGCACGTGTATAGTTATTCTTAACTTTACGTACAAATAATTTTTGTCCGCCAAGTGCGGTTTAATTTTCTACAAAATTAAACGCTTTATTACGATATCCAATAGAATTTCATGGGATTACGTGCAATCGCCATTTCTACCGAAGACCATTGTATTATCTCGGTCGATTTAAGAGACGTAGGAAATTTACGCTTCCTTCGTTTGGAAATTTTCCAGCGTAATGACATCCTGTCGTCCGTAGTTGAAAATTACGCATCCTGGTTTACGACACGATGTCAAACGTTCGTCACGATAGTTCATCGTCTTCTTATCGGACGCCTCGCCTCTGCGTAGTGCGATCGAACAGAGTATGTATTCGATTTGACCGGCGGTCGGTTTAACGACTGTTTCGGAACTCGGTAGAACAGACGTTTTCTATCAATCGAGAATCGTATACGATACAGGGTGATTGCGAGAAAATCGGCTTTGAAACATTTTTGTTCCGTGCTTTCCACTTGTCCTTTTCACATGGGCCGAAAGTTATGGTCGTGTATCGACGTCGCAAAAAACGCGGTTAATCGGTCTAAAGGGCCGTTTCGGAGAAATAAGAAGAAACGGCTAGGGAGAAAAAACGCGAACGGCAATTAACGGTTAACGACGTGGCGAGTGTCGATCGAACGATCGGAACCAGCCTAGCGCGCGCGCCCGCCAGCCGATAACATTGCCAGCGAAACGGAACTCGAACGAGAGCAACGGCTTCGTTTCGCCGATATATCGTATACCTTTGTAATAAACTCTGTCGGGAACTGCATTCCTCCCGTCGTTCCTTCCCTTTCGTTTTCGTTCAGCGCGATGACGACGATGTCGTGGCAATTTTACCGTGACGGCAAGTTGCGAAACGCGATAAGCCTTCGGTAGACAGCGGGGGATTATTGAAGCGAGTCGTTGTTTCGCATAGGAGATATCTTAGCATGAATGAGATACGAGTACGAGCGGTGCAGGGGTGAAAAACTAGTAAAAGCTGGTGTAGAACGACCGATATCGCGTAGAATTTAATCGGATCGTTTCGAACTGTTCACGGCGAAATTTACGTTTCTTTCGGTGTTTTCATGTTTTGTTCGTCCATCGGGTTGAGTTTGACGAACTTCGTTTCCGAAAGCCTTCGGAAAGATCTTCGGCCAAAAGGGAAGCGGCAGTCGCGTGTCGAAGCGTCTGTGTATCGCTCGATGCACTTTCGCAAACAAGCACAAGTAGATTACGTTTCCTCGAATCAAGCAACGTTGACCGCGATAGAAATTACAAGCAACGCACGTACATCCAGTCGTTTCGGACGTTGCGCAATGAGATTTAGCCTTAAAAAGAGCATCCCTCGCGTTCGTACGATCCCCGATGACATTTTGGACAGACGTTAACGATACCATTAGTTTTACGATGTTACGAATAAATATTCTAACAATAATTATCGCCTAGCTGCACGTACTTTGATACATTCTTAACGAGTTATTACGTCAATGATTCGGAGCAGCAACGGGTTATCCTCGATCGTATCGAGTCCTTGTTCACCGTCCCTGACCGTTCCGGTCTCGTTGTTCCTCTTGGTGACGATTACGCAGGGAACGATCTAATTTGCGTTCTTATCGCGCGATCGTGTAGCTTTTTCTTCCACGCTGTCGATAATCCGTGCGTTATAAATAAGTATTCAGGATACACCGCGGATGATATCAAGGGGGAAAGAAGGAAAAAAAAACGAACGTATCTCTGTCATGTTTCGCTGCAATTAGAACCGCGAGATCCCGTATACGCAATGTCAAAAATTACATTTTCTTGTCAAAGTGTGTTTCGCGTTAGCGACGAAAACGCGATTCTTTTGCTCGGACGTACAGTTTGTAAAAGAGACACGGTTTGTTTACGGAGACGCGTCGAACGTAAGCACCGGTATGAAAGTAGAAAATAGACTGTGGCGTGAGACTCGAAGGGTCGAAGCACAAACGTTGATTGCATTTTCGAAGCGCGAAATTCGACGATAAAATATCGAAGCGCCGTGTCGTGGCGGTTACCTGACATTTCCATGCGCAAGTTGTAAAGCACGCATCGTTACATCGTCGACCGAGTACAATTTCATAGTGAAAGATATGAAGAAACACGTAAGCGTTTATCATCGGATAGATTCAACGTAAAACGTATAGTAGGTGGTAGTCCGGATCCGCAAACTAACAACCGTAAATACGCAACTGGTTGCTCCCATGTATTTTCGTATTATAAACGTTCTAACGAGGAACAGATATTTCGATGCTAAATACGAAAATATTGTAAATTCGACGTAAGAAGCAAAGTTGTAAATGTAAATTTCGAAGCGAACGGTTTGGGAGCAACGAGAAAATGAAAGCGGAAGATGCGGAACAAGATGGAGGAAAGTTCGAATGGAAGGTAACGTATATGTATACGTGGATAGCCGCTTACGCGAATATATATAATATATAATATATATAGAATATATAGAATATATAATAAAGAAAAAAAGGGGGGGGGGGAAAAACGTAATACGTTGGAGCGGAAATACGCAGGAATCGACAAGGAGGATGACTGTGATCTTTGACCGGTTTCCCCTGGCTCTGTTCGCGCGAGCATAAAAAATCACGACTGCAAGACGAATCCGTAATTACGCGCGGCCGGTTTCCTTCGTCGACTTATACGCGCGACGACGACGTCGTGAACGTAAAGGAAAAGGTAGTTTAGAGCGGCGCTCACCAAGCTTCTGACATGTCGCGAACGAGTCACGTTCCGCGGCTGCCCGGTGCGCTTTACACATCCGGTTGCAGCGAACGTGGGCGCAGTAGCCAACAGGACGGGCCGTGCATCGGTGTAGAGAGCGTAGAACGAATTAGAGTGTGGTAGATCCGTGCTTGATTTCTATTTAACGGGCCGCCTCCGAACGCCGTCTCATTAGCGATCGACCGGCTTGAGAATCGATCGCGTCGCCTTAACGAGCTTCGAATCGACCGAATCCCTTCGATCCGCTTGGTTATTATGTCATCGTTCTCGTTCGGACATTTTCCCGCTTCTCCTCGCCTCTTCGACCGGCAAACGCTATTCTCTCTCCTCCTCTTGCTTTCGATCTGTCCGGTTTAGCAAAGGTGTCGCGGAATCCGAATCGAACGATTTATTTCCTCTATTTATTTGAAATTTAGTTGAAATTCAAAAACCAGGGATAAACGATCGTCGCGCTATTGGAAAATTCGTTTATCCGAGCGATCGCGTATTCGTGTCTGTTTACTCGGACGAACGTGCAGTGGAATAAAAAGGTGGTTCGTGTTTGACAGTGTTCGTGTTCGTTCTAACAAGCAACGGAGTTTTTATAGTTGAGTATATCAGGTCGGTTAACTGACTGACTTTTCGTATCTTCCGTTGGCTTTGTTCGACGGTTTTAAGCTTGTTCGCAGTAAGCGTCTTTTATGCGGCGATAAAACGCATAAACCTGGCAATGTAGAGCGGACGTAACGGTTACGATAGCTACGATTTCATTCACGTAAGATTTGCGTCGTATAGACGCTGCTGCTCGCGAAGCGAGAAATTCGGCTTCGTAAAGCACGTTATGCGAGTTGTATTTTAAAACGTCGAAATTAAGGGAATATCTGGAAGAAGATAAAAATGCCATCCTATCGCGATTACTTCGAGTCACTGATTGTCGCAGCGAAGATCTCGCAGGAAAAGTTACACGGCGATAATTCGAATTCTTCGATCGGCTAGCAGCTAAACGGGGGCAGTGGAAATTTGAAAAGATTCGCACGCTATTAGAGAATATAGGGTATAACGAATCGTGCTCGTTGCTTCGCCGTTGCCCTCTTTCGCATCGATATCTCTACGGTTACGTATCTTTGAAAAAATCGAATCGAATCTCTCTGCTACGCCTTCTATCCACGGAATTTGAAAAATGGCCGCCGTCGTATCTGCGTAGCGCGTTTAATAACGCGACGCGGCTTGAAATATCCTCGCACTTTGTTACAATGTAATTAATCAACGTATTTACGGTGTCTCGGCGCGTGATGTGTTTCGATGTTTTTATAGGGATACCGGTAAAAGCGTTCGTTCATCTTGCGCGTGTGTAATAAATCGAGTGAATCTTTATCGATGCTCCCGCAACCGGTGCACGCGACTTCCGGCAGAAAAAGCGTGCAGAGGAAAGTAGGCCAGAGATAAAGAGATTTTTTAAACGAGAAACGCCGAGAACGTATGTATATTTCGAGTCGGCGAAAGAAAGTTGCCGTTTTTCTGCCAATCTCCGACAAATGCTTAACGCGCGACGTATTACGCGTTTCTGAAAATGGGCCGACGTACTCGAGTATCGTACTCGACCGGGCTAGAAACTATCACCGAACGAACAAAGTAGCAACGCGTAAGGCTTGTCGCGTGGCTGATTTTTCATCGGATCTGCCGCTACGAACGTGTCCGATCAGCGAGCAGCGGAGCAAACGCGAGCAGAAGACGCGGCTCGGTGTTTAACCCGTCGGCGATCGAGCTTGTCGAGTCGCGAGAGATCGAAAGTTCGAGTAGCGTGGAGCGAGGCCAGTTTTCCCGCCGTTTTCCATGTGTCCTTCCCTCGCGTGCATCGCCTCGAGGTCGTCGACCTGCCTGCCGGCAGAGGCCGATCGTGGACATCCGAAAAGACGGGCGAGATTGGCGAGGGCGAGAGCCAACAGCGAACAGAGACCAAGAGAAAGAGAACTCACGCTCTCCGCTCTTTCTCGGCTCTCCTCGGCTCTGTCCTGGTCGCACTCTGGTCGCTCGCCCTCTCCCATCTCGCCACGTGTTGGCTACGTATACGTAGTATGTTGTACCTTGGAGCATCATTCAGAGAGCCACCTAAAATTAGCGAGGGAGTATATGGCGTAAAGAAATTTGGCAACGGTGATCGAGCGCGAGTCTTTAAAATCGGACGTTGCTATCGCGAGAATCGTTTCGTCGGATGTTGTCGTCGTTTTCTCGTTAATTAGCGGATGACTACGGCTCGAGATGCTCGCACGTCGAAAGAAACGCGTATCGTAAGCAAGCGAGTATCGTTCTAGAAGAATCGACCAGCTCGCTTTGATTTTCCAGATTTCTCTACGGCTTTCGACGACTCGTCGAGGCAAGTGAAACGAAGCAGATAGCCTAGAACGACGATTATAGAACGCGGTACTAGTTAGAGTAGCTATCGAATTTTGCACGGTCCTGAATAGCGAAGCCTCGTAAAGCGAGCCGTGTTTAGAGTAACCGCGTGGCTACTGGAAAATACCGCTCCGTTCGCTCGTTACGTCTTCCGATATCCATTGCTTCCTGCATTCTTCGCGTCTGAATTTCTGCCGCTTATTACGTAGCATGCGCCGCGCCATCCGATAATCCACGGTAAGTAGTTTGCTCGAGATTGCGAAGCGGTGTTTCGATAAGTTAATTTTACCAAAAAGATCTCTGTGTCTTGGTTACTCGATCGCGTCTGAGGTTATCGACCTCCGAACCACGCCGCGCCATAACAGATCTATTATTTGTATAAATACAAGTCTCTATTCCTGCTCTTCTCTTTGGAAGTTTCGCTCTCTCGAAACCTAAGCCTCGTCCAACCAATTACGGCAAATACAATTTTCTTAATCGTAACCAGTTTTCCAATACCGTCGACTTTTCTTCTAAATCCTTAGGTTCTTTCGAGCTATCGGTTCGCAACGCGATCCGTAATCGTCAATCGTCGATTCTGTATTTCATCTTATTACCTTTTTCTCCTCTTCTGTCTCGTTTATCTACACCCTGCAATGTGTATTATTATTATTATTATTATTATTACTATTATCATCATCGTCATCGTAATCGTCATTATTATTATTATTATTAATATTATTATCGTAAGAACAGAGAATTCGATATCGTTCCGTTATTTTGGACATGCTTGGTGGTTCTAGCGATAAACCGTGCTTTTAACATCTATGGAAACTGGAAATATTTAAGCCAGCATTGAACAAATATCTGCCACCGTGATCGCTGCGATCTCGAAGGAAGATCGCGTCGTCGTTGTTCGACGATGCTTTAGAAAATATTTATCGGCGTCATCTCTAGAGAGCTCCGTGTTCCTCTTGCCAAGAGAGGTTCCACGTTCTACTCATCTCGTGTTCTACAGAGTCGGTTCGAATTCTCTGCGGTTTCGCCTCCGCTGCGTTGCCCCTTTATCACCACTGTGTCAGAGGCCATTAACCTCTTCCACTCGGTTTCTTCTTCTTCTTCTTCTTCTTCTTCTTCTTCTTCTTCTTCTGGCGTTTCTGCCTCCACCGCCTCCAGCCCCCCCCCTCTCCATCAACCGAACGACTCTCCTCGTTCCACCAAACTTGCCTCTTCTTTCTTTCCTCGCCGACAGATCGCTACTATGGCGCTTATCTGCCGTTTCTCCCCTCGTGCATCTCGCGAATGCTGCTTTGCCGCGTGGTTACTTGGTCGCTTGGTTACTTGGTTACTCGGTTACCAAGGTGCCGAGGAAAAAGAACCCCGGTTCCTCCGTCGATTTCTGCGAAGCTAAACTCTCGGCTCCGTGTCTCTTTCTCTCTTTCCATCTTTCCCTCTTCCTTGTCCAGTTCTCTTTTGTCCTATCCCCTCTGTTTCGTTCAGCTACGATCAAAGAAACGCTCGTTAACCCTTCGTCGTCTTCGGTTCGTATTACAATCTCGATGCCTCTACCGTCGACGCGTTAATTCTGCGCGCAAGCGTCACTCGAAGGAAATATTTCTCTACACTATCGGTTGACTAACCGATTCCTTCGCGCCTAGAAGCAACTTTTTCTTTCCTTTCTACCGTTCCAGGTCTCTGGAAACGTTCGAAACGACTGCGAGATATCGCGCTTGTCGTCGTATCTCTGAAGCGATATCGTGGAACCATTGGTTAAGTCGAACGACGAAAAACACAGCCGAAAAGGAATTTGCAAGAAATTGAATTCGAATTTAAAACAAAGGGAGTTTGCAGTTTACCAACGTGTCGTTGAAATTATTGAAACCGATACAAGTTTAAAACTATTAAAATTTAACGTAATAAATACTCCGTGTTCGCTTCTGCAAATCGAGAAAACTGTTTGCTACGAAAATAGCCTCTCCACGGTTCCGAGTTCCAACACGTTCGAACCTAATTGCTCGAGAGTAGATACACGCGACATCGACACGTTCCATGAAAAAAATATCGGAACGTGTTTTTAAGGCCTCCGAGCGTTTCATTATTTCTGACAACGTGTTCTTTGCGGTAGAAATATCGCAACGACGAGCTATATGCATCACGGTTCGCTATAACTTTCCAAATCGATCGGCAATTTGCCCGTCACGCGAAAAAGGGCGTTAAAGTCTTACGTGGCGGTTTTCGTCGCTTCGCGGCGGATCATCGGCTTCCAAGGAAGCGGCTACGGCTACGCTGATTTATTGCGTTAAATCGGAGAATTAACGAGATTCGTCCACGCAGTTACGCGAACGAACTGCGCTTCGTAGGATCGGGCCGCGCGTAACGACTTGGATACCAAATTATTTGGCAGGAACGATAGTTTCGGTTATGCGTTTGTAAAAAGGTTCGTAAGAAACGCAAGGAAAAGGCGAGTATCTGTAATATCCGTATGTAAATAAATGTCGCTATAAGCTCGGCGAAATTCATAAACGCTAATAAATTGATCGCAGGAGAAACATTAAAAATTGAATTACTCGTCGCTATGGGATAGGAAATGCGAATAATATCGGAGGAGCGTAGCTGGTAATATAGTAATTTCTTGCCAGTTTCGATTCGATTCTCTCCAGTACTTGCGACGCTGCTACAAACTTTCGATCGTACGCGTGTACGAGAGAGAGGGAGAAAGAGAGATATTTACCCGGTCTGCCGTGAAAATATTTCATTTTACGAGAAAACTGATAATGTTGACGAGTTATTTATACGTGCCATTTATCTCGTGTTGTAATACGTTTATTTGGATAAGCATGGAAAATAAACGACGTAAAAGTGCGACAAGTGTGAGTAAGAGCGTAAAATAGCGATACCTTCGAGGTCGAAATACGATGCGCGAATTACGCGAAACGAAATACTTTTTGCGTGATATTTTATATCGACGTAAACGGATTATCTGCGTTTGTCGTTTCATTGAAAAAGCCTGTAATTAATGTATGACAAAAATTAAGTAGCACGGTATTATTAAGCATCAAAATATTGTTATTTATTTATTTAGAGCAATAGACTTTAGAGCAACAGCATATATCTGCCCGTTACACGGAAAACGTTCTTTATACTAAAATTGTATTTTTTTACGTATCGCGTGTATCTCGCTTATCTCTCGCTATATCTGTTCTCGAACATCGTCGAGCTGTGCTCCAGTCAATCCCCAGAGGAAGAAAACAAGCGAAATGCCGACGCACCGATCGCGTTAAAATGGATAAATCGGTACAAAGTGATTGTCCATCGAACAACGACGCGACGATAGTTCGATGATCGCGGACGAAACTGGAGCTACGAGGAAAAGAAAGATCGGGAGAAACTTACAAAGACGTAATTGGTAAGCATATTCGTAGGAACGTGTCTCCGTTTTCCTTTTCCACCGACGAACCGAAACGCGCGAGCGTTTGCTCGTTAAACGTTCTTCTTACTCGAAATCATTTCGCTTTGGAAGACTCGAGTGAAATCGTGTCGAGTGAACGCGATCGTAGCGCGTGCTTCGGTTTCCCACGTAAAGCATCAAAGGACATCGACCAGAGATTTCAAGACGTCAATCGCGTCAAGAGAACGTAACGAGCTTAATTAGCAGTTCGGCATTGCTCCTTGCGTAGTTAATTATTTGAATCTAACTTTGCGAATCTAGTATAACTTTACACGCGTAAAAGAGTTTGAGAAGTACTCTGATTTATGCGATCCAAAGAGGAAAATTTATCGAGAAACGGGTATATCGTCGCGAATCGGCATCGAGTTGCAAGATCTTGTTGGATTCTTTGCCAGCTCGCGTAACTTTAAGGATAAGCGAACGAGACTGTATCTTCGTTCAAGATCTTCTAGTCGACCAAATAGATGTACAAACTCTTGTCTTGTTTTAGCTCGCAAGATCGAAGTGGAAATAATTAACAAGCTGCAACTCGAACGAACGTAACGTAAAATATTTTTTTATTTCTTCGTTATCTTCCAAAGTATACGAATGTATGCAACGTGCGATACTGGCAGATTAAGGTACTTGTAGCGCGACAACGTCCTTCGAAAGTAAACACGCCGAGGCTCTACGCGTGTCTCACATACTCTCTCTAGGAAGATATTTTTTACCTATTCATACTTTCTGCTTATTGTAGGGATTACGCGTCGAAACTTTCAACTTTAAGGATGAACATTTCTATTTCGGTAAGGTTGATCTCTCTAAAAATCGAAATACCTAACGTATCGTGTCGGAATTTCGAAGAAATTATAAAAAAGGTACAACCTACGAACGTCTTAATTAAAATTATCGGTAAGGAGCGTGTTTTTCGTGTTTTCGTTTTTATTCTCCATTATACGACAGTGATCGTATATTTACACGTACATTAGATAGGCTTCTCTCTAAACCAGTTGATAAACGGATCGTTTATTTTCAAAGTCGATTATTTTTTTTTTTTTGTTTTTTATTGGGAAAACGAACATCTTTATGTATACTTTAACGCGAACTTTTTATTCGTGAAAATTCATTGAAATTTCGATTGATGAAAATAACGAGGAACAAGACGCGTCCTTATCGAACCGACCGATATGCTCTATAGTCGATCATTTTTTATTAGTAGCTGGTATACGGGGCGCGCGTCGGCGAGGCAAATACGTCGTTTCACGACGTTGCAGTCACATGTGAGCAAACACGAGGAGCAAACGATCGGTCGTACGGTCCTTCGGACATAAACGGTGAAAAAGAGCGACGTCGGAAGGGGGCGAATTGCTTGTTTCAATAATACGCCATGCGACCAACGAGTGATTTGTGTTTGAATGAAAATTACGACGGGACATTCGATACCTCCACAGATGCCCATGCAAATGATACCGGATGGACATCTGCCGGCATCGGTCACAGAGTACCATGACCGTACTACCATCCTTTCATTCTCTTCGCTAATTTTCCACGGGAAACTTTGTCCTTTCCTTCGAAGAGCTCGGCCGTGCGAAAGTATAAGTTACGTTTTGTCTCGTTCCATTGCACTACGCACCTACGTAGTTACAATCAGCGAAGGATCCGGGCTATACACCGATTCTCCTAATTGAATTTTATTTTCTCGGGCGAACCGCGGTTCGGCCTGTGATGGAGAGATTTTAATGGACGATAAGCTGACGCGTTTAATCGACTCTCTCGAGCATTCGTTGCTCTCGCAATTTATGGTTTTCGCGATTGCGCCGATATACCGCGAATATTATGTTTCGAACGACCAAGTTTCAGACGCGTCTCGTGATCTTCTTTCGTTAAATGCAAACATCGGTGCAACGAGGCGACATATCATTGTTACGGGAATAGAAAAACGTTCGCGAAAGAAACATTTCCAAAAGATCGACAAGCGAAACACGTATCGTACTTTGAGACAAAATTCGTTGGACCGTTTATCGCGTTGAAAGAAAAATTCCATCGAGATTTTCGAAAGAATAGAAAGGAAATTTCGTAAGCTTTCGGAAATGAAGGAAATTGCCACAACCTGTTACTAGCAAGGGAAGCAATTGCAAGTACAGGGAAGGAAACGGACGCGATAGTTTTTAGTTTTTAGTCTGTAATCAAGAATCTGGTAGATTCGATAAAATCATACAGAAGATATCAGGTCGAAGCGATATAGAGTTTACGTTAAGTAGAAGAGCCATTAAACAGTGGATTTAATGCGAAAACATGCAACCTCGTTAAATACGAATAGTATTGCTATTACTTAAGCAAGAAACAAGATAACGCGAGACATTTAAATGGCCATTTCATCACTGTAAAAATGGAATGAATAATACTGTCCGTTCAAGGACTGTACAAGATTTGCACCAAGTAACCAAGAATCTCGTATCAGATTCGATGTGACGTTTTCTGTAGTATCGCGAGATATTCTCGCGAGATAAACTCAGCTCGATCCTAGAACCATGGGTTTTCGTTTTTTTTTGTTTTTTTTGTTTTTGTTTTTTTACTATATCTAACATCTATTATCGTTGTTATCCATAGCTGTCGTTCTGCGATATTTTATCGAACGTAGTCTGGCTCGTACCGCCGCGTTATTCGGAGCCGTACCACGAGTCGCAGAAATTTCGCGAAATATCTACGAAGTCGCGTGATCGTAGATGGGTAAAAATTGGAATAACCGTTTCCGGTGTTAACGGAAAATCGAGCGCGTTCGACTCCAATGGTACAAGCTCGTATAAAAGCGAGTGCGTAAGGAGAATGGCGTGACACCTTCGGTGACAATAAAAACGCGTCCATCCATGGGAAAGAAAAATCTCGGCATCTCGGAGCGCCCATGTGCGCCATCGGGCGAACTGGTTGCGCGAAGTTTTTTGGTCGGCTCGAAAAATAGATAAAAATGTGCAAATAAACGCCGGTCGTGGCTCAGGGACAACCGGTTGCCATCTTGCTTTCTTATATAAGTCCCTCCTTGGTCTTAAAGACGTTCCATCGCCGTGCACTCGCTAACATTTGACTTACCTTCGCCTCTGCCTCCCTCCACCTTCCTCTTTCTCTCTTTTCGTTCCTCTCGCGTCCTTCTCGTCCGTCTCGCTTTCCCCCGCTTTCTCTTTCTTTTCCTTCCCTCTCCGTCTCTCGCGCAACCGTGCGTCTATAGTCGATCGTTTTTCCCTCTTGCCTTCGTCTTTCTCTTCTTTCTCCTCTCTTCTCTCACACACACACACACTCTCTCTCTCTCTCTCTCTCTTCTCTCTCTCTCTTCTCTCTTCTACTCTTCCCTCTTTCGCGTTTCCTCCTTTCTTCTCGCTTCCATGCCCTTCTTCTCGACGCTCCTCTCGATCGAACAGCACACGATATACCATGTATACGTACGTGATTTCTTTCTCCGCTTTGTTTCGTCTTTTGTATCGTCAACTTGTACATACGTTAATTTCAATTTCTTTTCTACCGCTAAGAATCTTTTCGTCCTATGCGACACAAGACTGCTCGATATCCAGATTAGCTGTAGCCCCGTTACTTACAACGAACAAAGAGTCCTTTCTTCTGTATTTCGATATTATTTCGTTCGATCCAACCTTTTATTTAATCGTACACGGAATAGAATGTACGTGTGTCGCGTAAAACATTTATACGATAATTAGCTGTTTTTTAAATGCCTCTCGCAACCGTCGATCTCGGATCAGACGACTGATGACTCTATTTTTCCCGTTCCTTTCCTTCCGCCGACCTATCGTCCGAGCACGTATCGAGCGATTTTCTTCGTCCCCAAGGCTCGAACGATCCCAAGCGAAGTAATAGATTAACGAACCGAGTCTACTCGAATCTTCTTTATTAATAGATAGATAATAGAAAGAGTTTCTGCATCTCTCTCTCTCTCTCTGTCTCTCTGCCTCTTCGGTTTTTTCCCCTCGGTTCTTCTCGCCGGCAGAAGCAAGCGATCTCTCCTTCTTTCGCAACGTTTCTATTTTTCTTTTCCGATTTGCCTGAAAGCATATACAATGCATAACTTCCCTCTCCTCTTATACTCTTATTCCGTTCGTTATTTTCGTCTCTTTTTCTATCACAATGCACTCCCACCTTCTCTTTCCACCGACGATTTTCTCTGTTCCTTTATCTTCGACCTCTTCCACCTCTTCCACCTCTTTGCTCCTCGTAGCCTTCTCCGCTCCTCTCTTTCATCCCGTTCCTCCCCTTTCTCTCTCGTCTCCGAGCCACCGGATCTCAACTCGGTTACATTTTCAAATATACTTGTCCCATCCACCGTTCCCCTTTTTTCGTTTTTCTTTTTACCTTTTACCGGTCCGACTACGATCCTTCGTTTCTTCGTTTTTCCAGCCGTTGCAGCGCGGAGACACGCGATCGCCGCTCGCTGCACCACGAATTACGTATGTACCAATCGATGATATATCTACGTTTTAGGAACGATTCGACCAACGATTGGATGGATCGAATTATTCGTTCGATCGTAGTTTCAACCTTCAACGATGGTTTTTAAGCCTCTGTTCGTTTGATCGATCGTATCGTTTCGCGTGCGCAGGGATCCGTCGTCGATTTTGCCGCGAGTATAAGAATTAATTATTTCGTCGTAGATAGGACAAAACGCGACCACGAAGAATAAAATTCAATGTAATCGCGATACTTCGAATCGGCGTGAAGATCACTGGCAAGAGTGGCGACGACGACGACGACGACGACGACGACGACGACGACGACAACGACGACGAAGTTAGGATAAGCAAGATAAGGAGATTGAGGAAGGGTGAACGAACGCGTGATACAATAAAACGTGTCTTGACGATTGCATCGTTCGATCGCGCTCGCACGACGGATATTTTCCAAGACGCGCATCGTATTCCGACTCGTTCGTTACGTTCGCGCCAAATTACAAATATTTACAGTTATACAACCTGTGAATACGGTTTCGAGAATTTATCGTTGGAGACTGGCAAGCTGTACGTTGAAATCGTCGATCGAGTTCTATCTCGCCTAAATTTGTCGACTCGTCCAACGTACTTCCGACCATCGAAACAATTCTACGCGTATGTGTCGTATAGTATACGGTATACAGGACGTTTCACGCAACCGGGACAAGCCGCGACGTTTGAAACGATGGACGGAGTGAGGTTTCGTTAGAGAAATTAATAGACGATATAATAATAGACGATAATAATAATAGACGAAACGCGTGTCTCTTCCGAAATTGGAGACGTTTCAAAGATTTCGAGACCGTCTCTATCCTTTTTAACGAAGCTATACGTTTTGTCGTTTTCTGCGGAAACAAAAGCATCGGGATACGGTAAAACTCCATTTATCCGACACGATCGGGGGACAAGACGTATCGGATGATAAAAGTCCGATAGTTCTACCCTTGCTTTGCCGTTTTTTCATTCGTACGATCGATCGATTTCTGATATACCTCTATACGCGTATCATCGGATGCGAGGTACGAAACACAAGGCCTGAAATTCATCCGCTTCACTCGCAACACCCTGTATGACCGCGAGTCAGGTCGTAACGCAAGAAATCCCTCGATCCAACGTTTCCGTGGACCCGCGATCAGCGGTGTGGGTCGCTCGGTACTTAAGTTTAAGTTAAAGGGGGCCCGAGACTCGTTTCTGGTTTCCGACCGTTCTACTCGGGACCCTCGCCTCCTCGTCGGAGATCTACCTGCGACGCAGGGGGCTGATCCGTCCGCGAGATATTTTTCATCGCTCTAGGTTACGGGGTAAGTTACCGTGGTTGGCAACACTTGACTCCACGGTGCAAGGTTACGGTAGGCGGACTCTGTCTCCTCCTCCTCCTCCTCCTCCTCCTCCTCCTCCTCCTCCTGTTCCTCCTCTCTTTTTCTCTCGTCTCTCATCGTACAGAAAATATACCCATAAACTCTGGCCGTACATGTGTACACCGGGCATTTGGAGTTACACCCACGTGTATTTTACGCGCTCGCACACAGGCGCGCGCGCGCGCGCGAGCGCTAGCACGATTCCAGCGCACAAAGAAGCACGCGAACCGGGTGCAACGCGTGAAAGAGGAGGACAGGGTGCGAACGGGTCGGACAGAGAAGAGGAGACCGGTCGAGGAGGATGAAAGCGTGTTGTGAAAGGAACATCGAGTCGGAGTTTCGCCGGGGGAACGGGTGAAAGACGAAAGAGAGAAGAGGACGGAAACGCGAATAGGTGGGCGAGGATGAGAGACGGTCGACGAGGAGGATGGGTTGATAAGTTGTGGGAAAGAGAAGGAGGGCGAGTAAATAAGGAGAGTCGGTTGTAGGGAGCCGTGGGACGAGCGAGAGGGAAGAAAAAGAGGGATAATGGTAAAAAAGGAGAAGAGGAGAGGGGGAGAGTAAAAGGAAAAAGTCAAAGGGTAAATGAGCCGAGAGGCTGAAGAAGGAGGAAGGGATCGTGGAAAGGAGCAACGGAGAATAGAAAGGGAAAGGGTGAGTAGGAAAGGGAGTAAATAAGGAAGCCATAGGGGAATGGAAATGGGGAAGGAAGCGGAATGCGTGTTGGCTCTGCGTGCGCCTTTACTCCTGTATAAATACAAATACTCGCTATTTAACGCTTCGATTCTCGTCGTACGCAACGCAAAGTTTGTGGATTTTAACGCGTTTTAACGCCTATTTCGTATCTCTTATGGGCCGTTTTATCTCGTTACGCATATTCGTTGACGCGTACGACGTAAATTCGGAATTATCGTAATCGGAGAAAGAAACGGCGATAAAGAGCCGAGTTAAAGCGTCGTCGAGCTATACGGGCGAACGATACGAAATAAAACAAAGGACACGAGGTGGAAAATAAAAGGAAAAAATTGACGACACGAGAAAGCAGAAGGTAAAGTGGAGAGAAGCGTAGGAAACAAGAGGGGAAAAAGGAAAGCAGCGAGAGGAAGAGAAGCTTCTGCGCAGCATACGTGCAAGTTAAACATACGGGGGACACTTGTCGGTGAAAAATGTGGATTTATCAGCAGTGCTTGTAAAGCGCGACAAGAAAAACGTTTTCGCTTCTGACACTGGGACAGCTAGGTTTTTGCGCGTCTCAGAAAACAATGTCGCGCTTTGGTGTCGATGCCACTAAGAGTTTAATCCCCTTTAACCGACTTTAACTATCTAATTTTCGCGTGCTTCGGCAACGCTAATTCTTTCGTATCGCTGGAAATTTTCGGATCGTCTACTCCGCTGAAAATCGTGCTTGAATTTTATGATCGAAGATGGACGTACGGTGGATTTTGGATACTCGGATCGATATTAAACGATGCGAGGACACGCCTGTTCCAGGCTTTTATACGATCGATCGACGCGCAAGTTATTCGAGAGACGCGATTACACGCCTTCGCTGAATACGCGATAAAAACAATCAATGTAACGGAGTACGGACAGACTAGACGATAAATCCAGCTAAAAGTCATTAAGATTCCAATAGAAACCAAGTTCGGAGACACGGCAGCGGTTAGAAAAAATCAAGAGAAGCGAATGCCGCGGTAACGGCGATTGCTAAGCGACTGGTTTATGCGTATGTATGAGGCTCGAGCAGCGGACTCCAACGTTTACCATGCGACTCTGATAACCCAGGCCCGCCGTTGATAATGAGCTTTGTCGAGGAGTATCGATCGAACGGTCACGACTCGCGTTATATTGTGCAATTCGTATGATAAATACCTCGGTGAAAAAATAAACCACGGATTTCGGTGAATTACGCCGTTTTTGCCAATCTAACTCTTTTATTTAATTATTATTCCGATCTGCGCGTAACGCTTTTCACTCGCTAATCTTGGATATTTCGTTTCAACGAAATCGATAGACGTAACACCGAAGATCATGGCGACAAAAGAGAGAGAGAGAGAAAAAAAAAAAAGAAAAAGAGTTCTGTGCGTAAATAACGCTACTTACGTATACGTTTACGTTTTACGAAATATACTCGAATATGCTCGATACGGCGATACGGATTTGCACCGAGATTACGATTAGACGCAAACTTACAATTAGAAAAGCGAGCAGCGTTGTGTTCGCTGTTCGTTTCGGGGAAGAGCGAGTAAAAAAATTCGTGGCAATTTATCAGAATTAGTTGTGGGACGAGCAGAGTCTTTTTATGGCTTACCATAATTCACCTCTTTGTGCAACATTGGAGCGTGTGCGCGCTCTTTCGGAAAAAACAAAGCTTACGTAGTACGCGAGTACAACGAGGACGAAGCCAGAACGCGGGTGCGATGCACTCGACAAGGACAACTCGTGTTTTCATAAACTCCGTTAATGAAACACATGCGCGTAAAATGCTCCCCCTCCTCGTCGACGTTTTTTCCCTCCCTTCTACGCTCCACACTCTACTATTTCCAATTCAATGTGGCTCGAGAAAGCTAACAATAGCCTGACTAAATCGTCTCGGTATTTATTAGCGAATATCCGAAGAATTCTAATTCGATTCGCTGAATTCGCCTGTGTATAGACCTTGTCGTTTAGTGAAAACATCGAAAGTGCCGTTAATCAGACCGAAAAATAACGATGTTGCGAAGAAAGTAAAACGAAAGGACACAGCGATGCGGTTAAAATTTACTTTTCCACGGAGTACTTCGATCGCGACATACACGCCGTTCTTTCGGCAAAAATTATCCTCCTTTCGATCGATTATTTTTTTTTCTTATTAAATTCTGCCTCGGCCGCGATATAATTTAAGGTTTTTACCGAACGAACGCCACGACAACCGTCGTACGATAGGAGTTAAGTCAACAGATACGCTTTTGTCCACGATAAAAGCTTCTTATCATCCGCGTCTGAGTTCGCGTTCCCCTTCGTTACAATGACAATGAGAGGAGCGCTAACAGGAATAGAATAAATGTGGCGGTAAAAAGGTGAGTGGCGTCGAGTTTTATTCGTTCGTTCTGTTCGCGACATAATAAGGAGATAATGAAGCTTAACGTATTAAACAACGCGCGATAAGACAGATAGACGATAACGGTATATCGATAACAGAATCTCTCGGAGAGCAGTTATAAATTAGCAGTTGTAAATTAGTTTCAACGGTAAGAAAATGAAATTTTTATTTCGCACGACGATGTATCGGGTTTTATCGTTTTTTCTACACGATCGGAATCTTTACAAACGTGTGCTCGTATTTACGGATACAAATATCACGTGCTACAGCTAAAAATAAAAGTAGCACCGATGAAAGTAAATCTCTAACGATTCGTCGAACGTTGAGTTCTTTGCCCATGTTAACGTTATTTCTTTCTCCGAAATGCATCAAGTAAAATATGATGCAAATGAATTTACACGCTGTCTTTCTTTTTATCGTAAGATCGCTCCAATTTATTTATTCGTTTTAGGAATTATACTTTACTTTTGTAATTTGAACGATCATATTGAAATAATAGTTAAAATTTCGAAGATAAAGCTATAATTTATCGCCGACAAACCGCTGATAAGGATTTATAACAAGGGAAACTTTTCAAAGGAATTATTTACGTTTATGCAGGAACGAGATTTCTCGTTTTATCCTCGGTTCGACGCTTTTAAAAATACATTCCAAGCGTTTCGTATATTATTTTGTTCGGATATTCGTTAAATCTCTTCGGGCCATACGTGTTATTACATTTTATTCGAGGATTCACGCGGTAGAATTTTCTTATCGAAGGCCTCTTGTTATCGTGTTGTCTAAAGATTTCCACAGATGATGCATCGTTAAAGGATCGCTGTAAACCTTCGTCATTTTGTATCCCTCGCGAGAATTTAATTTCACATTTATCGACCAAAGCGTCGAAACGGAATTTGCCTCATTTCGTTTTATTCGTTCACCGTTTGCCTCTTAGAATCACGACACGAAATAGTTTCGTTTAATCGTTTCGTGTAAAAAGACGAATAACGATTATCGATCATTTGGCGAACACGACCGGGAAAACAGAAACACCCTGTAGAGCGAACGGAGACTCGATGTGTTAGCGGAAAACACGGTTGAATCAGAAAGACGACGGCATGGCACTGCGTGCTGAAAATACGACACCCTTCTTCGCTCTTCTCCGTAGCTTTCATTGACCCGCCAAGGACTCGTTCGGTACCTTGCTTTTGTTGTATGTAAATTAACAGCCGAGAGACGCGAGAATACGAAAGGAGACGCAAAGACGACGCACGCGTCTTTCTCGGCGCTGTGCCCGCCGCTTCTTGTCCGCTCGTGCCAACTCAGTAACAGCAACAAACTCGATTGTACAAATTCTTTCAGTCGTCCAATTCCTGCTTTCACCATATTTTATGTTCGCGCTTTATTCCTCTCGTATATCAGCCAAATGAATGGTTACACCTGTACACACCTACACCCGTGCGATTTAATTAGTTCTTTCACCTGCGCCGCGAACGATATAAAAGCCTGGAAATATGTTGGACGTGTCGCAGGTGTGGATGACTATATATTTGAAAGGTAATCGGCAATTGTCTGTTCCGAAACACAGCTAAACTTAAGTAGTTTACACGTACCTATGGATATAGAGTATTTATACATTTTTATATCGCATTTTTCGGTTTCACGTTTCGATTTTGTGGTCGAAGGAAATTCAACTTTGCGTTTCTCAAGTAGGGATACGTAGACACGACCTCGACCATGTTTCAAAATTATATGCTGTGCCGGTGGCATCGTAATTACGACTTGCAACGGTAACGAGCGTCAACGTTGTGAAAGCAACTAATCGAAATTGCGGTTAATGACCAAACCAGTTGATCAATTAACTTCGTCGCTACTATATCATTCGTCTACGTCATGTACAAATACTTTTATTCGCCTTGTCCGCCTTTATAGGTGTAGAATTTCATGGTTTCACCGTTCCTTCGTTTCCGATAATACGTCCGCCCTTTTGCCGTGGATCCAGCAAATAGAGATCTAAAGATCGATCGAAAACACGTAAACAGCGATACAATCCAATTTGGATATACGCGTGTATTCTTTTGCCGTTTTCCTGTTAATACCCGCAAAAGCTCGTAAAAGCATAGTAATGAAATATCGAACGCGACTTTGTAATTTCGATTCTCTGGAACCTTAAATTAACTTTCCATGTTGTAAATAACAGGTGGTGAAAAAAGAAAAGGTGTTCGCGTATATTCGTGGCTCGGTTAAAACTTGCATTTTCGCGCACCTGAATTTCGTACAGCAAATTGCAATTTAGCCTCGTATTTATTGCACTTTCTCCTTCTTTTCGGCATAATTAATTTTTTTTTTTTTTTTGTACACGATTATTAAGATTATTTAAGACGCTTAAAGTTACCACGTTACTTAATCGCGTGCACGTATTTCCGTGCCTATTAACAAGCATTATGGTCTGCTTCTTGTTTTTATACGGTTCTGTGTTATTTATTCGAGAATTTCATCCGATCGAAAGGGACATTAGCAGCTATTGCAAAGGAGAATTATTCGCGTGTCCAATCGCTCCGATCCTGCGTCCCAAAAATCAAGCAAGGACCATATTACCGACGTATCGTATTACCGACATCGAACGCGTCTAACAAAGTACTTATAGCCGTACGTATGTGGATCCAGCGACCATGGCGTCCGTTCGAACCGAAGCTACGCATAGGTTCACAGTCGCGAAGGGATTAACAGTCCACGACGAAGCTATTTACAATTAACTAAACGAAGTTTCAAGCTGCACAGCTGGCGGCTGGTGGCGATGGTTTAAAAATTACCGACCGGCTCCAGGCTACGGCCCTCGTCAAAGCGAAGCAAGGCGCGACAAGGCGAGGCGAGGCAACGCGACGAGACGCGTGCTGGTCTTTTTACGAATGATTCGATGCCGCGTAACGGCTGCAACGACGCTTTCCGACGAATAGAAATGCTCGTCGTAACGGAGCTTTAAAAGCGGCGGTTGAAAGAATCTTCGGCGAGATATAGTCTACGTCGTGGCGGCGACCGCGTAGCTACGCGTAGGTAGGACACGCGGATGCGATACGTATCTGCAGCAATCCGCGGTTCAGGGCGAGCCTCGCTTGCACCATCTTCTGCTTCTTTACCGGAAAATCGACCTTTCGATCGTCTCGCCGATGTCACCGCTCTGCGATCGTCTAACGACCCATGAGATGTGCTCGACCACTCTCCTGCCAACCCTTCGAATTGGCAACTTCTCGAAAAAATAAAAATAAAAAACAGACGAAGAGATTACAGGAGCGCAGAAACGTACCAGTCGCGCACGAGTTAATTGAGTAATTGAGATAAATATATTGGGCAACGTTTGCCGCTGAGATGACTTTTACCTGATTCCTTGGTCGATGCTGTAAATGTCAGCAACGTTCAGCCGCGTGTTCGTGGTAATTTTTAAAGCAGCCTCTTTTTGCTAGCTACGCGATGAGCGATCGATCGAACGTCTGATTTTAGAGAAACGGCACGTTGCGAAAGATTCGCTTGTTTAAAGTAACGAGATGCGTCAGATACGATTTGCGCGTTAATGCTAATATTTTCTCACTTTGCAATTTTTCCTCGAATATCTAGTCCAAACGATCGTTCGGCCATTTCCTTTCAATTATATTTTCCCATCCAACTGGTTGAGTTATAATAAATACGCGCGTGCGTGGCGTATATGATACGTATAAATTATTCTACATCGTCGGTGAAACATCGTTAATCGTTTGAAACGTCGTGTTCGATTAACGCTTTGATGCATAGCGTTACGATTTTAATTACAAAATTGCCAACGTTTTAACCGTCGAAATTAATTGTCGAGATAACTTACGTTAGTCGAATTTAATCCTCCAAATAACCAAGATAAATACTATACTATAGACCATTTTTCATTTAACAACGTTTCATTTCACATATGGGCAGTAACGTAAAACGAGTGAAAGTTGTTGCAAACGACGGTGGGCAGACCGAGCACGGGCAACAGTTAAAAGCTACCATAACCGGAGATGACATTCCTCTTTACTATGGTAATTTATTCCTTTCATTTTCCATAAATAATCCTTCTTTCCACATCCGAAGATCTCGATTCTTTTCATATGTAAACGAACGCGTTTCCTAATCGTTACGCTGTTTTGTCCACTTCTCACTCTCGCACGATTAAATTCTAAGACGGTTGACGTTAAATAAACACGTTAGATATATACGCTACGCGTAATTAATGAAACGTATAATAATAAAATATAATCAAAGAACTACATAGTCTGTCGTGGAAGATACAGGCTAGAAAATGCAGAGACGTTGATAGCGTCGTTTCCTGGTAAAGTGCCATGTGGTTTCATATAGCGTGATACATACAGAGAAAACACGCGCGTGTTGAGTACAGGTAGGAATTTTCGATGAAAAGTACTTCTCGTGAAGTATACTTTACGTTGTTTGTTTGATCAAAACGTATTAAAGTCGGCGTCCTGCTTGAGAATTATCTTCCACTACACGTGGATTGGCCATTTGCCGTACAATTCGTCATTGTCAGTTTCCAAGGAACAAATTGTTTACGGATAATTTTGAACGTTTGAAAATATTGCCTTATCGAGATTACGCGGCACGCGTAAAATACGCACGCGCAAAGTACGAAAGATGTATCGGCGGACGTGATCGAGTAGCCTGTCAGCGTGCATCGTAATTGCACGCACCGAGATTTCTATTTGTCTCGCCGGACGATCTCTGTGCTCTCGGTCTGTGCCGTAAAATCGTTACACGTACGAGTCGTTGCTGAATTTTCCACGAGATCAGGAAACGACGTTTTACATGCAGCCTAAAACCTCTACCGTGACGAGTTTCGCTAGTTCAGACACTGCTGGAAAAATTCGCTCTTCGATCGTACTTTTCCGATTAACGTTCGAATCAACCGATTACCGCTCTGGATAATACGGAATGGAGGGAAAATTCGTCTGCCATCGGAAGATTTAAAACGCGAAAGTTAAAAACATCGGTTTAAAACAATATCGGTAAATCATGGCGGGAAATCGCGCCGAAGTCGGGAATACGGTAATTTCCGGTAGTAACTCAGCGCGGACGCGAAAAGTCATTGAAAATAAACGGAAATTACAGTCCGTACGTTCTCTATCCGTCTGTACGCAAGGTAAGGTCTCGAAAATACAAGCGAACATTGTACGTTCGCTCGGCTGGTAGCTGAAGTCGCCGGTTTGAAGCCTGAATGGCAGACGTTCGGCCGTATTTTATCCTCTCTTGTTGCTTCTTCAGCTTCACTGCCATTTCCAGCCGGCTCTCTATAACGTTTCATTATTACGGGCCGGCCACGCTGTCCGTGATTTATCTCGAGGCATACGTTTTCTTCAGAAAAGAAAGATCAAACGGCGCTACGAGCCTTCGTCGCGAGGATCTCCGTCACGAGATAAAGCGGTCGAATCTTTGCGATCGAGCGGCGCGACGAGACTAAGGACGCGTTGAAACCATGAAAATACTTTCGAAAATGTCGCTTAGCGACACCGTTACGTAAGATACGTGTCATGCTGTATTCGTCGTTAGGGGGCCGTGTAAAATCGGAGTAGAACGAGCGATCGATGGAACGATCAGCGGCGGCGGAACAGAAGAAAGTCGATCGATATAAGTGGCGCAGCTTTCGAAAGCGAAAGTCCTCGTTGCTCGTAGCTCTTTCGTACAGTCGTGTATGTAAGTACGCGTTCAAGCGCGATAAAAACATTGAGCAACCGGATGCCGGATGCCGTAGCCCTGGCCACGAAAATCGGGCGGCCTCTTCTCGGCCTCCTGCCCGAGGCCTTGAAGAGTTTCAAGCACTCGTACTCGGTTCTATTTTCAAGTGTGCCCATTGCCGGAGCCTCGCGCGAACTCTCGCTCTCTACCGTACGAATTTTTCCATGTTACGGATTTTCCATGCGAGAAAAGGATCAGTTCTACGATTCTACGTCGAATTATTACCGCGAATAAACTTGCTATCGGTATTGCCGTAGCTCGAGTTTCTTTCTCCTTCATCGAGTCGTACAAACGACGCGTTAAGCTTACCATGTAATTGCTATTGTACGTTAACACGCATCGCGATATGCGACTTTGATCGATAATCGCATATATTTTCCCGCGCTTAACCTGGTTCGTCCGTTGACGAAACAAAACATTCCGAATTGATTATCGATCGATAATGGTTGGTAATCGGCGAATCGCGGCTAGTACGAGAGTAGGACGTTATCGAGGTCGAAAAATACAAGAGTCGAAACGATCGTATCGAGGGTTGACGTGCGAGGTCAAGAGGGATCAAAAGAAACGCTGTGCAAGCATACGAACACGCGGCTGACATCGGAACAACGAATTAATTAAACAATTAAATTCACCGCGCGATTATAAGGAACAATTAAGGTCGTACATCGAAGCGGAAACTGGCGTTCCCTCCGTTGTTCGGTTCAACTATCGTCGTGGTGACGTTTACAAGCTTAACTGGACGGTTACCAGTTTTTAGAATGAGCGTTTTTAGAATGGGGCTTTGTACAAAGAGCCGAGCATCCAACCGATTAAAGTTCGGGATAGAGTTTAATTGGACGACCGGGAGAGACAGAAGCGCGGCAACGAGCTGCTAATTAAGCAATTATCGTCACAGCCGATGCTACTTCCATTATCGCAGCCGTCGGAAAATCAGCCGATATCGTACGGCTTGCTCGAACCGATTCGTTGATTATATAATTTCATTTATGTATACGATCTTTTTGCAACGAGATTAACGGCTGATCTTTTAAAGAGTTGCTCCGACGATGAAAATCGACGAAATAGTTTGATTCGATAATTTAGTTCTTTCGATGTAAATTTACCGTTGAATTCTATACCGTTTTGTAATATACACAGTATACGCGAGTCGAGTAATTTGTCTTTAGCCGGTGATTCAAAGGAGAGTAAAATACAGCAAAGCGAATATATTTAATAACAACGAATTGGTGGAGTTGCGGCGTCGATGGTATTACAAGATAACAAGGTAACGAGTTTTGCTAATCGTTATTATGCCGACCTATTTTCCTATAGAGGCACATGAACGTCTATTGTATCGCATGATAGCTCGAGTACTTTATTCTAATACCGGCTACCACAGCGCGTATTCGTCGATCGATTTGGTGTAATGGAATTACGAGATTTACGAATTAACCGCCATTCTACTCTCTGCTTGACGAATTCTACTATCGCTGAAACGAAATGAATCGTTATTTCCCATTTCGTAATATCGAGAAAATTGTATTTGGCATGCCGTGTTTACCGGTGTTTTGCTCTATACCGTGTTGACACACGTGATCTATCAAGTATAACAAGCGATATCGAATTTCAAGACAACCTCGATACGGTTTGTCTTGAAAGCCGATACTATTGGGTCGAGGTAGAAATGAAACGTCGTTTTCTCAAATAAAATTATAGCCACGCGTACTTTCTTCGAACTTCTTCTCCTTGATTTCTCGATTATACGTGGAAATGATGTGTATTTAGCGATGTGATTAGGAAATAATTTCCGGAGTAATCTCAGGAAATAATTTGTTTTTCCAAATTTATAAGAGAGAAATTCGAGGTCGAACACATGTCGTTGAAAAATAAAAATCTATCATCGATGTTTCGAACATTTAGATGAAACGAAAGTATCGGATTTATTACTATCCGATGGTGGAGGGTGCAGCGGAGCGGTGAACGCGGAGCCTGATAAATTTGGCAACCACTGGATTATCGTAGGTTGTTCGAAGCGAAGTGGAAGACGCAAGAAGGCAAGAAGGCAAGAAGCTCCTTCCGAACAATATGCCAGATTAAAATGGAAAGTTGCGCGAGATTTCTGCCGTTACAATTGAAAGTGGCCACTTACCGCTTACGGAGCGACTTTCAATGTAATCTCGTCGGTGCAGCAGAAGACACGTTTGCAGTTCGCGAAAGTCGAGCGACGTTTATGTCGACGAGACGGGATTGCTACTCGTGTTTACGTGGTTACAGCCACGAAACGAGACGTCGTAACTGGTTGTGTTCCACTGAAAGCAGAAACTGGGTGGCAGGCCGTGGTTGGAAAAGGAATTCTCTTTGATTTCCATAGACTGAAACGAGATAGAAATTTGCAAGGAAATAGATTTGTATCGGTTGACCGTTTGCTATCTGATAAAACGATATCCGATCGATTATTAGATCGCTTCGTGAATAACGCATCTGCGTCCTTTACTCTTACAATTAAGCAACACTCGCCTCTTCTCTAGCGAGGAAATTTAAATGTCGCCATTGTCCATTTCCCCCGATGCAAAGAAAATTACCCGAAATGAAAATTTACAAATTATCGTCGACCGATTGAATCAAAAATGGCTAATACGTGTTTATTGTCGTTCGAAATCAGGGGAAACATCGTAACTTACGTTATAATTACTATATAGACTACGCACGAGTTTATGCAAACGCATGTTTTTATGCAAGGTACACGAATAAGGGGGATTTAGGAATCGTTAATTCGTTATCAGAGAATCGAACGAATCCCTTCCTCTTTCTCGTGTAAGCATTGGAATATTGGAATTTTGCGTATCGTATTGCGTATTTTCTGCATACGTATGTTTATATGTTATCTCGCATATATTTTGCGTATTTCGATATATCGTATCTGCATAAACATCCGCAGACTAATTATTACGATTGCTGTGCGAGCGCACGATATTGCAATTGTATTACCGCGTGAGTGCAGGGTCGAATGGTATGAGTCAGTGAATTTCAAGAAGTCGCTTCGTTTCGTCATAATCGTAACACTTTCATCGTTCTATTTATTTATAATTCTCGCATATGTAAATAATCGTGCGCCGATTCGCAGATTCGAGCTCGATAATCGAGAAATCGAAAGGATGACGCGGAAACATGGAGAAAAAAGTGCGTGGCGTGTCCGGCGAAACAGTTATTATATCTTGCGTTTCTAATCGAGAAAACGAACGATCATAATTTTTTTAGGACGCATAGATTATCTTGGTTTCTTAACGCGATTGCCTAGTTTCTCAAAACTAAACAAATTTTCTCTTTCTCGTAAACGAAATCGTGTACGTAAATCGACGAGCTTCGAATTTCGAATATGCGCTTTACATAGAATGTTACGAAGAGGAAATTTCAAGTATCGCTAAACGGAGGAAGAGTCATTGCGATCGTACGAAGACGATCGAACACAGCTGGACGGTTCTAATATGCACAAGTGGCGGAAAAGGACAAAAGAGGATCGCTGTTTATCGCGATTAGCTATCCACGCGCGGTAAATATTTTTAGAATGCGGAACAGGGAAACCAGCTGGCCAAGGTCAAAATGGGGAGAGGAGAGGTTGGAACGCGGGCTCGTGGTGCCGCCTCACGACCGATACCTTTTGGAGAACGATCAAGAAACGTCCCCGGCCACGTCGAACGATCGAACGCGGGGACTGACTTTTATTATGTTGGCTATGTCGTCTGGCATGGCCTCGCCTTAATCCCCACCGCTTACACGCTCTTCCGGGGTCTGGCTGACCCCGCTCGTAAAGCGGATTTAATTCACCCTTTGTCCCTGTGGTTTTTGCTGCGGTGTTTCCACTGTTGCGCGTTTTCCTTGTTTCTTTTTTTTCTTTTTTTTCTCGTATTTTTCTTGGTCCGCGTGGATGCGATCGGAGTTGTTTTCTAGGAAAAGGATCGTTTCTACGGTAGAATTAGACTGAAATTTCTTTCGAAAGCACGATAGAGAAAGTTTAACAAGAATGTACAGCGAATCACCGAGTGACTTAATAAGAACTAGCTTGCCGACACAATTATATTTTTAAATGAAAGCGCTACTCTAGCTTACGCAATAAGTTGTTTTCCCTTATTGTTCTGCATACAGCTACTTGATAAAATCACACGCGTAAAAACCTGTAATAACGAAGCGGATTAGCGACTCGGAATTTACCATGTCTCGTAAATATACTTTTTCAATAGAAACATATCGTTCTGTTTCATAAAAACTGTAAATTACAAGTTGCATCATTCTAGTTACCTCGTTCTATCTTTTCCTATTCTGGAATACATTTTCCTACCCATCTTCGCAATTCCTCAGAATTCACCGAGTCACTGTAAGTGTTTCATAGCATTTTCTGCTTTAGGTGCAAACGAATCAAAAGACGACGTTGGGTACTGTCCATTTTTTAGATATATAGTAGCCATAATACGTACAGTAGCATAGAAAGAAACAAAGAAATCTTAACGCGATATAATTACTTCTAGAGTCAATCTAGAATCGAAAAATTATTGACATTTGCACGTTAAATCGTATCGTAACCTTAAATCATCGCTACGACGTTGGGAATTAATTTTTTCTATCGCTCATACACTCGAGATATCGACAAGTTGCGATCAATGTAATAACGTCGTACCGTGACGATGTAATTATAATGCTTTTGATATAAATTAAAATTCTACCTTGGAAACGTTGAATAGCAATTGGAAAGCGTCAATGCGAAAGATACGTTTACGCAATTTGTATAATCGTTTCTACGTATTAAATGTACTCGAGCAGCGCCGAGTGTTGAAACAGTTATCGCTTGTAATTATTACGATATTATTGTAACTTGAAATTTTATCAATGTTCTCGACGATAAAGCGAGATGTTTACGCTTCGGCTACACCAGCCAGAAAAACAAAACGAATTACAACTAAAACCTGTATGATTAGCAAATTCTAATTCTCTTGGTATATTTGAACTTTCTTTGCATACGCGTTAAGCGTATATAGCGTAGCGATGGAGCAATTTTAGATGTAATATTTCGAAATGCGAAACGTTCGAATCGTACAGGCAAATCGACGACACGAAGCTAGGTCCGAATTAGGGATGCTCCGAATAAAAGGAAAATGGCGAAGATGAGGGAGCACTGGGGCGAGTCGCGCGTGCAATTTTCCCGCGTGCGCACCAGTACACGCAGTAGGAAAACCCTCGGCCTGCTGATCTAAATGCAGAGGCCCGTTGTCCGTAAGGAAATTATTTTATTTGAAACGATCGGCCGTAGAATTATATGCGAGTGAAGCGGAGCCAGGTCTAAACGCAGCCAAAACAAAACGAGCAATCGTGGCTCCCGATTTGCGAATTCTCGGTCTCTACGATGATGCTGCCGAGGGAACGAGCGACTTTTACCTCGCATTGTCTTTGGCCGATCGCCAAGAATCTTGGGAATCTTCCGTGGCTCGTGTAAACTCGTCCACTGAGCGCTGCGAATACATTTTCCATGTCAGCAGAGAATCCCGACTTTTCCATCTAGGTAATTGTAAACGTTGCATAGTTACTCGCTGGAAATCGCGTCTGTCGAATCGCGTAGGGGAATTTTGAGCATTGTTGCGCATTCGCCGTTTATTCTTGCCACGTTACGCTCGAAATTAGAATGTTAATGGAGTTTGGAAATTCCATCGCGTCGAACCAATTACGGAATGAATTATCGGTCTTAGGAAACGATTCTATGCTTTTCCGAATGAGATAATATTTGCACGATTCTTTACCGTAGAATTACGATGCTGTTTGTTCGAATATCGCGCGAAACGTCACAGAAACGAAACAAACGCGTTTAATTGGTAAAAGAGGTTGCTGAAATGGTGTCTCGATATTAAAAATTTGTGCTTTTTAAGCCATCGTCCATTTATTTAAATATTCAACTTTCTTACTTCGAGAATCTTCTCCTTGCTTGTCATATCGTCTTGTGTACACGTTTATTTAGCTGTTCGTTTACCTACTTCCGCGATATCGTCAATTTCATCTATTCATTCGTTCATTCATCTACCAGTATCTACATGTTTAAGGTCTTATCTATTTATTTGCTTAACAGTTGGCTGCGTGTTTTAAAGGAAAGTACCTGCGCATAGAAATTATAAACACCACATGTTGCACGAGTGTACGAAAGTACACATTTTGCTATTTTATTCAAAGATATTCCGTTGGTAGTATTTTGGCTCGTAAAAGATAAGTTTTATGATTTTGGAATCGATCGTAAAATATGGAAAACGCTGTTAATACTTGGCCAACAAACGCTAGTCGTTAAAAAAACACGTTAATTTTTAATACCGAAACAGGTTTTAGGAAATATTATGCTAGAAAGTGCGTCGTTTGTAAATTTGAGTATAGATATATTTAGAACGATTCGTCCTTCGAGATCGATTTTAAAGATTAATCATTCGAATGATTGGAAGAGTCTGTGATCGCTGCGTGTCGAATTAAGCTGGTTGTTAATCATGTATATCGAACGTTCAATTGCGGATTACGACTCTTTCGAAATATCGAATGCACTTGAATAAATAATTTCTTGGCTTCCTTTCTTAAAGAAAGAATGTCTGCTGGTTTCGTTGGTAAAAAATTTCCCAATATTCGTAATAAGAGTGTCCGCTGAATAAATAACACATTCTTGTTCATTTTTCATTTCTTTCTCTCTCTATTCTTCCTCTATTCTTCCATACGTTGTATTCCATTGGATTGATCGGTTTCATATTTCCAGAATAAGATTACGCGTGTCGTCTACTCGTTTATTACGAGTAAAATAGAAATTTCGCTTCAATGCGCTGCCAATGTCGGTAAGTGCTTCTTCAGTGATTTGCATGTTTCGAAGGTAGAAATTTTAGTGACGAAATAATAGGATGAGAAACATACTTGAAGCGTGTGAAGAGAATTTCGTTAGTGTCGCAATCACTGAACTACACAGCCTTGAGGATCAGCCTTGTATAAAATTAGACGAAAATATTTTACAAATTACTTTGGCACAAAGTGAATGCTAAATATGTATAATTCATTTTGCGACTCGTCCTTATCGATCAGATAATGGCTATATAAATTGAAAAATATACATAAAGTTAAAAGATTAGTTGCTAGTTGCTGTCCGATTGTATATAGAAATTAACGAAACACAGAACCTGATTGTTACTTTGTAAAGCTTTTCAACACTATCTTCGACTTCACGATCCTAATGTGGAATTTAATAAAGAGAATTCTAATATTCGGTATCGTTTAGAAACCTGCTTCGCGCATCAGCCCCGCAGCCAGTCGTTTCATTTTATTAAGCATTCGGTAACGAGTCAAACCGGCAACGAGAAAGTCCATATTCAAACGGACGATCATTGATTAAAAATGGAAAAATGTTCGCAGCTGATTCGCGACGGACGAAGGATCGACGGAGCGTCGAGACTCGATGCAATTGGGAAACGAGTGCACGGACGTCGAGAGTCGTTCGGTTCCAATTTCGAAATGGTTCGACGCCGCGTGTCGTCCCGTAGCATTGCACGCAGCCACGTACATCATTATCGAATTACCAGGTGTTTTGCGGCGCAGTTTCGTAATCGGGCCGTTCCGTTGCGCTGAATATTAAGCCGGTATTACGCGAGAATTGTCGCACGCGCTCTGCCCGTGTCTCACTTATGACTCTTCGTGACTAAGCACGTGCGCCCCGAGTCTTCCGAATTTTTATTGCTAAAATGTTGCTCGTCCATCGATAGCCTTACCCATCGGTAGATTCACGCGGAAACTTACACGAGGAGATCCAGAGCGGAGAAGAATCACTAGATACATAAACTATCGTTCTCCAAAGTTTCAACTTGACAACTACCACCGATCAAATTTTCTCCTATCGTTAAATATTAACTGCGTTAAAGAAGAAGAAATTCTCTATACATCACGCGTGTTCCACTCTGATGAGTCACGTGTATTTCCAAATCACGCTTCGAAGGTCCATACGTTCAGGTATCTCGTGTCACTTTCATCGAGTAGTAGTGCCCTTTTCGACAAATACGTACTATATATGTGATGTTTTTTAACCGGCCGGATAAAAAAAGAAATGAACTTTCTACTATGTCTAGGTAGGTGACGGACTTTCACAAATATCTCCTTACGGAATTGTCCCTGCCACGAATCGTGGTGCACAATGTCGAAGGATCCGTTCTGTTTAACGAAGAGTGGTCAATCTCTCGGAAATCTGTACGTTAGAATCGAACGAAATATCGTTTAATTCGCGCTTTTAAATGCTTCAGACGTGGATGAACGAAAAATTATATCAATGAAAAAGGTAAAAAAGAGTGGGCAATGATATTAGAAATATCAATAGGTTATAACGTTTCGAGTAATCATTTTCTTAATTTTCTTTTTTCTCTTTTTCTTTTTTCCTTTTTTTCTTTACGTATCACAAACTCGTGAAATTTGTTGGAAGTTTAACATTTAGCATCTAGTATGATATTCGTACAAGTTGTTTACACGATTGATCCCCGATTTCGTCAAGGAACGTTCGTAAATGGTAAGGATGTTACTTAATTTTCTTTAGCGAGTTCTCAGCGAGCATCGTAAAGTGAGTTTAATATTCAGCACGCCAAGCGACAAGTTACAAAACACGTTACGATATCCCTGCCAAGACGATAACATAATCTTTGCACAACGCTCAAGAAACTCTCGTTGCGCATGTAAACGTCGTAGAATATCATTTGTTGATTTTATTCGGTGAAATAGAAATTCGAGTAAATATCGGCATTAAAACATCGTGTTTAGCTGACCAATAGATCGTACTCGTCGAATGCCTCGTTTCGCTTAATTCGTAGCTTACTAAAGACGAGATAACGACGATTCGTAAACTATGAACATTAGTAACGATTCCAAACTTTTAAGCATAGAAAGTCGGTTTGCTCTTTTTATCGAGAGTACAAATTGATAGCGATGCCGAAGAATTTGGCACGAACTTTGTTTCCCTTTATCGTAGGTCGTTCGAATTTCCTTCGAACGAGAAAGTAACGACGAACGCGTAAACATTGACGCACGCACGTTGATTAGCGTCTAACACGATCGTGTCGCCGTTATGTCACACACGCGGCTCGATACGACGAGTACTGTTTACAAGAAGCGTACTTCGTTCCGTTTTCACTTCTATTCCACCGCTCGGGACGGATGGCACGAGGCTGGCTACTTTCGACTAGTTTCGAGGTTTCACTTCTTCAAACACTGTCCAACGTTTATCGGCGGCTACGAGAGAATTATAGTTGTTGAAAACCTGAGACGAGAAAGGAGTAGACTTTTTATTTATCGCTGCTTTATAGCTGGTTATAGTTTTTCCTTGTTATACTTCTTCGTTAGCACAGTTCTAGATCGAACTGTAAGTTATTATCGAATTTCTTTAAAAAGAAAACAGAATCTATAACCACATAGTTGAATATTTTATTTTTAACCAACTAATCAGGATCTGCAGGAGCTTGTCGTTTTATTCCATTATCGAGTAATACGTATTTACGAACTTCGGAGTGGATTTTACGCAATGAATTTCGTCGTAATTGCGTGTTTTGTATAAAATAATAATAATTAGAAGTATCCGATGATATTGCGAAACTGTTTGAATGAAATTTTCGCTAACGACTCTGTTTTACTTTCACCGAGTCAAACTCGTTTTCCAACGTCGTTTTCCCCGTAACATATTCATTTCCATCGCGAACGTAACGTAACTTTTGCTTCTCGATATTCAAGCTTACTTTAGTTTATCGAACGTAGTATACGTATATCGTTCGTACGATCGTTTTCACCACTCCGATTACTTCGATCAAAAGAATACGTTGGCGATTATGAAATTGAATCTAAAATCAAGTTTAATCGCGACGAGTTTTTCGATCGATGGGAAATTTGACAGATTACGCGAATGGATTTAATGAGATTCCTTAATGAAAGATTAAATAGTGATCAACTTTAACCTGTTAGAAACAACAGGTCGCCCGCTTGCTAATTACAGTTATAATTAATTTACCAACATAGCCAACAAAAGCTCTTACTTCAACTTTAGCAATATTCGTTGAAATTTATTAGCATCTTGAGAAACTGTGTTCTAATGCTCGTTGTATTTCTGTACACACATCAGGAGCAATTTTCTCTCATATTTTAATCTCACCTGTAATATTATTTTCTAGCGCCATGTCGATAGTTATCGCTAATAAGTAATGTGGCGCACGTTTTGTTCACCTTATTAGACTGAATTTCCATCGCGTTTCACTTTCTTCGCCATACATAATCACGATACTATATCGATAGACTGCTTTCGGAGGCGGATAAAGTACGCACATACATATAAAACGAACCGACGCACGAGACTTCAATAAGCAACCAGAACCTGTCTATCGGCTCTAACGATTGTTTGCCAATCGACTTCCGTGTAATCGGTCGGTTAGTTGTTACGCATGCCTTGGGCCACCTAACGATTACCAACATTCTTGCTTTCTCCTATTCCTCCTACCATTTTTTCCACATCAGATACCATTATTCTGACGGCAATCGATTATAAATTAATCAATTAAGAGCGACTGTCTCATCGTGTTCGATATTTCTAACAAGATGTTCATTTTTCCACCAGTTGTTTCAACGTCTTACAATGTCTTAATTTCTTGTAAACGTGATAATAAAAGGGCTATAATATTCGACATTCGTAAACATCTCGAATAAAAGGCTTCAAAAGATACGATAAATATTTTGCGAGCGATATTACTATCGAGTAGTGGCATCTAAAATGTTCAAACAACACGTGTTTCGGCATTTCCAACCGCTGATAATTCCAATTCAAATTTCCCTCCTTATCGACCTATCCGTTATCATATCACGTTCGCTTCTGTAGGAAATTTAAAAGGGGCAGCAGGTTACGGATTTTTTAAATTTCGCGCCATCATGACATCGGCTCGCTGGTAAAATCTTTACGATGTTCTATGCGTTTATTAAGCATAAACATAACGTTCTCGCAACGTTGTTCTAAACGTTGTTCTAAACGTTGTTCTAAAGTATCAAAACATTGGTTGCAGCTTTCGTTATTTTATCAATTATCCGGTGTGATAAACTTCGAATCAATAGCAACGCTTACGCTATTCGTTCGGCTATCTTCGTAAATTCTTCGGAGATCGCCGAACCAGTTCGGACGAGGACGATGCTAAAAACATCGAGCCTGAAGAACGTAGTAAACAGACGCGATTAACCTCGATGAAAACGTACGGTCGCTGGTAGGCAACCGTAGGCAAGGCCATTTTTTCAGTGAATCAGGCAGTTCTAGTACAGACAACAACGGACCTGCTCTACCGCTATGGCGTTCCTCGCGAGAATCGTTAAGTGCGAGGTACGTTTAGCATTTATAATATTTTCGCTCGACTTTTACACCTTATTACTGACATATCTTATTAGAGAATTTTAGTTGGATATATTTCATGTTATAAAAACGAATAAATGCTTGCTACAATTTTCGATTCGATAAACACATTCTGCGTTTAAATTTCATTTGGTTTATGTTATCATTTGCATCGATATATTTATACGATCTTATACTATACGATTGTACATATCTGTATGATTGTATGGAAATTTCTTCAGATGTAAGGTTAGAAACAAAGTATTTGAAATAGTTGAATGGTTTTTATAGGATTTCAATTGAATTTTAAAGCGAATATACAGTTATATCCGGTTAAATTGTTTCAGGAGAAAATAAAATTTTAATCTCAGAATGTAACGACGTGGAAAATTGTAAACTTATTTAACTAAGTTTATGTCTATCTGTATTACGTTCAATTCTTCTTATGTATTATAAAACGATTAAATGATAAATATTAAGACGTTAAGTATGCGTATATATTTAACAAGTTTCCATTAGTATAACTCAAACATTGACGAAATACTCCGGAATATTCGGTTAGATGAAGAATTTCGAACTATCGTGGAATATTCTTCTCGTGATAATGCCGCGCGTTATCGACAAACATATTATCGCTGTAAATATTCAACTGTACATACGTCACTTGTATAGTAAAAGTACCATAATTCATCGCGATATATCCATTCCTATCGTGAATCACACATACTTTACATCGTCTTGTATTATTTCTGTAAACAGTGATCATGTTACGTTATTATCCCTACTATGTACTGTTATTCGTAGATGTTATCGGTATATGCGTTGCCTCATCATTAAATAATACCAATGTTCCAATGTACCAATGTTACACAAAATGCTACGTGAAATACAAATTTTTGATTTATACGTTAGTTAACACTTGATTGGGTATAGAATGTACGCACATACTTTTCTTGTAATATCAAATATGTACAGGGTGGTCTACGCAAGTAAATACGCAAGTAGTTACAAATGTAACTACCTCGATTTAAAGTCATCTCTTCGATCAAAAATTACCTCGATTAAAAATTTTGTCGGAATATTCGTATCGTTCTGTAACAGTCTTACACAAAGTTGGTGTCGTTGAAAAGGGACTACGCGTCTTCGCTGCAATTGACTTGGATTACGAAGCTAGAATCATCGGTGCTAATAACGCTGGTCGAGAGCAATACAACTATCGATCTAGTGTAATAGAGTTTGCATACTTTACGTAACTGGGAACGAACCGATTTGCCTGTGAGAAGAGTACCGTGTCAAAGCGATTCTTATCGCGTGTGGAGCAAACAATCGCTCCCGATGGATTTCGTTTCTTATCGAGGTCATGCTCGCTCGGAGAAGCAGGCCAATTGGATGAATTTATTCCGATGCTGTATTTAAGCTTTTTCGAGCAAGAAACATACGGGTCTCCGTGGAAGTGATACGTTTGCACGTTATCTGACAGATAGAATTGGACTATCGATCAGGGCCTCGAGATTACTTTACAGTGAACTAACGTTGATTCGCTCGTTTACGATTCGCTGATTCGAATAGGGTTGATACGAAATACAAGTACAGGCTACGCAAAAAGTATTAGAGCGTTTTATAACTTTTCTCGTTTTTTCATCGAAAGATCGTCAATTGTAAACTGATATGAAATTACAGGAATGTATTCTCCATTGCTTTTTTTCTATCATTCCTTCCTATCTCTACGTGACGAAGAGTGGCAAAACTTGCAATCTAAAAATTTAAAAAAAAAAAAAAAAAAAAAAACGGGTGAAATTATTTTGTTATTTCATCATTTTTTCCCGCGGTAACATTGAACGTTAAGTCATCGTATTTCGATTCTAAATATTTTAGTTCAATATTTATCATTTCCTTTGCCTTATTTAACTGCTGCATTATAATCTTAAACAATTGTAATTGTAAATGAATGAGAAGCAAAGGTCACGAATTTAAATACTTTACAATTGAAAATCATTTTCGACAATTCCAATACCTTATTATAATACTTAATTTCTGTAGCGAAACGTCTTTAGAAACATACGTGGACTTATTGTCGTAGAATTTGACCGAATAACGTAATATCGAAACAAGGATTGTTTAACATTAACCGAATGATCTTTTAGGCGCAATTTGTCGCAAGGACTTACAGCAGTAGCGTACCAACGGTTAAGATGTACATTGATGGCCAATTCGTAGGTAATTATTTTATGGTATTAAAAATTTACGTACCGATTTTCACGAATGTTGTATCTCAGTGTCGCTTGTCGTTGCAAATTTTTCAGAGTTATAGGAAAAAAAACGCAAGAGTATTAAATCCCGATTGAATAGACATTTTGAGATTACAAGTTCATTAGGAAATAACGTTACTTAGCCGTATTTAATGCATCCGTTGAAGCACTGAAACGCGTGTTTACTTGGTTGAATTGGTTCATTCATGATTCAATTGCCAGAAAGTAAGACAGCTAAGACTGGCATTATCGAGATCGAGACGTGCAATCTTGATGAAACAGATACTTGATCTTCGAAGCGCTCTTGAACCTATTTTTTCGTACGATACAGCTCGTTATGAATATTTAAAGCGTGCTTCTAAAGGCATTTAATCGAAGCTCGTGGTCCATGAATACTGCTGGAGCACTCGTTGAAACTGTACAGAAAAGGCGCTATATTCCGAGGCGAATTCGATTCTAAGAATTGCTTTAACGAGGAACGTTTACGAATGACATAAATAGCACCGATTATAAAGAAGGCATCAAAGTTAAATGGAATAATTATGCTTCGAGTAAAAGTGGCATGGGAAAAGTTCGAAAAAACGCGTCACGTCTGTTTCAGAAGCGGTGCATATTTTCGTAAACTTTCTCAACGCGCTACACTTGAAAAAATCTAAAATTAAACGTCGACAAATCGTTATTATTTTGCTTGATCGAGTCGATATTATTTTGCTTGATCGAGTCGTAAGGAGGTTTCGATCTGTTTCAGAATCGAAGGCCACAGAGTTCACCGACGTTCATGATCCAGCGACGAACGAGCTGTTATGTCGCACGCCAAAGTGCACGAAAGAGGAAATGGAGACAGCCGTGAAAAGTGCGAAGGGAGCGTATGAGAAATGGAAAAATACCAGTGTATTAACTAGACAAACGCTGATGCTTAAATATCAAACTCTCATACGCGAACATTCGGTAAGTTTATTCGTATTTCAACTTTATTTCGTAGGCGCGAACAAATGGGTTGGCCAAGATCCTATAATTTATTACAAATCAGAATTTAACGCGTTCCGCTGATATTTTTTCATATTTATACGAGAAATGTTTATACGAAGAATAGTATTTATAATAGAAATATTGATATCTTCCCTAGAAAGAAATCGCAGAGAACATGGTAAAGGAAAATGGGAAAACAATGGCTGATGCGGAAGGCGACGTTCTTCGAGGACTTCGTGAGTTTTCTTGAAAAATGTATTATATCATAGTCCTGATAAATATTTCGATCTTTTATCGAACTGCCTACACGCGTATACGCGAACAACGTAAATTCGTTCTGAAATTTTCGATCAATACGCATACACGCATACGCGGACGAATCAATCTATCGTAATTACATTCCGCGTGTCCTGCCCGCCCCATAAACGTAATCGCATCATCGTACAAGCGACAGATCATACGCCTGGTGTTGATTTATGTTACAGAGGTCGTCGACGCGTGTACCGCAATTCCTTGCCTGCAAATGGGCGAGAGCACGCCAAACATCGCCACAGATATGGATATCATTTCCTACAAAGTTCCCCTTGGCGTAACTGCCTCCATCTGTCCGTTCAATTTCCCCGCGATGATACCTCTTTGGTCGTTTCCGGTCTCGGTCGCCTGTGGAAACGCCACGATTCTCAAACCGTCCGAGCGTGTACCAGGAGCTTCGATGATCCTGGCTGATCTATTCACCAGAGCCGGTGCTCCACCAGGATTGTTGAACGTTATCCACGGTCAACACGCCGCTGTCGATTTCATCTGCGAGCATCCCGATATCAAAGCAGTTTCTTTCGTTGGTTCCGATCAAGCGGTACGTTGCTATCGATCGTTGCTTTGTGAGCGTTCGTTGCACCGGGATAACGTTCCCTCTATGTAAAATTGTTGATTCTATACGCCATCGATAATATCAAATCGTAATAACTGACAACCATATTGCATGCATTTTGCAAGTGAATCGAGATTAATCTATTCCTCTTCCTCTCCCATTTATATCGTTATTTTCTTTCGTTAAGAGGAAAATAATGGAAGAACTCGTAAATACACGAAACGATACCGAACGAACGATCTCGACAAATCGACGTGTCTAATTTCTAAGAAACCGTTCGTAGCTAAAATATGCGTGTACGATAAGTATGTCTGATTTTACAGGGAAAATACATTTACAGACAGAGCAGCGCGCATGGAAAACGCGTGCAGTGCAACATGGGTGCGAAGAATCATTGCGTGGTGCTGCCAGATGCGAATAAGAATAAAACCCTTTCTCAAATCGTGGGTGCTGCTTTCGGGGCTGCCGGCCAACGATGCATGGCGCTTTCTGTGGCAATATTCGTGGGTAAATCGAAGGATTGGGTGACAGAATTGGTGGAGGCCGCAAAGAAATTAAAGGTGAATGCGGGACACGTACCTGGAACCGATCTCGGGCCCGTTATATCTCCGCGATCTAAGAAGAGGATATGCGATCTGATCGAGACAGGGGTGAAAGATGGTGCCACGTTGGCTCTCGACGGCAGAGGTCTCGTTGTCAGTGGTTTCGAAAAGGGAAATTTCGTTGGACCAACCGTATTGACAAACGTGAAGGTGGTACACCTATGATATACAATCGTGTTATGAAAACGCGAATGACGATCGATGCCTTCGATGATGATGCAGGAAATTCGTGTTACCATAAGGTTACCATCGATCGATGTAGAAAGAGAGAAGCAAACTTTTCTTAAAGAGCTATCGATTTTGATGTCACGTTTCATACGGTAATTTAAAATTGCGTATAATTTAGATCGCGGTAGCTTCTTCGTAATTCCTGTGCATCATTGATCGCAGCGCTTTAAGTGCTTTCATTTATGTTAGATCGCATAATACGTTTCAGACCTCGATGCAATGTTACACGGAGGAAATCTTTGGGCCTGTTCTTTCGTGTATTTTCGCTGATACTTTGGACGAAGCTATCGACATTATTAACAAATGTCCTTATGGAAATGGAACTGCTGTGTTTACGTCAAACGGTGCAACGGCTAGAGCATTTGTAAATAGAATAGAGGCTGGTCAGGTTGGCGTAAACGTTCCTATTCCAGTGCCGCTGCCCATGTTTAGTTTCACCGGAAACAAGGGATCTTTCTTAGGCGACAATCATTTTTACGGAAAGCACGTAAGTAACGTCACACAAACTACTATCGTACTTTTTCTATGAACTTTGAAAATATTCGTCGAATGCACGTGTTATATTTTTCTAGGGTATAAATTTCCACACGCAAGTAAAAACGATAACGCAGCTGTGGAGATCCGGAGACGCTGGTGATATCGCATCCTCGACGGCTATGCCAACCATGCAGTAAACTAAATGTTCCTCGATTACAGTGATACAAAGCGTTACAGTTGGAAATCTTTCTGTATACTCCATACGAAATTTTATAAACAGACGAAATTTCTGTTTTAAAAAAAGATGACTTTCCAATACTACTGTAACGAACAATGTCTTCCATTAGTCCGAAATAACTTACTGTCGGATAAATCGAAAGAGATACGCTTCCTATTGTGTTTACTATGTTTGTTTATATTTTGTAACAAAATAATAAAATACCACCGGTGAAATTTTGTATTCTATATTTTTTAGAAGAACATATACGTTTATGAAATAACGTAAATTTTTGTACTATTTTTTTAGTAATCTTCCGTTCTCCGATAGTTCTGAAAAATGTAACTATGTATCCGCAAATATAACTATACCTTTCTTGTTATTTAATTCGACCCTACTGTTTCAAATTAATCCCAGCGGAAAAGCAATTCCTCCGACACCGATACGTCGGATTATCCCCCGCGCTCCTACGAACAACACCACCACCACCACCACCACCACCACCAACCGGTAAATAAAGATAAGAAAGGTCTCTATCCAAAATCCAAGATCGAAGACAAACGATTCATCGCTGGATGTATGTAACGAGAGAAGTTCAAGGTCGATGCGTCCTCCAACGTCCTTGAACCGAAGCTAGTTGCTCGCATCCTCGTCGATCGTCGACGCGACGGCCGAAAACATTGAAACAGTGACGGTCTTCCGGATGTTGGCTGTGACGTGTGCGCACTGCGCAGCCGCGTCAGCACCCCCTGGCCAGGCGCATCTGCGCATTTTCCAACAAAATTTCTCTCACAGGCGAGGTTCTGCCCGTCCCGGATCGTCGCGTTCGTTCCGACGGAGCAGGCTGCCGGAAGTCGAAACGGAGAAAACCAACCCCTTCGATTGTTCACATATCGTGAGTATTTGCACGTCTTCGTTCGTTCTTCTCCGCTCTCTATTCAACGATATTTACACGCTGCGCGATCTTTTTGCTCATCCAATGGACGACGTTCCTCGAATCTTGCCATTTGTTTGCAAAGGAATAGCGCCTCGTTAAGATTGTCGTCGGTTCGTTTGTTTTCATCGACGTCGTCGCCTTTGTTCCGCTACTCGTTAACTTTTCGCGAAAGTCGTTGCCCCGTTCCGATACCAAAGAATAGTTTATTCATTTTGGAAAAATTTGATTTCGATTCTCCACCGAAGGTCTTTTTATTTGTCCCTTTCTCGTCCCTTTTCTGTCCGTTTGTTCTTTTTCTTTGTCCCTTTCGATCGCATTAAGAGAATTCGGCGGTATTAACCTTCGTACGTGAGCGACCGATGCGAGGCTGCCTGAGGATTTAATATCTGCCGTGGAAAATCGCGAATCGATTCCTCCCGGCGGAAGACATCGACGTCTGTTGTCCTTTCTTTTCTCTAGCCACGCTCGATAATCCCTTGGGAATTTTGGAAAAATATGGGTCGTTGTTGCTATTGAAGTATAACCATTACAACGGAGAATTTTGAAATTTTGCATTTTAATATCTTGTATTTTCACAAATATTTAAATCATTTACAATAACGTTATTTTGCATCTCACTTTATATCCATCGTTCGATATTATCCGTCTTAAAGAATAGGTTTCGTTGTTTGTTTGGTGCTTCAACCCTTACCCTTTATCCTTAGTGTTATCATACTTTTTTACCTTGTCGTGGAATTTAAAATTCGCCGAAGGATGCTTACACCGCTACAAAATTTTCTTACCTATTTTTTAAACGCGTTTCATTTAGCTTCAGATTAGTACGCAGTTTCCAGGCCTTTCCAAATAATACTTGAAATAATTAGTAGAAAAACTCGCCTTTAAAGCTTTTAAAAATTGGAGATGTTTGTACCTCTGATCTTTTTGTTTCTATCAACAATTTTTCGAAGAATCGATCAATGGGTATTTATGTAATTTCCAAGGGAATAAAAACGAAGTTTTAACGAAGGATGGAAAGAAACGTCTGCGTTTCTCTGTTTGAAAGATGATTTCTACCGAATGCAGTTGACGCATGGAAAATCGTCGCGGTTTCAACTCCGCTTTGTAGAACACATTTATCTTTTACGGCCGTCAAATTTTATTTTTACATCGTCACCTGAATGCAAACTATTTCTTCTATCCAGATCGAGTGTCTGTTGCCTCGCTACGTCCTTGTTTAAGAAAACAGAGTTCCGATCGAACCGGGTTTCAACGGACGGTAAATTCTACGATGTGAACTGCTTCCAACAGGTCGCGTATCACGGTCACTTTGTCTTTAGACAGGCAAACCTACCTTCGTTTCATTAATATATGATAGAACAATGTCGAAAGCGGGACGTTGCCTCTTCGAGTCCGTACAGGTGTGAAAATAAGCCGCTCGTCGTAATTCAAAATATTCAATTTAGAGATCGTAAAATCAGACACTGTAAAATTTCCTACATAAATTTTGTCAAGCAGCACGGAGATTCACGGGTCGATTCTTCCAACAGGTTTATCAATTATGTACAAAACCGTACGAAAAGGCGATGCCAGCCTGCAGTACACGATTCTACCGCAAACGGACCAGTTTTCGTCATCCGGGTTCCCTCAGACATCAGGAAAGGCGGGCTGGAGGGTCCTCAAGTACTCCATATGCACGTTGATGATTCTGTTCGTCGTGTCTTACGTGGCGGTAACTCTTTTCATGAACCAGAGCGACGAGCGGCTGTTCGCCAGTACGGTGCTGGCTATAGGCCGAGTTGGGCACAACTCGTCGAGGGCTAGAAACTCGTCGAGGAGTCAGGAGAAAGACATGGCGAACAAAAGCAAAAACAGGCTTCCAGTAACGACCACGGTTTCATCTACGGAAGCTTACAGGAAGCAGGATATCGAGGACGAGATGACTACGTTGTTAGAGGCGTCGAACGTAGATGAACAAGAGTCGCAGGAGTTCACTACCACAGGTATCAAGTTCCTCGACGAAAGTTACGCGATAAAAGTCAGTATGTCGAAAATTAACGCGATAACACACGTATTTGCGTTGATTTCTAATCGAATAACGATCAAGACGATAACAGTGTTTTTAATTTTAAAATGAATGAAATACCATTTCCGCGATATTACTCGATAGATGTACAAGATAGATATACGACAATTATGCTCCAAGCAAGTTCTTGTGTTTTATTTACATGTTGGTAAAATCTATTAAGCTATCCAGTTACAAAGTTTCAATTTCGGAGCAATTTGGATTGGCAAGGCTGGCTAATTTGACAACATATTCCAAGCGCCAGTAACTTACGTTATCTTTCAATCGGCCTTCTGAAAGTTGCCCGAATGTTTTACTAGGGAGCCTCGAGCCGTGGCAAGAAAGAAATTAACAGTAGCAACGATTTGATTTAACGAAGCAACGAATTTAGATTTAACTGTTTCTACCGCGTGACATTTATCGTTTTTATCGCGTCCACTGTTATCGATTTTCTTCGGTCGTTGTATTATAATATATACTCGGCTTTCCCTTCCATAAATCATCTTTCTGCTACTGCTAAATAACGAAATGTTCGATAATAAGCTGCTTTATGGGGAAATGAATGTTTATTAGTAAACTAATCGTTCATTGTTATTATCGATGAATACGATCCTCGTGTTTCCTGTATAGTTGATTGATTATCATTTACTCTGTCTAACCCTAATTGTAAATGGGTATTGGAAAAATACTATCCGATAAAACGTTATTCAATTGCCATTCAATATTCCATTACCATGGCGATAAATTTTTTATTTTTCACCATCAAATACGCTACTCACTAAACTCGCTCAACGAAAGATCCAAAAATTGTACCATCTGGTTTCCTTCTTTTTGGCATTTTCAAAGTCCGTTCGTGTGTCGTTATGTTTCCATAGAATTTAGAATTTCTCCGTAAGTACCAATCGTTGTCGTTTAAATATTTAAAATTGTTTAATTTTTACCAAAACCATTCTTTTTCGTCCGCTTTTTGTTCGCAGATTCCACAACGAGTAGCACGCAACGTTCGAAAACATCCACGGAATCGACGACGAGCGTCAAACAGACGTCCACGTCCACCACTACGTATATACTACCGACAACGTGGTCGACCGGTTTAAAAACGTTAACCAGCACCCCGAGTGAAGCGACCAAGATGACGTCGAGCGCGCCAACGAGGAAGGCAAAGATGCCAAGGGTGACCTTGAAGCTCAGAGAGAACGAAACGATACCACAAATGTACATGAAGGCTGGGATAGCGTCGTACAAAAAAGGAAACATCACTACGAGCGTCCTGGCACACGGCCTAAGCCTGGAAGGGTTGATCTTCAAGACGCCAGAGGGAACGATAAACCCCTGGACGCAAAAGTGGTTCTTCACCGATCCTTCCTCCGACTTTCAATGGAAGGTACAGTTGTCTCGGCAAGTAAGTTAACGAGCAATGACACGTGGAAAAGTACTGATTATCTCGAGTACAAGTGGGTCGAGCTGCATACTTTGCACGCTCGCTACTAGTTTCCGATACAGTTATCAAATACGGTCGCAAGTATCGCAAGCCGTCGCTTGTTTTCGACAGGATTATAGAATTAGCATTACGAAGAAATAGTATTAGAAAATTACTGACGAAAGGATATGAAACTGAATATGAATTTTGAAATTCTTAATAATATCGTATACGCGTAAAATGTATCAACGTGTCTTTTGTTACCAACACAGATATTATAAAATTGTTGGTAAATTATCGTTCAATGTCGCCGAATAACGCGAATTTCTACCAACACGTATTTGCGGTTTCTTATCTCTTGTAGACCGTACGACCTATTATATTCTCTCCGCTCCAAATAGTCGAGAACTTTGCTGCTGCGGGATTTACAAGCATTGGGTGAATGGCGGGCGATTACGTCGAAAAACCGCATGAACTCTATGGCTCGTTAACTTTCACACCGGTCTCTTGAAAAGGCCTTCGCTTTAACGTTCTCGCGTGGATTTTCATATTATTTATTCTTTCTGCGTTATATTTTCATTCTTGTTTCGACGTGTAACGGTGGAAGAAGAATTCGTAATAAAGATTCGGTATCGAGTAGAAGAGAATCTCAGATAAGATTCCTCGAGATTTCGTGCGTATCGCTCTGAGAGACACAGGGCACAAGATGTGGCATCGAATCGAATGGAAAATTGTAGGAGCATCTTTACGGGTCCCAAAGGTTAATTTATACTCTGTATAAGTATCGATCGCGCCGCAGCAAAGACATCCAAACCGAATGGCACCGGTGACGATCGATAGGATATGTTGGAGAATCTAACAGCATGGTTCCTTTTATACGTATGTACTTCTTCCGCGGTTCCTCAGCTAGGCTGTCGTTATCTTTTCTTTTTCTCGCCGCGAGCCTACGGACTACTTTCGCCGTTCTCGTCTTTCTACTTATTTTCAACGTGGTTGGTTATATCTTATCTCTTATCTCTTAATTTCTTGCTCACCGAATACCGAGTACCGGCGTTCCTCTAGCCGCTACAGATTATTCGAACGAACCTTTTGCTGCGTGGTTTTTAAAAAAGAAAAACGGAGAATGGGAACGATCGTTATACGACAGTGCGTGGAAATTTCTAATAACGCACATTTCTAGCGGCTGCCTCGTTTTGTTCGAACATCCCTCAACGACGTAGGAATAATTAACACCATGGATGGAAATCGGTGCAAATAAATTGTAGCTCGTCTGAAATTAGTAGATGCAAATTGGTTATCGATAAAGCGGTGGTTTTGCATCGTAACACAATTTTATATTCGATATTAAGCGAATCGGTATCTAGCTACACTGAATCATGAAAAACCTGCTCTAAACCGATACATTTTCGATCGATTAATCGCCCATAACGTAATTGTATAAAAATATCGAATTTTATAAACTTTCATTTCTCATGAAATCTAATTTGAATTTTATTATCGGTCATTACACCGTTCAAGTCCTCTCATATTTTAGTATGTTTATCGTGATTCGAGATGCAACAGACTATCGCCTTATGTAATTTTCATAAATCGCGCCAAACGCGGTTAACGCAGTGATAACGCGCACCTGTTTATCACAGCTTCCGGTTGAGGTAGCAGACACAAAGAAGCAAATCAGCTGTGCGCGAAATGAGACGGTTCATTAGCTCGTCGAGGTGTGGGAGGGGGAGGGGTTATTATATAACGCTTGCCTCTCTCAACTCTTAACAATGATGGAGGATCTGAACAGCTGAAACGATCTCGACGGGTAATCGTTTCTCTTTCTCTCCATTTACGTAACCAGCTGTCGCTTATTCCGATGTTTATGAATATTCTTTTCTTCTTTCACGGAGATATTCGTCTTGCGGAAGTAAGACTATTCTGTTGTACTTATTTACCTACTTAATATATTTCTATGCATTACATTTCCAACATAGTGCGACGAAAGCTTCGTTTTAAAAGAAAAAGTGATTAAATTTACTTAAAAGTATGTATATCTATAATCTTCGTTAAGTAGAAAGTTTTTCATCGCAATAATCGCAATTTTTCCATCTATCCGTGACATTTTCCAATCGGATCGTACGTTCCGATGTAGACCAGCGCTAATGACATTAAATATCAATATTCCGGTGTCGAAAACAGGTTTTCGCGGTTACACGTTCGCGGCGAAAGAAAGCTGTGAAAAATTAATCCCGAAGGAGTACGGTATTCGATTTCGCAGATTAAAATGAATTATATTCTGCGAGAAATGTATCTTCTTAAAGGGGACGTAGACGTTATTTAAATAGGAGATTATCTTGCATTTCGAGCGTTGGACGACCCTTGGAATCGGAATTTCAAACGCGTTATTCTCGTCACTCTTCGGAGCTAAAGATCTTCTTATGGGAAAATGGAAATCCCATTGGATATCGATTTTCGACGAATAATTTCTGTTAAGAATACTCTTCGAGGCGAATAACAACGGGAAGAAAATCTAGTTTGATTATGTCCCTATGTAGAGGGAAGGTTCTTAGTTAAAATTATCGAATCCTTCGTGTAAAATCTGGCATCTCATCTGCTGACACGGATTCTCATTTTGAACAAACGGATAACGACATTCATATTCGGAACTATCTTTTTTCTTCGACAACTTCTCAAGCATGGAACGTGTATCGAGGAGTCGTCGATTTAATAGACACGAAGCTTAAAACCATTATCATACCGAGTTAGTTAACTGGGTCAAAATTTCCGATATTGAGTTTCATGTCGTTCTGACGAATAAATTTAACGCGAAGTCATAGAAGTATTTGAACGAGTATCGTTCGCGAACACATGCGTCCATCTCTCGAGAACATCGTGTCCATTTAGTCGTTTAAACTTTATCGCGCAATCTTGGTTAACTAATTGCGATATTCCGACGCTAATTTTGAACTACAGATCGTCGGTCGTGTTCTCGAAATATAATCCCCTTTACTTTTTAACCACCTACTTAGCTTATGTTACCTAGATCCGATATAAGATATAAGGAAATTGAATAGCGACCCACTGCTTTCTCTAGTTCAGCTCAGGTTCTATACGTTCCCCTCTCAGTCATTAGTAATGCCGTTTAATCTTTCGTCAACTTTTCGATGAAAAAATTTGTTACTGTAGGGATTGATATTTTTACTATTAGAAACGTTTCACAAACCAGTCGCATTTTTTTTAAACCGATATTAGAATTATTAGCGATACAGATTAAAGAAAGGGTGCCGTTATGTTATTCCACAGAGCTTCAACCGGATGGCGGTGAAGGTTTACATAACCCTGGCAGTGTTCCTCACCTTCGCGAGCATTCTCGTCTCTCTGCTGTTGTACGTGCGAAAGACCACGAGACGCCTGCGTCAAAGCGTCGAAGAACCAGAAGTGGAGGGACAGGAGGAGGACAAATCGACTTTGTTGGGCGTCGAAAGCCAGGAAATCGAGGAAAAAGAGTAATCGTGATTCAACCATGGGAGAGCCACGTAGCTCGTAAGATTCGCATATTTTTACAACGTGTACGTCAGTTTAGATTTAGATACTTCGCGTGAAACACCGAACGAACGATCATCGAGATGTTGGGAATACCGGTTAATATTTTTCGGGTTCGTTTAATCGAGCGTTGAAAGCCCCGTTTTAAGGAATTGACTGATCGAATAATCATCGTTCTCTTCTTATCGTTTGCTTCGTTGCTATTTTGCTTACTTGGTTATAGTGGTTCGTGGAGAATCAAGCTCGGTGATATTTTAACAAACGTAAAATTTTCTGAACGCGTAAAGTCACGTAATTCCTACCAAGGATTTATTTCTCATAGGAAATAATTCCAGCTAAAAATCGTTAATATCGTGGAAGATTTTAAAATTCGCGATATTTCCTGAAATACCCTAGCGAAGTTTTTGTCTTATAATTTGTATATACCTAGACGTGAAAAGTGAATTTTCATTGATTCCGATATGCTCGATCTATGCGGAGAAGATGGTTCGAAAGATAGTAGCCAGCTTTCGAAGGTTGGCTAGATGGACATTTTTCCTCGGTATACCTTCTTCTTTCTGCAAATACAATTGAGACGTAACGCGTAAGAACGACTGAAAAGAACGACGCGGCTTTCGCGTGTTCACAGTCTTATCCTATTGCTAGGTTGCGCTAGCGTGTTGTGGTCCGATTAATTTTCGCCGAATTTTGTCTGACACTGCAGACTACTTACAATCATTGACTCGCGATGATAGTCTTCGAAATGTTTCTATTATATAATTTATAAAGACGTAGAATACTTTTTCGAAAGTTATTTTCATCGCTACTGATTCTACTCGATACTTTTTTCTATTTCACATGTATGTATATCGATACATATACGATATTAATATTAATATGCTTGTGTCTATATTATATTTTATTCGTGCCGTAACATCCTGCTGGATATAAAGCAATTCCTCGAAAAAAAGAAACAGGTGAATTTTGTACGAGACAAATAGTTACATTCGATAGTTTATAGCGTCTTTGTGCGCTTAGTGATGATTTTTTTTACCTCTAACGATTGTGACCTTATTTTCTACCATCTTTTCAACATGAGTAGGTAAGTAACGATTCTCAACCATATTATGTCTTTAATACTATAAGTTAGGCAATTTTTTCAAGTACTTACTTATGTGTTTATGAATGTTATTCGTAAGCAAATAAAAGCATTGTCATTCGATTAGTCTGGATGTAACATTTGGAGCAAGATGGGGACATTTCCATGAACGATCATTTTTAGATAATATGGACGTACAGGAGAAAAACAGAGCGACAAAGTTGGATCGAAGAATCTATGCGGAGAGCCGTTGAAGCGATTGTACAAAAAATGGGCTATCGTAAAGCAATTCTGGTCTTTAATATTCCTAAAACTACATTGGAGAAGAGGTTGGCTCTCTAACGAAAAAATTCTCAACAGATGTTGAAGACAATTTTGGACCTTTCTCGATTGTGTTTTCGATCGAACGAGAGCAAGAGTTAGTAATTCTTTCTGCCTAAATCTTTGTTACTTTCCCTACGGGATTACAATGTTCTGTTTCCACACAAATACCACACACTACCATTGTACATATAGTACATACGTATAGTACATATAATACCACCATACAGTATTACGAAATTTAGTAAAATCCATATATATATATATATACATATATACACATATAAGATCATAACTGGAACATACATATACGATCACAACCCATACACACGTTACACATATAATAAAGAAAAATTAGTATTTTATTTAAATGAAACGGGCCTACCATTTGGTCTAACAACAATCGATATATACAAATAGATGCGTACTATTTTTCCCCGTCACTAGGGCATTGTCGCTACTTTCAAAATTATATTTTTATATCTTTTTTGTTAAGTTTTGGAAGTTTATTTTAACACGTTTCGATAAACAGGCATTGATATCATATATGATATTTTTTGTAGATACAACATCAATAAATCTAGTATTCTAGAGCAATTTTGTTTTAGCATTTCCATCTTGCCCCAACTTCCCATGCATGAAGTAAAAACGACATTCAAACTACTCATCTTTTCTCTTAAATCGAGACGTTATCTTTCATTGGATAATTCTTCGATATTTCAATATATTATAATATCTGGTACGACGAGTCGATTAATTTAAAACGACAAATTTATAATTACCGTACATAGTACATAATTAATATGTACTTGGTCGGACCATGACGTGTTAGATGCATCTTTTTTGGAATGATATGATCAAATTTCTATCGGCAGAATTTCAAAATCGTGGAAACGTCCGAGAAACGTCGTTCGAACGAGAATTTTTCTTCGACGACGGAAGGACTCCATTTGATTACCAATATGTAGATACTTCCTGGCTATTCTATTACATTAGTGAATCGCACGGAAGCTAATCTCACAATATCAGGAAGTTCTAATGATTTTTTACAAAGCATCTTGCATATCCCCTGTACGTGTCGAGAGTCGTAAATTTATCAGAGAATTTTCGAGCTCTTTCCTACAAAAGAGCTACTAAAGAAACAAATCTATCTATATATATATATATATATATATATAAGTGAAAAACAAAGTTACGTACCTCGATGACCGATTAAGGAGACAGTTTCTAAAAAACAGATGAATGACGGAATCGTTAGAGAAACGAGCAATCTTTCTATACTATTTGTTTCGCTTATCTATCACGATCGACCGAACACGTATATTTTATTAGAGAAAGTGAAATTAAACGTTTGGTCATCTCCGTAGCGGATTTTAAATGAAATTAACCTGAGCATATATAAATATGTCGTCTCGAAAGTAAGAACTTGTTTAAGGGTTTTATAAAAGCGAAGTAGAAAATGTAGTAGAAAGATCGTAGGGTCTTGCGATTATCGGAAATTCCGACTGAGACAGTCTGATAATTTGCAAGTGATTTTCCAGTTGACATTTCCGACATATACTTCGACATGTTACGCCTTTAAAAATCAATCGATATTAACGACAGACGCGTCGAAACGAATGTCAAACGTTAATGTCGGCGGTCTCCTTAATTCGGTCACACTATGTATTTGCTAAACTTTCTACACTGTGCATACAGTACACAATACGCTCCTGTATATGGCCGTAAAATATTAGAAATATCTGGCCGATTTTCTTCAAATGTCATTAAGAATCGCACCTTGAAATTTCCTAGCACCGATGTGCTTCGAAAATATGTCGCTTCATCTACGATCGCTATAAACTTACTGTTATGGGAGATTGAAAATTAATTCGCTCAATTTGCGTTCGAACAAAACATCAAGAGGATCGTAGCTTCTAAACGTACAGAAGCAATCTTAGAAAATCATGTATATCATTTACGTTCAATATTTTATTTCTTTATTTCATTGTACGATTCAATGAGTAACGTTCTCGATTTACTTCTCTTCGTCCCGGTTCGTAATGCGAGTTGAATGTTTCGTTAAAGACGGCCTGTAATATTACCCGAGAATTTCTCTTCACCCACATATAATATAAATTATAGCGATCAACTCGTTTAAAGATTTCTTTCCGTATTTTTATTTGGTACTTATTTAATCACTAACACGTTCAGATATCTTCCATGTATTACGAAAGACAGCTTCGTAACGAGAAAAACTGTTGTATTAATTTAAAACGAAAAACACGTGTGCTAGGTGCATAAAAATTGCGTAAGAAGACTGTACGTAGTTTCAAGCGCATATTTTCTAGGTATATTCATATTTTAATGAATATATCAGGTAATATTGGAAGTAGCGAGTTAAAATCACCAGCTACTAATTACTCTTTGTCATCGTGGATGATTAACGATTGATCGAATTGTCTCGCAAATTGCGTTATTCGATATTAATATTAACGGAGAAACTGCGTTTTTAGCGTTATACATTTTCCCTAAGGGTGTAAAGACTTTCATTAGTGAAATGTATTTCTATGTGTAATTAAATAGCGATGGCCGCAAAACGACATCCTTAACAAAATTTAGGAGACAATCGAACGCAATGTTTTTCACGCCAATTTTTCTGCGATCTTTACAAACAACGTCGTTCAGTATTTTTAGAGCAATACACAGAGCGTAAAAAGTTAGTCGTTATTTAAGAAATTAATTTGTACATTTAAACGCGTTTCGATTAAACGATACTAGCTGTTAATAATTTAACGATACAAGCTCAAATAATTACAAATGTTAAGCGACTAATCTACAGAAATTACTACGTTAAGGTTTTATTTAACAGATACACATTGTCTACGTTTCTTTTTTAAATACGTAACGTATATGTATACCGTACTGTTATATCTACGAAATCGCTACATTCTTTTAGATATCGTTAAGTTTTGCAATGCTTCCGAGTGCTTGTGAATAACGTAAACTGTTGAATAATTTTCCTCGACTAAAATTCATCCGAAAAGAAGCTTACAATTGTTGCTAACGAAGAAATAAAGTTTTTGAAATCTGCGAAGAGATTATTAAATTCTGAAGGACTTTATAAAACCTGTTGCTCAGTTAACATTATTTTATCGCGAGGAACAACATCAAGATTTATGAAGAAACGAGTCCAGTCGCCTTTAATAGGTGCAGGAAAGGCCAGTAACAGTAGTTACTAATTACCTAACAAGGAAAACATTTTATTCGTTGAGATAAATGTATAGAATGATGTGTTGTGCGTTGTATAAACCTGTGTTATGTGTAATTAAACACAATAATGCGATATGATCGATTATTTGATACTGGTACACTAGTATACTAGAAAACGATCTTGTAAGATTTCACCAGTAGAAAATGATGACACGCGGACAGTGAACGTTCGCCATTTTCTCTGTGTCGCTTTTATTGTATTTTTTCGAATGCAATTGACTGATTTGTTAAGGATTTTGTGAAAAAGGCAAACTCGAACTCGCTCGATCACGGCGAATCGGTTGTCGACGTTCCTTCGTTCTCGAACCAATGAACACGCAAATAGTAAGTACACGTGCAATTCCGTACAAAGAAAATGAGAAAATAGAGAGCGAGAGAGAGAGAGAGAGAGAGAGAGAGAACGAGAGAGAGCGAGAGAGAGAGAGAGAACGAGAGAGAGAGAGAGAGAGAGAGAGAGAGAGAGAAAGACAGAAAAATGTTTGATGCGTTTTCAAAGAAATAAAGAACAAAGAAGTATGAGAATAAGGGACTTATAAGTGACACAATAGTGCTGTAGCTGAGAAGAAAGAGACGGTTATAGTTTCTATTTTGAAGATTATATTTTTTTAACTTCATTCATTTTTGACTTCCACATACATGTATTTATATATATACATATAATTGTATATACATATTCGCATACCTATTATATACACGTATAAATATAAATAAATAAATATATATACAGTAAATGATAAGTGTTAAGTGGATAATGAGATATTGCATATATATATACAGAAAACACACGTGTGTGTTCGAAAAGGAGGTCGTATAACGCATGAAATCGTGAACGTCCTTTCCGTAATAATATGTATATGTGTGGAGTCGTACAATTAAGCGTATCGCGAATATCGCTTGTACGAATACACTACATTCTGAGATAGCAATCGGAAAGAAGATCGGAAATGCGCTTTCCAGAAGGAATTTCTTACACGAGACGAACAATTATGGAGCTTTCTAGAAGAAAATGTCTTTGGACCATTTTTTACGGTATCTTGTTCTATTTTCGAAACGGTATTCTTATAACCAGCAAATAAAATACTGTATATTTTATCGAAACAACAATTTTTGGTAAAAGCTGTAATATTTAATTTATTCGTAATTTTTAGTCGGCCCAATTCCACGAACTTCGCGGGCCAGCTTCGATTTCTATTTCTGTTTGAGAAATTCAAACATTCGTTAGTCGCAAACTATTCGTTTTGAGAAATGTAATTTTTATCAATTCGCCGACGTCATTTCTTAGTTTGAAGCGGAATTTTTGTGCCAACAGGTCGTCGCAGCGTAACGCTTAACGATTCGGAAGACATCGATCGCGTTACTTTACAAACTCAAAGCGATCTACCCTTTGATCTATCGACGTTCAAGTAGGAAGTCAACTTATCGACTTAATTAATACCACAAACGTTAAAAGTGTATCGACTTCTCACGGTAAGAGGGTGTTGCGTTCATTCATCAATACCAATATTAAATATCGAAAACGGAACGGTGAAAAGATGTGACCGAACGATTAAACGATTTAATAGGCGAAACAATTCTGCATATGTACATATACTATTAACATTGTACGTCTCGGGAATCACGACATAGATCATCATTGATCGTGATACGTTTACTATTGGAGAATTGACTTGTTAATTCGACTTGAAAATGATATAGCTCGCGCCGAATTAGGGCCTATAAATGTATACAACCAAATAAAAGATGCGGAATAATTATCAAATTTTGATTTATTTTACTGTAACATTAAAAGTACCAAACTCGTCATCTTGATAGGTTTTAGATTTTTTCCTACCCCGTGACCCATTTCTCGTCTATTTTATTACTTTTTCTACTCTTAAAAACATATGTATTTCTTTAAATTCCTAATTTTGTATTCCTTTTTAATTTACCTACTGATCAGTATCGCCGGTTCACTGGTAGATGCGGCACTATGCCCAAAATAGTATTTTGCCAAGCTAATATCACTGATACCATTAGTACCATCTTTTCACCGCTAGATGACTATAGTATCTTAGAGTTTATGTTTTGATAAAATTCTCGCAACAGACAATTGCGAAACATTTGGACAAGAACCCGAAGTTCGGTTATCAAACTAACCTTCGGATAAACATAGAATCACACCCAACAACGCAATCCTGGCAAAAGCTGAGATTCCATTACTTAAGAGGCAGGATCGAATATCTCTATGGTAAATACACTCGGAAAACATTGAACAACCTAACCACTTCTATGGCAGAATACATTCAAGAATACATAGAACTGGAGGAAATTGTCTTATACAACATCCAACTCAACAAGAAGAGGAGAATAATCGTGAAAATCTGCTGAGAAGGATAAAGTACAATACCGTTCGTGCCACCCTGATGTATCTGAATATGTATCCAATATATTTGAAAATAATTACACCGTACAACGCACTTAGGTGAATATATACAGTTTACTTGACCAAACTATTTAAAATTCTCCATGTACAAAATTCATAGACATAATAAATTTATTACTTTTTTCTTACGTACGTACCTTTGCAGATGGTTCCAAAGCACTACGGCCAAATCCCACAGAGGCAATCATCGTCCGCCATGAAATTTGCAACTGCAGTTCACGAATGGAAGACAACGAACTGCAAATTTTCTGGATACTAGCACACGTGGGTGTTCCTGAAAACAAAGAAACAGGCCAACCAGCCAAAGGAGCCGCAATCAAGCAACCAGACAGTATGGAGAAGTTACCTCTTACAGATTTCTACGGTGTGTTGAAATATAAAATATGGAACGATTCGGAAGACAAATTGAATACTTCACTGTCTTCTTTAAATCAGGCAGAATATCTTGGTTTATCGATCTATATTAAATTGCATAATATGGGACTATTGGTTGTATACTAACTTCATGAAGAAAATGACGCACAGATTGTAAAAGAAAAGGCCTCGCATTCGCTCAAATAATGGAATCATTTATACAAAGTCTTGATATACCAGCCATTAGAATAGTAAAAGACCGTTTTAAAGCAAATGATAAAGTATATAGCAATACATTGTAATATTACATTGTTATTTCTCTTCTTTTAATTGTAACAGTATCGATATATATCGCATAAATGTATCAAGCTTATATACGTAGGATGATCAAAGTTCAAATAATAAAATGAAAGTTTCGATCAACTTTTCATTTCCGAGAAAGGTTAATTACAAATGTATATAAAAATAATACACGATAGTAACGAATACACAAGTAACAAATACACGAAATGTATGTACATTTAGAGATTTGCAAATTCTATTGAATAGATCGAAGCACTCACATGAATAATATTTAATTTCGCGCAAATTACACTTGAAACTATGATTAAAGTCGAAAGTGAACAGTTGAAAGTGGAAAGTTTGAAATGCATACGCGCGTAAAATGCTCAAACGTGTGAATGTAAGAAATTTATACTTATACGTACTTATACGTGCACACGTATGTATGTTTTTATATGGACATGAAGCGATTAGTTCCACCTATTAGCTGTTAGATGGTATCCCATGTTCATCGAAGAAACTACGGCCATGGTGGAACGACTTTTAAAACTCGTCTAAGTACATGATCTTGCTATGGATAAAGTACAAAATAGTCATGACATGTAACGCATTTTCGTGTCCCACGTTTGAGTGTCATCCGATATGTATCTTTGTATGAAATGTGCGCGCAATGATCTTAAATAAAGATTACAACGTCGATCGAACGACGAAATATGCAAATATATATTACGATAGTAAATTATAATCGATATACATACATAATTTCTTCCGATCGATCTATCGTATCGTAGAAGTGTCAGTTTTAGGTGGGAAGCATAGGACGAAGAAGCGTAAACGTTTCATCTAGAAGTTATCAGGTAAAGAATACAATCAATAGCTTTTACCTTTGTTTTCATATTGTCGAATTCGTCTATGATTAGAACAACGAGCATTATTTAGAAGAGTTATTATATAGACACGTATGTATAACCAATCCGATAACTAAAGTTGGTTAAGAGTAAATATACGTACGCATAACTTCCATATACAATGGCTGACAAGAGTATTTCAAATTAAAATACTTACCGTAGAAAACTTTTATGTATATTATATGTATCGTGTAAAGTATTTTGGCACTGCAATGACTCAGTAATGAGACATGACTATTAGTGGTTATGTTGAACAAATTTAGAAGCAATCTGAAAATGTACAATGTATAAAAGTTACGAGATATCTACTGCAAATATATATTTACTAGAAAGTTAATATGCGGTATGAACAGCCATCTTAAACACGCAACGAGCGTTAAAGATGGCCCCACTAAGTGTCGAAGTTTATTAATGTAATGGGCAATTGACCGTTTAAATATTTGTTTCGTCTGTACGAAATATTTACTTGCACTAAATATCTACATACATTTTCAAATTGGTTTCAAATATCACCATAATCATAATATCGGATCTAATTCGTAAAAGGTTTCTATATATATATAAGTCTTCTAAATTTTCAATTTCGATGTTCCAGTTTCATAGAGACTAGAGTTTTGTTAGAATTTTTTTTTTATTATTATTAAAATTCCAAGTTCTTATAGAATCTGATATTTCGTTATCTCAAATTTCCTAAACAACCATCACTGTTTCACGGAACAAATTATAATAACCCATATTTTGTTAAAGGTTTTTCATTCGTTCCTCTTCTTCCTGTAACCTGGAAAGGACTTTAACGATGCTTGAAAACCAAGAAAGTAAGTAATTTTGTATTTTGTACTTTCAATATTACTATTTCGCATGTATTTCACATTGAGTACTATCAATTAAAAAGTAGAATCTGATCGAAGATAGAAATTTCTCAATTTATGTACTCGGTTACAAATAATCCAGGTGGGTGAGTCGATAGGGGATAGATTTATATATTCCGTGCCGCGAGAACCAGTCGACAAATTATCCACGATAAACCGTGAAACGCACGGAAGAAACGGCCGGGTCTCGGCAATGAAGCATATTGTTGCAAATTTGCCAATCTAAAAGGAGATTTATTATTCCTGTCCCGTGCAATGCAAAGGTTCGTTATTATGGTCTGTCTATGGACTAGTTTATTTATAGATATTGCGCAAGAGATATCCATTCTGTCCTGACAAGATATTGCGCAAAGCTTAACACGTTACTTCTGTATATTCGCTTCAGGTTTGTCGTTTCACCAATCACCTACGCAACGACCGACCACTATAGTTCTTTCCAATCTCCGAGATGTTAACCAAAACAGAATTTTAAACTAATTCCTCTCTTACGAAGGTCGACCTGTGGCGTTATTTCTCCGGTTACGATCGCGATCTTCTCTATTTCCACGACAATCTATAATCGTTCTATTCACAGTTGTGAATATGTTACATATGTACGCGTATCCGCATCGATTACCACCTATAGCTTTGTTTTCCACGGGTTGCGTTCGACAAACGAATAAAAACATGTATATTTTCGTAGGAATCACGTATGAGGATTCGTTTACGTCGAATTGTATTGTCCGATTCCGGGTTAAGCGTTTATCTGCATACGGCATACGTTTAATTCACGAACGTGAGGACGAATGGGAACGCGGTTTGACGCTAAAGCCGCAAAAAAATAAAAAACGAATAGTCGCCAGTGAATAAATATCTATTATTCGGTTTTCAATACGTTTGTAGGAGAAGGAGGCGATATCGTTTTGTATTTAAGCGTTTCTTTCGAAAACTAATATACCCCTTATATGTTGCCAATACCATCATTTTCACGTTCCGTGTTCATTTGCGGCATAGAAATAATTTCCCTTGTTCATTCGCGGCGAACGTTGTCGGGGTAAAGAATTCAACTATCGGATAGCAACTTTTCCAATTAATCTACGCCGTTGAAAAAGTGTAATAAAGAACGTAAGCAGATAACACACACACAACTTGTCCAATGTCTGGTTCTTTTACAAAGTACGATAATTCGGCTTGTTCTTATCGCGAATAATACATTTCGAATGCACGATACCGGCTGGTCGACGTGTTAACAGTTTAAACTCGATGCCTGCAATATTATTAACGCCGATATGATAGAAACTTTTGGTAATAACGAACTTGCCAAGTTATCGTCGGTATAATGGCGGTATCGATGTAATACCTTGCTATAATAATCGTTAAAAACGCAATTTCTTCGCATAAAATTCTAAAATTCCAAAATTCGTCCTTCGCGACTATGATCCGTTGCTTTTCTAGGTTTGAACGGTGAAAGTCAAAGGCCGAGCATAAATCTAGAAGTCCTAATAACTTCTTGCGCGCTCCCCTTTCGGTGATGGCACGCTTTTGATGAATTAACTGCCTGGGGTAAACTCGTATTTAAATGGAAATAATTCGTGGGATTATCGTTGTCCCTTGTCGTCATTACTTTACCGAAGACGATTAAATATTATTGGATAAGTAATTCGTTTGGTAATCGGTTCTTAAGTAGCGGATGGTGATAACTTAATTCGCGAGTAGGGTTCACAAATTTTAATTAGCTCGTCTACATCTTTACTTTCGCGTTAATAATTGGTTCGTTTGTGATAAATAATTTTTGTTTATTTCATGAAAATGTTAGGAATGGGATTCGCGCGTGTACAGGTGTAAGCATTATAACCGTTTTCAGGATATAAAGTTAGGGATATTATTACTACTTAAATAATTTGCACAGGTTGTTCTCTTAATTTTTTAATAGTTCTTTCAGTTACTTTTTATCGTACAATATCTGCTTGATTTCACATACAAGAATGAACGAATTAAAGACTCGTTATTTACACGTGATGGAATATAATTTTAAATATAAAAGTTTAAATGTGTGAAATTGGATTCTCTCAACCACATCGGCTTTAAACCAGTTGGTTATTGATTTACATATATAGGAGGAAGCCTGACAGTGACGGAAACCAGATCGTAACGCTTCAGTTGATTTATTAGTCTTTCCAAGGCCTGCCTAATTTCATTGCTAATTTTAGACTCGCTCTTAGACGTATCTTTTGCGACATTGATGAAGCTTTTTATTCCGCAAGGTTAGCTTTCTTCCTAGAGTCGTTTATCGTAGCATTGAAATTCTCAAATTTTCAAAAGAAATAAATTTGCGATTAGGAAAAATTTCTAGTTCTTTTCAATTAGAGGTTAAGCGCATTGATATTTTATTTGAATCACAACATGTACGTGAATGATTCGCAAATATAATATACATATATAATAATTTCTTTAATCGCGTTTCCGATGTAATGAAAATTGGGCGAATATAATTTCTCCTTTTGATACGATTACAACTTTTGTCTACAAGAGATCCATCGAAGCAGCGCAATTCCGAATTTTATTCTAAGGTCTTACCATTCGAGTTTACTTGTTGATTCCAACGCACTCACACACCTGAAACTTTGCTCACCTTTATTTTCTCAAAGTAAGAGAGCACGAGGGCCAGGTAAAAAGCAAATTTCAGGCGTAAGAGTACTGTCGAGGATGCTTGATTTCCACCTAGATATTTATCGCGTACTTCGCCCTGCCTACCCTCGTAAATCAACTATTTTCAAGGAAACGTTAGCTTTCATACGCTTTATCGAATTTCTGGCATCGATACTTTGAAAACGGTCCATTCCGATATAGTATTGCTTTCAAAAATTTCGCCGTTTCATCTTTTCGCCGTTTCACCGCTCTTTTAATCTTAAAAACCGATTCGCGTCTCTCGCGTATAATATTTATAATAAACATATGAAACGTAACTCGTTGATCACAGATCTTTTTTTTTGCATATGAAAACGGTATAGCTTTTGTTAAAAAAACACGAATGGATTCTTCGTTCCTGTACATATTTGTATATCGCTTCGCGAGCCAATACAAGAAATATTCTTCTCGTTACACAACGAACTTTACGACTCGATTTATCACTAGATACGGTGGACTTTAGTATAGTTTGGACGTTTTCCAGTCGATGGCAGTTTTTCAATGCCAACGCTCGACTGGAGATTGTTATTGTTCGTTATTCGTTGCATCGACTATGATGGATCCATAGGCCGAGGGAAGAAATGACACGCTGCGACGATAGACTGTCACGGACACACCTGAAACTTTGCTCACCCAGAAGGAAATGTACGGGCAGAGCAAAGAGTCAGGCCCGACCGTAACGTTCGAATTTTACACCGCTGGGACATGCTCGAGTGTTTCTTCTTTCCGTTGTCACGTTGCTCCGGGCGAGGAACTCGCTACCTCTTCTCCGATTTTACGCAATAGCGCCGCCACGAGGACACTGGAAAATAGAGGCGCAGAGATTCTTCATCGAGAGTGTAGTAGATCCGAGGGAATGAGTTACCGGTAAGACAGGGACCTCGAGAGTCATCAGAAATTGCGGAAAAATAGGCTGTCGGATAGTGAAGGAGAGAATCGAAGGGAAAGAAAGAAGTGAAGAGCGCGGAGAGAACTGTGCGAAGCTCCGCACTCAGCAGTGGCAGCCAAGGAATCAAGACCGTACCCATGTTTCATCCTACTATTCGCTCTTTCTCCCTTTGCCTCGAGAGACGACACTCGAATCTCCATTGTTCGTGGTTCGGCTGAAACAGAATTGAAAAGACGCGTGATATTTACCAATAGATTCCATTCAGGCCGCAAATAATTCATAGGGTGACGGGGTCAACGAACGGATTTTAGCAGAACGGACTCTAATCGTTTTTAAGACTTTTTTAAGGAGTTCATTGTGTTTGAAACGGTGAACTCGATGATCGATAAAACGGTGGCCCGAATGTTTGATCGTGGTATTATCGCGTTATCGCTGGAAATAGCTACCAAGTTTACAAAGAGTTTAGTCTTTCTATGTCTTTTCGAATCGAAATCAATTGTAACTTTTATTCTTAATCGAGCGTTCGATCGTAAAATTTAACGAGTCAGCAGCTTGAAGTAATCAGATTTTCGACAAACGCTTCTTTTCGATAAGACGATGTAAAAACACTGTAACTGTTCTATTTCTCGAGTGTGTCGGAATCATACGTAATCCCATCGTTACATACACTTTGCTAAATACCTGATCGACCGTGAGCGAGGGCCCCTAAACCGATTACCACAGTTTATGCCGTGCCGTAGTAACAGCCACCCATATAAGTGCGCCTAACAGCAACTTAAATGTATCCGAAAGCCTGTTAAAGATCAATCTAATTTCAAATTAATCGATGGTTATTAATCTTCCACTTTCGCGACGATGGGAATCTCCACGGGAAAGTAATTAGCAATTTACGTTGCAACTTCAGAGTTTGAACATTTGATAAAACATCTTCGCACCGGGTTTAGAGAAGATAGAAATTTTATTTAAAATTTTGGGACGACGATACTTATATGTATATGTATATGTGTATTATTATTGTTATTATTATTATTATTATTATTATTATTATTATTATATAGCGATTTCTATCTCTCGTATTCGTTCGATATTTACGGCCTGTTATTCGTGGAAATCGGATTTTCATTAAATGCTTCTTGGAACATAAAAAGACATTCACGACATCACGACTCACCGCAGTGCTAATGAGATTTCAAAATGTTTTGTACGGCGCGCGTAACGTATTCGTAAGACGTTTTTGTAGCAGGTATTGAAATAATTCGGTGAGTCACCGTATAACTCTAATTTGCCAAGTGTCCACGTTATAAAGGGTTTTCGGTCTTGCGTGTTCCTGCTCTTCCGTTGCTCCATCCGCTAAGGTCAAACCTGACCGATTCCACGCTCCATCCCGAAGAGATAGAGTGGTCAATTTCCACGCATCCACCAGATTTCAGGAAGTTGGTATTTTTCTATGTATACAGAGATATATATCTGATGGTTATTTGGTGTCCGTGGCAGCCTGGAAGATGGTAGCACGAAAGAGAGATCCGCCATCTGCAGACGCAGTTTGTCAGAGGGCAAACTCGGTGTCCAGCAGCGGAGAGTATAGCGTTACGGTTGGATGTCAGTGACCGGAGCATAAACCCAAGATAGTTTCACCATTACATCGACGGTCTTCCTTCTTGGCTTGGCTCCTTTCTGTCGGCCTGTACCATCCGCACAGCCACGCACGGTCGCTCGTTCGTCGTGGCCGCAACACCTGAGTGTCTCCAGTTGCAAATGCACGCGTCAATAAGCTGCTTTCCACCTCGAGGATTCCCTCGATCGAACCAAAGATTCGTTTCCTCGATCCGGTACGATTCGTCGTTCAGTTCGATCGAAGCCACTTGAAACTCGAATGGAAACCCTTTTTACCGATCGTAACGATCGATCAGTCGATTAATCGTTGGTTTCGTTCTACGGTTACTCTGGTGCTGTTCCAAGAGAGAAATTCCCGTTTTGAATTTAGTTAGGTTCGCGATTTTCATTAGCGCGATCAGAGCCTCTAAACGAGAGATTAGCCAGCCACGCGATGACCTACTCCCTTCGTTTCAACTATCGTTGAATGTTTAATCGAATGGTTGATGGAAATTCGTTAGCTTAGCCTTTGTGATTACTATCTGTATTTTTGGAAAATTAAGTTCGAGTTCAGATGATTTCGATTCGGGATAAAAACAACGATCGTCCGATTAGACCCTTCTTCGATTCGTTGATTAGCGATGTGACAAAAACCAAAGGATTGTGATAAAAGATGGGAGAAAACTTGCGAATTCGAAACATTGCTTTTACGAGGCGCCCAGAGTGCATATGGAATAATAATATTAATAACACGCAAGTGAATCGAATTGTGTAATTGATGGTGTAAAAAGATCCAAGCCAGCTTGTTTCCGATTACGTGTAACATGGTAGGAGATTCGATCCAACCGTATCTTGTGTAATTGGCACACTTTACATCACCTCCGTACTAATATCTTCTCACGCGTACTAATAAGGATCATATAAAATTACGTACGTGAAATTCTATAGAGAAACTAATACGTTCGATGTTTTTATTAACTTGAAGAACCTGTCTCTTCTTCACAGGTTATATAACATTCTAAATCATGGAAATTCGGTAAATTAGAAATACGGAATTTTAGCTACGAAAGCCTAACTTTTGATAAAGGAGAGGAAACTTGTATCGGTACTAACTAATGAACGACGAATCTAATTGAAATCGTCATAATCGCCTATAATCGAACGGTACCAGTTGAGAGTTAACGTGAAACAACAATTCATTTCTTCTTACCTGTTACGATACAAACAATTGTCTCTGAATAGCGACGTGCGATAGAGTATCGTTACGTTTATGCTACCCAAATATTTGTTAGGAATTTAGCGTGTTAATCGATTTGACGAGCAGTGGTCATAAAATTGAGTTTCGCCTCGGACGAGGTCGGCGACAACGTCGGCGATCGGGAAGAAACGAAGCTATGGTCGATCGATAGACGCCGAATTGTTGAGCCCCGTGCATCATAAAGGCTAACGACCGCAGGCAGTTTGGCAGCGTTTGTGAAAGCGGTCTTTCTTCGAAGTAATGCAGCCGGAATCATGCGATGACGAGAGCGATTATGAACGGTGCCAGCGAACGAAGGGAGACAGAGTGCGCTTTCATTTGGTATGCGTGGATGCGTGTTTGCGTGAACGAACGGGGATCAGGGTGAATCAGGAGGAGAGTCTGAATGACAGCAAAACGACGAGAGGAAAGAATAAACGTCAAAACGGAGAAGAGAAAGCTGAGACAAAAATAGAAAAATAAAAGAGAGCGTTTGTGTTTTCGAGTATGTCGTAAATAGACTTGAATCTGAGTTTGGCGTGCTTTATATCGTATAAAAAGTTGCAACGATACAAAGGGAAAGAAAAGATGGGACGGGGAGATAGAAATGGCAATAGGGAAGAACGCATATACGGTTAAAAATGTCACGTCGGATGCTCTGAAGTGACTTCGTTGCCACTTTATCTGGTTGCCTCTGTCCATAACCAGACGCCGCGCCGTGAGGTGTTTATATATATACGAAATGTGACAGGAAGCCGGAAAAAAAGACGAACAAGGAGAAAACTAGCGAAAAGGGGGTCAGTAGCGGCGCCACCGGCAGCAGCACGGAAGGGGTTAAGCAAACATTCGTAATTACACGATCGTTTAATATGTATGGGACTTCCGCGTGACCGTTTAACGCACGCGTAGCTTCCAAAAGCGGGAGTCTGAATACACGGCCATTAACGAAAGGTGAACTATGGAACTTTCGATACTACCGAAGAAGAACGAAAATGGATTAAAAATCGTGGAATTAATCGAACAGCGTGAAACAGATCGTACAAATTACGCTGTTGCAAGATAAAAGAGAAATTGTTTCCTTCGATGGTGGAGCGATTACTTCTGGGTGCGTTAAGCGGTGTAACGAAATAGAAATGTCGGAAGGGAGGAAACGAATAACGTATCCAGAGACGAATCCGGTTTAATCCATTAAATACTAACGATACGTAATTTTTTCTCAGTCGATCTTTATCGAATTCCGCTTCTTCGTTCTATATGCTGTAAGATTCGTCGACGAAGAACCTGGAAGGAAAGTTCTATTTTCTTTCATATATTCATCGATCTTTTTGCGACAAAATCTGTAGTCCCAGTAAATGCTCTTCGTTGAATCGATTATCTCATAGACTGTTCGTAGAGAGGTGCGAATGATGTCTGAAACAAGCTGTTAACGGTATAAAAATTGATGTGCTTCGTAATTACACTTATGTAGTACGAGCTGGACGAGATTTATCGACCTCCTCGAGTTTCAAAGAGGACACGCTACTTTCCCAAGGCATTTTTAACGATCGTCGTCGGAACATAAATCATCGTTTTCCCGTGATTTATATATGTTAGCGTCTCGTGTCACGGAGGCGTGGCATAGGCGTGAATCCCCGTAGTGTCTGCTTCTAATTTAATTTATTACATCAGCCCATCAGCGATCCATGACGGTATTAAAGATCCTGTAAATTATTCACGTTGGATCGTGCTCGGTAGTATGTAATTCCATTACAGTTGATTATCCGTTCGAATAACTGCTATTCGGTTTAGATGGATATAAAGTTCGTTTGATACTTGTGTATTCAGTGGTGTAGCTTACGAAAACTGATATAGGAGCTTCAAGACACCGTTATTATCGTTCTTTTCGAGCGAATTAGGATCAGTCATCGATAGGTTATTGTCGTGTCAGTGCTCGAGGTAATAGAACGATGTGTTTGAAAGCGTGTATTGATCTGTCAGTCTCTCAAAGACAGTATGGCAAGTCGTTAAATACGATAAATATCTTAAGCTATTATCGACGGCGCGTTTTTACCACGAACTATGATCTTGTTCGAGTCGTATCTTTCGAATTAAATCAAGACGTCGATCTAAGAATTTAACGAGACTAATTTTTATTTTCGCGTTATTTACTTAACGTTGTGCAAATTATACGCTGTTTGAAATACCAAGAAGCGCATCGAACGTAGATCACGTACCATCTTCGATAACAAAGCTAAAAACCTTATTATTCCATGATTTTTAGAGAAACTCGAAGAGAATTGTCTGTATCGTTGTGAAAGGCGAATTTCTAGAATTTTGCTACCAGTTTCAAATATGACCATAGAAGTAACGAAAAAATAGGTTCTTTGTACGCGAAGGTTTCGAGCTTAAAATTAACAGCGTTTCGAGCGAAAAATTAAAGAGCCCTCGTAGCTTGATAACAATCCGAGATTCATCGTTACATGGAAAAAAGGTACAAGCGACGGCGGAAGTGGGGAAAGGGGGTGTAGAGAGGTAGAGAGGAGGGCGGAAGAAAAAGAGGAGACGAAAGAATGCGAGGAGACAAATGGGGATGTGCTTGGAAAGTTTCAATGAGAATAAACGAAACTGTGCGCCCTTTCGTTCGGTCGCGTGAGCATTCTTTCCATCCGTGTGCGTGTACAAGGATGCGAGAGAAAAGAAGAATTCTAGAATGCAGAGACAAAAGAAAATGGAGTACGAGCAAGAAGCACTAAATCTAATTGCCCGACGACATCGTCATGGGAAACGAACGAACGACGGGACGTTCTTGTTCCACATTTTCCTTCTCCTCCTCTTTCCCTTTCTTTTTCTTCGTCTTCTTTTCTTTTTTTTTCTTCAAATCTATCGTTTCAATAATTCATCGAACGCTCTTCGATGTAAATGGGTACGTTGATTCTTGATAGTTGCCGCTTCGAAATCTCTTGCGAATTCAGATCGCGTTCTTTCTCCTTTTGTGTTTGCAAGAATTTTGAAAGAACGCAACGATGCGGAAAGCTTCTCTTCCAGTAACTTTGTCGAAAAAGTAAATCTTTAGTTTTCACGCGACACCTAATTTTTGTAGAAAGTCGAGTGTTTTTAGAAAAATTCACGTTTTCGAAAAGACTGATGGAGCAATTCTGCTTACGGATTCGTGTAGCTGACGAATATTGCGGAACAAAATTCGTGTTGGACGGTGAAGTTTAAAAGGCACTGTTGAGACGTCTAAATAAGACGAAAAAATGCCAAAATGTGTACTTACGAATCGTGGAAAATAACGGAAAATGGCACCAGGAATTTTCTTAGCATATTTTTGACACCGTATAAATCTCGCGAAACACCAGGCGTAAGATTAAAAAAGAAAAGGCAGTATGCCGTTGGACTAATCAGGCTCGAGCGTAATAAGCTCTCGCAAGATCGCGATGACGCGAGCTTCTCCACGAGGCGAAGCTCCGGTACCGGTGTTAACCGGCAGCGTCTTCGAAGAAACAGGAAAATTGGACGCAGATGGGATTTAAAGGAAGAAGAAACGAGAGCCGCGTGTACGAGGGGAATCGTGCAGCAGGCACATGTGACTTTTGTTGGCAGGCTGTGCCCACTAAGGCAACCAAGAGGAAGAACGAGTTTTAATTTCTCGCGTCCGCGGCTCATGACCCCGGAGAATCGTCGAGACTTTTTTTCTTTGTTGTCACGATCGAAGTGGGTCAAGCCTACTGCTTCCATCTATTAGACGCGCGCTCCAGCTACTATTGTCATCGTCATCGCTGACATTCTACGTCATCGAAATCTGTTCGCAGGAACAGAGAATGAATACCTTTAACGAATCTAATAACCGAGAATATTCATAGATAAGAATGCCAATTATTCGTATCTATAACCAAGAAAGAAGCGGCTGAAAGTTTTAATCAAACTGTTAGTAACTACCGAAGTAAGTTGTTGGGTAAAAAGTTTGAAATCCTATTTCATAATAGCATGCATAATTTGACAGGGATTCGACGTAGTATCTATGAATACGTAATCCACTGGTACTAATGGAAACCATAAGCAGAACCACACGTAATTTCCTATATTACATGCATATATATATTATTATATAACGTACAATACAATACGTTATATTATAAAATACACGCTGCATCTTGTTCAAGATTGAAGTTGTGTTCTATCGTGAACGCAAAGATTTTGAATTTAATCGAACATCCGATTTAATTAATATTCAGGGTACTAGCCAATGGAATCTAGCCACAATAACGAACAGCGATTTACGCGCTACCGCGCTTGCACAGACTTTTAATCGTCAAGGTAACAGCCATCTATAGAACGAGCGGTTCGATCTGATCGTCATTTCGTTCACGAATCCAAAATGCTTATCTCGGTCCCCACGATCGTGCTATAAACCGCTCGGTAACGTCCTTAAGTTACAAAACGCTCGACTCGCAAGCAACAAAACGACCAGCCACAATAATGCAGCAGGATACCGAAGGGTTTCGAGTCTCGGGTTTCTTAAGCAGATTTCGTGTTTTTGCGCGACCAGAAGGAAACTCCATTTGTTATACCGTAACGGAAATCGTGGACGTAACACGCTTTACGTTTAAACGTGGCGACGCAACAACGCTACGTTCGCTATTTCCCGTTTAGATGCGCGCCCCACGATAGATAAGAAGGCAACAGGATAAAACGAAAACGCCGACTAACGTGTAAATTTTAAGTACTTCCCATTCCCCGCGTAAACTGTATTCCCACTTATCTCTCACTCTCGCCTCGTTCCGGTAGTCAGCCCGCGCCTTCCTTCAACTTCCGTCCTTTCCACCCTTGAATTTCCATTTTCGCTTCAAGTTGGCCGACTGGCGCAAACGCGATGCGGAAAGACGAAGAAAGAGTCTGGAAAGCGACTGGGCGGAAGAAGGAACGAAGGTTCGAAGGCCGTTTCGTCGCCGCTCACCGCGTAAGTTTTGCGAAAAAAGTCGTTTCGATCGAATGGAATCGTCGTCTTTAAGCAGCGAATCGGGCAGTCAGCCGGTTCTCTGTTCCAGCTGTTTCTTTCGGAACAACGTTCTATTATCCCCTCGTGCACCTCCCACGGGAGATTACCCGCAAACGTCTCCCTCTCGGAAATTTTCCGATGACAAACGAGCCGTTAGAGAAGCGTACGGATTTAGATTTCGGCTCCGCTTCGTCGTTTGCCGCTTGGTGGAAATTTTTCTACCATACGAAGCACCACCTTCCGACCAGTTTACGTGAAATACCACGAAGGGAATAGGAAGGGGGAGAATGGTGGACGAGCGCGTGTGTGCGCGTGTGTGCGCGCGTGTAAGGGCTGAGAGTCGAGAAGTTTCTCTCGCGGTAACTTCATTCTAATTTCCAACGGGAACGGGCTTAAGAGAAAAATAATTCACCGGATATTTTCGAATAAATTTCCTGCGCGCAATGGGAGAGTCTGCGGAAGCGAAAGAAAAAGAGGGTTAGCGAAGGGAAAAAAAAGGACGACGCGGCGTTAAGCAGCCAACCCGGTTTTCTACGGGGGTGTAAATTATGCTCTTCTTACAGGCCGCTACGCGGCAGTTTTCACTCTATCCGGTACCGGCCGGCCAGCGTGTATTTATGTTACGAGTTATTAAGAGAAAGTTTCAGGTTTTACGTCGACTAACGTCCCACACGATGAGCTCGCTGGAGAAACGGCCTGCCGGTCTTCTAGGCGATATTAAAGCCCGCTACGAGATAATCGAATCGCAAGACGCGCGTTTAGAACAAAGAGTTCATTTTGAAATCATCCGATTGTTCTCAACCCTTCCCGATCCTCGAGACACCTTTCCATAGAAATAAAAACTCCGTCTCTTTGTAGGAAGAAACGTCAGCGACGATCCAGGTTTACCTACGCAGCATTAAAATAAGAGAATCGTGTAAACGGCCGATTGTGCGTTACCGCAGACTGAGATCATTTTTCGCAGATCCGCTTCCTCTCGTAAGCTCGAACGAAAACATCGCGTTAAATTAAATTCAGCAAATACATTTGCCAAGTTTCGTATGTAGCGTTCAACGTGCACGGAATTCGTTTGCTTCGCGGAAATCGTGTTTCCTCCCCTGCCGCGCGAACTAGCGATTGCTTCCGAACACCGATGGATCGCGTGGTTGTTTCGTATAAAACGATTTCGACGAGTTGTACGCGGTTACGTTTCTTTTTGCGAGTTGCCTTCGAAACTTCTCATTGTACGAACTATAAAATATCGCTTTGACGATTGACGTTTCTTTTACCGATGAACGTTGATAACTTTCCAGCGGCTGAAAAATAATAATTGCTCGGCTTCATCGCCGTAAATAAACCTGTCGAATTTATCGTTTAAACGATCGTTTCAGAAGCTTTATTTAAACTCTTTCTTTAAACGTTAAATATTTGACCAGAGTACACGATTATGATTGCTCGAAAGGGAGAATTTGTTCGCTCTGCCACGAGAAGATCAAGCGGAATCGGTTGTGGAATCAGCATCGAATTACGTACACGGACGGATGAGGCAAGGGAGATAAGCGTAAGAAAAGTCCTACACGAAGGCAGTTGTTCGGCAGTTATTTCAGAAACCGGGCTTCAGAACCATGCTGTCATCCCTCTGAAACCGCTATCGAATGTCTTTCGAGTGACTCGGCTCTCTCGATCTCCTCCTGTCTTGTTCGCTTTTGGCAAAACCGATCGATCTCCCGACAGATAAGATTATACGGTGGAGCGATCGTAAAGGAATACCGCAAACGCGCCGCGTCGGTGCTCGTCCTCCGGATTCTTTTGCACCTTCGTCCCTATCGATAACAATGATCGCACGATACGCGTAAGAAGCCTTATGCGCTGAAGGAAGGATAGCACAGGAAACTGGGGAAAAAACGAAAGGGATGCAAGGGACGAAGAAGGACCGTGCAAATTCAACGCTCGTTCACCGAGCGAACGCTGAGCTGCGTTCTACGTGCCAAGGTTCGATCGAACGAAACGCGAGTACCACGCGTAGCTCGAAGCATAGAATGTGGATAAAGTTTGAAGGTATTAACTCGTAAGCAGTTAAGATAAGAAATAAAAGGAATAGGACCATGGACCGAAAGTCGACGATAAAAATAAAAATTGACGGAAGCTCGTAGAGGTAATATCGGGCGAACGAGAATAGCGACACGCGTATTTGGTAATTCGAGAGGAAGCGGGACCAACATCCTGTTTTAATATATTTCCGGAAGGTTACGGCTATCGAATCGCACGAGTTTGTGGTTTCGACGCTTCGTTGCTTTTACATCCTTCGCTACTGCCGCTGCCACCATTGATGTCATTGTCGTGATCCCCTTCCTTTGTTTTTCTCTATTGTCTTGTTAGACTCTAAACGTTCGTAAAAACCGATCGGTCAGTCGATCGATCGATGAAATATCTCTCCAACCAGAAATTTCGAATTCGTATTTATACAGACAAAAATCATTTATATTTATATTCTTTGATTCGAATTACTTTCTTCCTACTCTTTCGTATCGCTGATACTTTTATAAGAGAATCAACGTTACGTTAAAGAGGTATTTGCGTAGCAGGGGTTTGTCAAGATATCGTACGACTATTTTCGCTTTCCAAAAGACGCTTACAGAGCGAATAAAACGAACGAAAGAAAACTGGTGGACCACGCAGAGATCTCTTACCAGGGGGAAAATTATCGTGTTTCGCGAGGATAAAAGTTCAGCGGCTTGGCGTACGAAACAATTTCCCGACGTAAAAAGTTAAAATATCTGCGTATGACTGGGACGGCGCGACGCGTAACTCGTTCACAAAACGCGGAGCAACTTTCTTTCCGGGGAGTCTTAACTTGTAAACTTTATTCCCCCATAGTTCGCTTTAAAACCGTCGGGCTTGGCCAAATCTTCGTCGAGATGGCATCGCTTCTTAATTAAAATGCAACCTACGTACAAATATTCGTCGAGCAGCGAGCTGTATTTACCTACCAGCCGAAAAAGAAGAGACCGAACAAGAGAGGGCAAAAGATAGTAAAAGGAAGATGGCCAGATATGGGAACGTTTACCCGCAGCGGTTGAATTTTACAGGAAGAAACGATCGTAACCGCTGATTTCGGTCACATAGTCGTGGCACGAGCAGAGGGCTCCACCAGAAAACCGAGGTTATCATGACCGGCATGACAAACCATGATTACAATAATTCTTTCCTTTATTCAAACAACAGACTTCCTCTTTCATCTTTCTCGACGATCTCGAACGCGCTCTCCTCACTTTTCGGATGCTAATGGAACGAGAACGAACTCGCCAGCCAACGACCTGAAAACGCTTGGAAAGTTTGGTTCCCGATTTTCTCGATTTCTCTCTAACTATCCTACGATCGTGTAACACCAGAGATAAGGGAGATATGTATTCGAGCCAAACTTAAATATTAGCTTCTCCAATTAGAATTCCGATATTACAGCTTTCGCGTGTCGGAAACGACGTTTTCCGCAAACATTATCTTTGAGAAATTGAGACTCTTCGGACGGTAAAGCGGAATTATAACATAGAATTTTCAGTCTCTATCGAAATCAAGGGGGCAGGGGGGGGGGGGGAAGGAAAGGAAAGGAAGACGATAGGACAAATGATCGGTGGTTCGGCAAAAATCGTACAATTCTGATAGATTTGGAGCGGTTCGGAAGGCCGAAGAGTAGAAATTGCGAGAGGGATGCGCGTAGCACGCGGTGATTGAAATCATTCTCTACTCGCCTGTACGCGAAGGATCGAATGAGAACGAGCGACCGGGTCGAAGTATCGTTACCGAGTCGCAATTAAAAGAATCGCTTCTCTTCCCTTCTCTAAAAGTCGATAGCAGAGCAGATCCTGAACCGGCGTAAAGAAACCTTTCGATCGAAGAAGCCTCTTTACGATAAACGTTGGTTGGCCTTTCACGTTATTCTTCCGTCAGCGGCATAGCCTTCGTTAATGACAAATTTCTTTGAATCTTTCCGAAGCTTGGAAAAAAGCTTTTCCTATTATCATTATCGCCCATCGTCCGTGCGCGCGCCATTACGTTCGTGGAAAACGTTTCGAGCAGACTCGAGTATAGGAAGAAAAAACAAAATACATAACAGGAAGAAAAGGGTTGAGAAAAATGAAAGGGAAAGAACAAATCGACAGACGTGTACAATGTGGAAGAGAAAAAGGAAAGTTTTCTCCCTCGTCTTGAAAAATTTCCCGTTTCCTGCGTGTATATTCGACGCTCGACGAAGTGCCACTCGACGTTCAATTTCACGTGAACACACGCCGAGGAGCGGTTCTTTTCCAGCGATAAACAGATTCCGTCGTAAAACCGTGAGCTCGCGCATAGGAGTCTCGATGGTACGCGCTGGATAAGTGGCACGAGCCTTCCTTTCTTCGCTCTTCTCGTTTCGCGGTGGCATGGCAGTGGAAAAGTAGTGGAAACCGAGTGGAGACGAGTCGCGTCTGTTGAGATTTTTTCCGCGGAGGAGTTAGTTTCGAACTGAAGCTAATACCGATGACGGCTGCGCTGCTGTCACGCGGGGAAGGGAAACGGTCGCGAGATGACAGAGAGAAAGAGAACAGCGGATCTAAAGTGGCGTTCGCGAATGAGAAAGAAGAAGCCTATGACCTGACGTTTATATGGGGTGTCTCGCGAACGCATGGATTCGGCTCGATGGCACCGATGTTCAATTAACTTGCACGGTATTTCGTTTCTATCGAAAATCTTCGTTTCTGGTGTTTACGTCGTTTACCATTCCGAATGCGTTATGGCTCGTGCAACGTCGTGGAATGCGTTCGATAAGCCGCCTTTCTCCTATAAGAAGCAAACAAAATTTCACTCGTAAAGATTTAAACCTTCTTCGGGTATTTCCACGAAAAATAAATTGCGAAATAAATCGACCTGTCGAGCAACGCGAAACACCGAGAAAATCGTCATCAGCGCAGATTATTCCATCCAGCGCGAAGCAAAAAATCCAGCTGGAAAAAGTTCTTCTTCCATAAAAGCGCCTGTTCCGTGATTCGTCAAACATCGAGCCGAGGATGGTTCCACGTACGAAATCGAGGAAACGAAACGAAACGAAAAAAAGAGGAAAAAAGAGACGATGGACACGCGATAAGTCAGAAAGGACGAGCGTAGTGAAACAAACGAACAAAGCGGAGCTGTCGGTATCTACCGGATGGGAATATTCGAAAAAAAGAAAAGGAGAAAAGAAAAAAGACGAAGGATCGTTTTGGAAAACGCGAGAATCGGATAAGGGTCGTTAGATCGGACACCCTGTATACCCACGTAATACCGCAGAAAGTCTGTATCGTGTACAAAGCCAGACTGGGAGAAAGAGGAACAGTGAAGAGATGAAAAGAGAGTCCGGAGGAGAGGGGCGAACGAAAGAGTAAGAGAAAGAGGTGAGAAAAAGGGACGGAGAGAGAAAGGTGGAGGACGATAAAGAAGGATGGATGGCGATGGCGATGTCGATGGAGGAAGAGGGAAAGAGAGGGCAGACTATGCCCGATAAAAAGCCCTGATTCCCACGAGCGTGGATAGCCTACGATGAAAACCTCTCAGCTCGCCGACCACGGCACGGCATTAGAACGTCCACGAGTACCATGTCGGATTTTTCGTCCGCAGACACTATAGCTAACAGCGTAGAACGAGAAAGACAGATACGAGGTAGCGAGAGCGGCGGTAGCAGCAGCACCACCACCACCACCGAGTATCCACGTAACGATTCGTTCTCATTGTACGTGTTTACTAGGCTATGATTATGTAATCACTGGCAGCTTCTACGAGTTTGAGCATTGTTCAAATCGTCGTTGTCTTGCTCGTTGAAGACTTCTCGCTCGAACGTTTTCCCTTTTCCTTTAACGCTCGTCTCCATGACGTGTTCGACGGTAAACGGAATTCCAGCTTCCCCTGCTTCGCGCGAAATGACGCGAAACGCCAATTGCTCTGCTCGAGACGAGCACTTGCGATCGAGTGGTTAGATGGACTGGACGGCCGAAAGAAGCGAGAAGGAGATGCGTTTAAACGAACGAGTATGGGACACTCTGTTCCACATTTCCGAAGATGTTATAGACATCGCGGGCTTTTAAGAAAGACGAACCGTGGATACGAACGAGTCAAATCGCGTACAAAGCGCGAAACGCACGCACCAAGTTTGCCCGAAGATCATCGTGGACACGCGTTATATCTTTGGAGAATAATCCGAAAGTCTGAAGTTTCTCACTCGAGATACAAAAGGAATTCTGAAAGCGGAGAAAGATGAAAACAGGAGGTGAAAGGCTCTGGTATGTTAATCGGCTCCAAGTTGAAATTAAGGAAACAAGAGGAGAGTGAAAAAAGAAATATCATTTCTCTGGAGTTTTATTCCAATTCCTCGAGTGCGTCTGTCGGTAATCACTACGCTGGATTTCTTTTGTAGAGTATTATAGAGAAAGAGGAAAGTCGTGTTCTCTCTCTCTCTCTCTCTCTCTCTCTCTCTTTCTCCCCTTTCGTCTTTTATATTCCCTCGCTATCGTGTTACAATCAATCGCTTTGTCCCGTCGACGTTGTGCAGTCTGTTTAAGCTGATGCTCGACTAACAATATATTCGACAGAGGGAACAGAATGTTCTTCCGTGAAATCGATGCACGACTGTTTCTCGGTCCTGGCGTCGGATAAAATAAAAGATGCCTTCGAACTCGAGCGTAGGATAATGCGACAAGGTGTGTGCGCACAACCCTCGTTCGATCGAAAGCTACACACAGGGATGCATATTCAGCGGGCGCCGTGCAAAATTGACACGCTCCCGCACCGGAATCCCGTGACAACCTGTACCTCCAATTTAAACGGTTCGACGGAACGAATGGAAAGGAAATTTGGGGTCTATTGTCCTCCAAGAAAGAAATAATTCTCGAGATTCACAACTCGGGGAACCTGTAGCCGGCCTTGGAATTATATCCGCTTCGGAATTTAGGATTCTTCCGACTAACTAGGAAAGTTACTTTTCAAATTTTATTCTCCGTCGGGAAGAGAAAAAAAGATCGCGTTGAAACGAGGAACGTTTGATGCAACGGTGATCAAGCCCCGAATCATGAACGCGAAATTGCACAGTATCACGCGTTACGACCACCTCGCGAAACCAATCACCAGACGTTGTAATCCGACGATGTTCGTTGGATTTTCAATCTCCCGAGCCGCGAACCGTTAATCTCCGCGTGTATTACCCGAGCGTGTCTAGCGGTAATTGTCTAATCACTGTTATCCGTTTAATTGCATAGCGCGTTATGCGTTTCGTGCGCGCTTCGTGAATTCTAAGCGTTCGTGGATTCTAAAAAAAAAAAAAAAGAAAAGGAAGTTAACGTCGGTTGGTTCGATCCGCAGAATGATAGCAAGGAATCGCTCGAGAAATCGATAGAACCAAATCGTTTTGATAGAAGAAAAGCTCCGCGCGCAGAAATTTCTCGCAATATCTCGTGCAAGAAACGGATGGACAAGAACTCTGAAATATATCCAGCCGGCACAAGCAGCGATACCACCGCCGCTTTTACTATCTCCGATCTTTTACGATCCGCACCGTTACGTGCGTAGGTACGACCTTACCACCGCACCGTAAAGTTTTTTTTTAAAAAAGTCCCCGAACTACGGTTGTACGGCTCGGTAGAATCGAAAGTAAACCGGCATCAGGGGTATTCGTATGGATGGAACGGTAAAAGTCTGGTCAAGATGGATCCTCGGTCGACTCGGAGCCAACTGTGTTCGACCACCTTAACCGATGTTAAGGATTAAAGCCTCGATGGAAAGCAATCGATCGTAAGTGGATAGAAGTGGATAGGCAAGGAAATAGGGAATAGAGAGACGGAAGGGTCGTCCAAGTTCCTTCATGGAAAGAAATCCGATGGCGTGATTATCGGGCAGACACGATCGAGGAATTGGAATCACGCTTGAACACGGTATGGCCGTTCTTTCTAATCCGCGACGAGACAAGAACCGGTCGATAAACGCGCTATATATCAGAGGCCTGGAGTACGCCGACGGGATGAGAAAGCTGAAAGGGCTACCGGTGAAAAAAAGCCAGCGAAAATCTGCAGGCGTTTGCCCTACATTACCCTTGCCGCGAAAATTTCTGATATTTCGCGTTACCTGGCTCCTGTATCTCTATACGAAACGTATGGAATTCGAGGAGATCAACGGAAGCGGATTGAAGGTAGAGGCCGGAAAGCTGGAACATCTGAAATTCGAATTGCAAGAAGGATCGAATCGAGTAGATTCTCCGTGTGTCGCTTCGTCATTCGTGCGGTGATATTCCTCTGGTAACTAGATTATCGGAGTAAGTTGGAAAGGAATTTCACTGGATGGAATGGCTCGAAGGAGAATAGCCTATGTTACTGTACTCGGAGAAATTGCCCACGTTCGATTCCGAATAACCGATTCAAAATGTTTTTCGATATTTTATTGAGGTATCGAGCGGTTGCGTGAAATTGTCGACTGGAATTCGATATTTCGTCGAGGTACGAAAGGGCTCCGATGAAACTCGATACATTTGCATTTGCATAAGCTGCGTGGAAAGCTCGCGGGATATTCGCAATTTGTATCGTTCGCGTGTGCTCGAATATCTACTTACGAGCAAATTAAGTTTTCTTACTCGTATGTTTTATTTCCTTCGTTGAGATATTTGTCGAATACTTCAGCGAAGAGTCCAGCCTAGTCCGTTTTTTTTCCTTTTCTTTTCTACCAAAATATATCGATCAAATTCGAAACAATAACCGTAAAATTCTACGAACGAAAGCGTACCGTACGAGCTAAAATTTATATAAATAAACATAAATACGCAAGCATCGAGAACTGCGAACCTTTTTCAGAAATCGAGCGGGACCTTCCTTTTAAATTTCACGAGGAACAAGTACATGGAAACGGCGTGCCCGTTTCAATTTAAATATCAATTGGTTCGGGGAAGAAGATAGACTATGTTGAATGAACGGAACGGATTAAACGAGCCGAGAAATCAGGTGAAAGGTTGAGATACAAATGGATGCGTCTGAGAACAGCAGTCAGCAAGGCTGAAAGAACCCAGAGCCGTTACTGCTCGTACTTCCAAGGGAAAAAGAGATACGAAACGGTTTATTCTCAGCTCGCGCGTATTTTCTTTTGGATCGAGATGCAGCCGCGTTCCTCCAGAGAATGTATTATTTCTCATTGCGAAGATGTGGATCGATAATGTTCGTCTCGTTTATACAGAAGGCTCTCTGTGGCAGACACTCGTTCCGTGAACATCGTGATGCAACGCGTTGTGACTGATTGTCCTTCGTTCGACTGAAAAGCCTTTGTCACCCTATACATACACGCTCTTTGCTGAACGCGTCAGCTTCCGGAGACGTGCAATCGCAGGCGCGGTAAACCGAAAACGAAAGAGTAATCGACCTGCCCGTCCAATTCTTACATTCTGCCAGAATCTCTGTCGCTCGTCCAACGAAATTACGTAACACGTAAGTACGCGATTCGTCCATCTCCTCTTCTGAAAATGCATTCGAGATTTCTCCGTTATCTTTTCAGTATCGCTTCCAAAAGCCTTAATTCCATTGTCGAGTATTTTAGTTGCCGCCGAAACTCTTAACGTCAATTTCGATAAGTCGATCTCTCCAACTCTCGACGAACACCCTCTCTTTCATCGTTGCGCGGTACGGCGCGGCGGAGTAAAGTAAACCAAGACTTTGCACCCAAAGAAATACAATGACCCGCTTCGAAGGCTGACCGAGCTCGATTGTTCGAGTCTGCCAACTTGCCATATAAAATCCAAGAATTACAGTTGAATGTAAGTGGAGTTACCGTTCAATGAATTTATAGGGGCTGGCTTAATTTCAAGCGTCAGCTTAACTCGCGGCGAAGGGTAAATTAGATAGAAGAAGACAACTCTCTTCCATAATTTAATGCGAGGAACTCTGCGTTTACTCTGATGCTTTAATTCCAACCACTCGGCGCGCGCTCTTCGGCAAAGGAAAATTGAGGGTCCGTTGATAAATCGAGATTACGGGCTAACCGTTGCCTCGAGCTCGCTACTTTCTATGGAAAGAATGGCACGGACATAGCCATGAGAAATCGTTGCTCCACTCCACTTGTTATCTTTCTGTAGAATATAGAACGTAAATTATACGAGCACAGTGGTGGTAATCTCGAGGAAATCGGAGGAATCCTGCGTAATATGTATATGTTTCGAAGATAAGCGAAGCGATTGCGATGCAACTTGATTCGTTATGTTCTTAGGATTATTGACAGCAATATTATCGGTACGCTAGTACATAATTTCTTCGACTCGTGCGTGCTGCTTACCAAAATCTCGAAGTATACGGTTTTCGACTTCCAATTTTTCCGATTTCTACCTGCAACAAAAGAAGACCAATTATATTATTAATACGGGTGCAGATGTTAAGATTACTAGCTTTAAAACGCCTCTTTATCGCCGGGAGCATTCGATGATACGAGTTTGCTAATGCCTCTTCTCCGATTAAATACGATTCGAGTATTTTTTTCCATTTTCTTACTCCCGAAAGGATATATGTATCCATCGAGAACCTTATACCTCTATCGGATAAATAAATCATCTTCGACTTTACTGCGTGTTGTGAATAAAACAGGACGTGAAATTGAATTCGCTTACAATTAATAATTTCTTTGCGTCAATAATTATCAAATACCATTTCGTAATATTATTTAATCAATACGCTAATGTCAAACTATATTTTGCTGTATTCGATCCTGCTGCAAAATGGAATCCATAGTCGAATATATTTGATTTTGTTCCTTAAAAGTTTCTTCGTTCACTGTTAACTATGGTCAATTATGATCATTCGAGTAAATGGATTCGACTTAATTTTGATTTAATCCTTTTGTTAAATATCGCTTATCGTACACGATATTAAAGAAAAAACAAACCTATATTATCGAGAGAAAAACATTCGATTATCACTGTACGATCATCTTTGTCAATTTGAATAGAACACAGGTTGCTACGTAACGATACATTGGTTGACCTCGACACGTGTGAAAAATGAGAACGCAAACACTCGTGATTAATTACAACATACGTTGCTCGTTCGCTTATTTATCCTTGGAACTTTTGGCAGAAAAAATATCCGTAACGCGAATTCTTCCCACTCGATTTTGTCGTATAAAGCTTTCGAGATTTGCCAAAGTGTCGAACTAATAGCAGATAAATGACGGATTTTTCGTTTCTTCCATCATTGAGATTTGCACACTTTTTAAAGAATAATACGTTGTAATAGTCGAATAAAATTCGTAGAAAGGAGACAGAAGAAATATTTATTCGTCAAATCAGTGAAAGAATCAACAACGAGAAATACCATTTCCCTGGATGACATGGTCTGAAAAGCAAACAAACGTATCGGCGACACGCAGGCAAATCTCGATATTACTTTGGTACATATTTCGTGTTTCCAGTGCTCTTGAGCGTAACGCGAAACCTCTCCCTACAAATTCGATGCAGTTTGAGATAGTAGCGGATAACACAGGAATTCGGAAGGGTAAAAGTCGGCGGATAGAGGGCAAAACCAACCAGAAGAAAAATCCAGATTTTCAATTTGTCGAATACGTACGAAAGATGACAGAATCTCGATTCTACGCACATTTTTCGAGACCGATCTCCGTGAATCTTTCGTCAATGGCTAAACAGACGATCTCCTTTTCTTAATTCTACTCTCGTGCAGTTTCTTTCGCTAACGACGGATTTGTAGGTTTTGACCTCATTACCCTTCCGTATGCGGACATTTGTTTTTGCGGTCTGTTGACAAATTGCAGTTAAACTATAAAGAACTGGACTAAAACGCTCGAAATCTTTATATCGATAAAAATACAAATTCTTTTGAAAAACATTGAAGAGAGAAATTTTGCTTGGCTCGTCGATTCTTCGAATTTCCTAGCAGAAACGTATAATGCAGTAATAAATAATCTGGATATCTGGAGAATAGGAAACGCGGGGTTGGAAATATTTTAAACGCGTCTATACACGAACAAAAGAGGCGAATCCCGAGTGCGGCAATGTTCATATTGGTCTCGCAGGTCCGCCTGGAACTACTGAATTAAATTTCGTTGGAAAAATTCACGAGGCAAGCAGAGAAAAGAGATCCCCAGGCGAACGCGATGCTGCATACGAACGGTTCTATCTTATTTGTTTTGTATGTTAAACAGAACTGTATATAATGGCATGCAACGTTCGCAGATGAAATCGTTGGACGCACGTGCCCCTTTCTCGGACTCTCCATACATATCCTTGTTATTTATGACATAACAGAAGAGTGTCTGACACGAGGAAAGAAAGGGACAAGTCAGACACCAGCTTATGATAAAATCGAATTTCTTCCGATCGGATTGGAGAAAGCAAGCTAAAGCGAACAAAAGAGAATATCTGTTCGGTAGCCGTTCGATTTCGATACTTTTGAATTATTCACTGGGAACTGTTTTATTTCCTTGGTACACCGTGCGATTTGTAACGTCACCAAACAAATTGTCACCTGTTACCGGACTTTTGACCCTTTTAATCCGAATGTCCAATCACCTAAAATGCACCAATACAGCGACATCTTCGCTATTCGAAAATTTGTTATCCGAGTGTCGTATTATACGAAAGTTCCACTATTCGAAGGTTTTATTAACAGAACGATATTTCCTCTTTGCGCCTTTTACCATTACGCGTCCTTTCTACAAGTTTATCGTACGTGTTATTATCTGGTGACGTCATAATGACGTCAGAGAGGAAGTGCGTGATTGTGCCAAGCGTCGGAAGAAAACAAAATATACGTATTTCGCAAACTAGAAAAATACGCGGAGGTGTTGTAAAAACGACAAGAATCTACGATCGATGGCATCAAGAAGTAGCATTTGAAAAAGTATTTCAGAAGTATTTCAAAAAGTAGAAAGTCTTTAAAGGAATTGGAAAATAAATATTTAACCATTGTTGTATAGCAACGATTTCTATTAACATAAAGTAACGATAGAAGATAGCGAAATGCCTGTATCTAGATGTACGTTATGCGAAGAAGTTTCGAAATAATACATATTGCTGTCAAACATCGGAAGTCCTTGTATCGTAAGAAAGAAGATTGCAATGAAAATGACGATGAAAAGCTTCGTTATTTCAAGGTGTTTGTGGCATTAGAAAGAAAATTTAGATCGAAGTACGAGCAGAATGTAAATTCAACGTAGCTTGAATCAAAAAATTTATTTAATTTGAAAGTAAGAAAGATATGGAATCCACAAATAATTTTTGTATTATTTTGTACATAGAATAATTCTACGAAAAGAAAGTGTTCTACTATCCGAAAATTCTCCCATCCGTTATTTGTTCTTTTCGATCGAATACGTCAAACTGAATATAGATTCTATACATAATGACATAATTGGTGCACTATAGGTTATGGGCAGCTAGCTTTCATGGCAATGAATATTTGATCAATTGTTTCTATAAAAGAAAAATGTTACGTTTTTCTTCTGAACAAAGCATTATAAGGAATAAATGTTTACGAAGCAAGCAAAAGAAGCGAGAACGAGCTATAGCGCTTTCAAAGAATAATACGTTTCTTCTCTTAGCAGAAGACTTTTCTGTCCCTACAAAAACATGACCTAAATTCAGAGGCACTGATAAAAGGGAAGTACTCTGGCTCGAACCTAGTTGCAGAACGCCGTTTGATCTTTATTAGATCATTTTGTTAGGGTAATTCTATTACGAGCATAATTGGAAGCTTCGCTTCTCGAATTCTATTCCATTTAAATTTGTAGGCGACCTGACATCAATTTTTTAATAAAGCTACGCTTTAATCGGCTATAAATATTCCATGTTCGTCTCGAAAGAAACGACTTTCTGCTTGGCTTTTTAATTATCGATAGAAATTCATTTATTTATTTAATTTATCGGTCTCGATTAAATCCCTTTCCTGGATTAATCTCTTCCTTTTACGTTACTTTAGATTAACAGGATATCGTTCATCGAATAGAATATTCTTAAAGAAAATTCTTTTTCCAGATGTTCTTCTATTATAAATTTTATATTTCGCTCTAATTAATTGCTCGTACATGACGCGTTCCTCTTCCGATATTGACTTTGTGATACGAAGTTTCAGTTTACAGCCGACATGTTCGCATTTGGAATTTGCATACATAATGTGACGATTAAAATGGCCGTCCCCACCTGACCAATTTGTAGACCCTTTAAGACGTTCGCACACGTGCGTTATTATGGATCAGTCCAACCAATTCTGACAAGATCGTTTACGTGTTGCAAGAAATATTATTAAATATTAGTCGTATTAGAAATGGCAACTATAAATAGGGTATTAATTATAGATAATTAGAAAATTATCACGATTCGTTGTTGATACAAACATCCTTTTAAACCGCTAAAATCGCTGCAATTCCGAAGTGAATAAAATTGTACTTAGACGGAAACAGTGGAGCTATGAAAATAGATCAATTGTCTGGTAAGAATTTGTGTCGCATGAGTAGATAGAAGTAGTCCTCTTTACAAGAATAGTTACGTAATCTCGAAACTGCAGGTCGAATAATAGATATGTTCGTATAATATACATATCATTGTATAATATAACAATAAGTATCTCGTCAGCGATAAAAGCGTAGAATCGATGGATGGTAAATTGACTTTTGCACCTGTTAAACACCGCGACGCGTGAGACGTAATTTAAAAAACGACTGCAACATTTCTTCGTGGGCTGTTCTCAAAGTCAGTGAACTCTTTGCATTCTTTTAATGAGCTCTTTTAAATTCAGGGCCTGCACGCTGGTCTACCACCTGCATTATGAGTCCAGACGTTCGTTATTTCACAATTACATATGAAATAATATCCCTACCGTTCCATCCCTTTCCTCTGTCGTTGTTGAATTTCGTAGCAACTTGATTTTTATTTTAATATCATGCACGATACATCGTATCTTGCAACGAGACTCGGGTATTTCGTACTGGTTGGCTTTCCCCTCGTAAGACGCGAGTTAATAATAAATTTTGTAACTTTACAAAGCGATGAATCTGGTTGGAAAGATTACGACCAAGATTTCAAAAAATTCGTAAATCGAGAATGCCGGATCTTTACGAGTTGCTGGCAAACAGCTAATTGCAATTGACGTTTTCCGATGGATGCTATCGATTCGATGATATTAACCGTCGAATCGCAATCATTTTTACTCGTACACTTTAAATCGTGAATGCCAAAATTAACGACGAGAACGACTCGGTCGCGTCGCGTATAAATCACATTTTCCCAGGTTTCTGGCCGCGTCTTATCTTATATCGTCAACACAGAGACGCGCTCGCAGGGAAGTTTAAACGGGCAAGATTAAAACATCGTCTGTGGGAAACACGAATATGCATTTTTCTCGTATTAACTGTAAATGATGGCCGACACAAACGTGTCCGTTCCACTCGTAATTCATTTCATATTTCCCCCGTTTCCTGTTAACTAACACACACGTGGAGAAACGCGTCGCAACATTACAGACCCTCGCCGTTCTTTATCTCTATCTCTATCTCATTCATAAAGGAGCATACACACATAAACGTCATGGCGAGCTCGTGATTCGCAAAAGCGTAACCGAATTTCCCTCGGTCTTTAATTTTTACTTCTTTTTCTGCACAATCTCTCCGTAGCGATCCGCTTTGTGGATTCACCTCGACTCTCTCCATTTCCGTACCGGAGAATCGGCTTTCTCCTCCCCTCCCCCCCTTTTTTTGTTTCCTCTTTCTATCTTTTTGCTCTTCTTGTTTTATCGTAGAATCACTGTACTCGAGACTACGGGGGAAATTTTCGCGATACGCAGCTTAGCAGCGCGAACGCGAAATCGTTGATGAACGTTTGCACGGACAAACGTAATTGAAGTTGCAGGCTAAATGATACCCGCGAATGCTTTGATACTTTGACGAAGTACTAATTGATTTTTCCAAATAACTTAACTACCTTGGATTAGATTTAATCTAGATGCGTTTGCCGTGTAAGGAAAAAGCAAAAAAACGAAGAACTGCGAAATATCTGGGTTAATTAAAAAAGAAATAAAATAAACGAGAAAAACACGATGTAGGAAACGATCCTACCGCCTCGATGGTATTGGTATGTTGTACGTTGAATCCCCGATGGGTGAACGCTGAAGGAATCGATTGTACGCGACCCTGGCTCGCGTGGGCTCGTAGATTTTCCAGGATTTCGTAACCCAACAACGCAGCCTGGTTGCATGATGCAATCCTCGAGTGTAGGATGTGCTCTGGTGCGTGTTCAACCGCAAAGCACGGACGTGCACAGGCGTGGGTATTCACGTATTTACGCCCGCATCCGAGCGTTCGCGCTCGCGTTCTCGCTCGCACTCGCACCCGCGCCAACTGAGACGAGGTGTGCCCCGAATAACGGCACCGTTCTTGTACGCTTGAAACACGCGCAGGTATAAATAAGATTTATGACGTCATCTTGCGAGCACAGAGCCCCGAATCCGTTCCGTTGTTCCAGTTCCTTCCTCGTTTCTCCCTCTCTTCTTCTTTCTTCTATTCTATCAGCGCCGCCATCACTGCGATCCTCTTCCGCTTTTGTCGGCTCGTCGAAATACATAAGCAGAAGGCAATCGTAGATATCGGCGATTATTCGTTTATTTAACGGGCACGGGCCCTTTTGCGTCGAACACGCGAGCCCAAGTATAAAAGAGCGAGCGTTAATCTCGAGCTACGATTTCTGCACTTTCACATAATACGAATGCTGTAAAGGAAGTTAGGGGATCCGTGAAACAAGTCGGCGATTTCGCTAACGCCGTTCGCAGTTGAGCAACGTCTCTTGATACGATCGACGTTGCTTAAGTTAGTCCGCTATGGAGCGATACGAAGAAGTTGGCTTCTTCTAATGAATAATCCCGGGAGCATGCAGTTTCAGACGTTCTTTTCGAATATCTGGACAGTCAACGAACCGATAGAGCACTTAAATGGTTAAATTCGATGATTTCACAAGAAGGTGACGATTCGAGAGATAGCTAGCTATCCAGACGACGATGTTTCCGACGAAGATCATGGTTGCCGGTTTACGAATTAGAATAACACGATCTATGTTTGCGAGATGTCAACAAAGACTTTTGGCATCAATGACGCAGTTTAGTGATAACTACGTTATCAGCTAGGGCTATCTATAGGCAAATTCCGGTTTCATACGTACAGGCCTGGTATTGAGTCGAAAGCCTGTGTATACACCGTGTTAACCCGATGATCATTGCTCCCTCGATAAATAGCGATGATACATCGTGAGATTTGTGGTCGTGAATCTTCCTCCAACGAAATCATGTTGCTCAAATGCAACGTAGTTTTTGATCTCTGGATCTCTAGAATAAAGTAGCAGTAACTGTACGAAGGCACGATAGACGACAAATAATCGCAGGATTATATGTATTCGCTTCGGAAAGTGGCCGGTCGAAATCGTGGCTGTTTAGCATTCCACAGTTAATTACATCGTGAACGGTAACCACGGCGCGCGAGGGTAGCTACGTAAAATCGTGATTGTTATTTTTACCTTTGGCCGCTCGCTCGTTTCCACTTATTCGACCCAATTACGCGAAATCTAATTTTCCATGGGGCTCAACACGTGCGGTTTACCCGTGCCACCGGACCAGTTCTCATTTTATAAAAGTGCCTGCCCGATTATCCAGAGGAAAGAGAGAACTGATACGAAACGCGACAAAAAAAGAAGAAATCCCGTTAGAACCCAGACAATCGTCGACTAGTTGCCAGTCAGATAAACTCTTAATTAATGCTATAATTAAGATCAAAGATTCGAAGCTTTAGCCGGGCTTTAAACGAGAACCGGCCTCTGTGCATTCGATCGGGTTACGGTGATTTATAAATTCATTCGTGTGTCTTGTGGAAATTCGTTCAAAGTGTTTTTAGATATCGGAATAATGTACATGTGTCTCTTGAGTTTTAATTTACTTGGCTGCCGATTAAGGTATACAAGATATGCAAGATATCGCTATTTTCTTCACGAGTGGGACAGCAGGGTGCGGGGACAGCGCTGTATAAAAAGATCGGTCACCTAGAAACGTATCGATATCAGGAGAAAAAAATATAAAACGCTAGCGATCAATTTCGAAAAGGTACATACGTCGTAAGTACGGTAGAAAGTATTCGTAATTTCTTTGAAACAGAATAACATTTTTAAAGTTCGACCAAGCGATTTGAGCTTTTTTAAGCTAAGAAGTTGGAAGGATTAGTTTAGTAGATGACGTGTAAAAAAGTTGTCGAGAGAAATGCAATTGATCCGAATCGCGAAGAAAAACGTAAAGCATCTTACTCGTTATCGCATTTTACAAGTTTTTTTTAACGTCACGTTAACCGTGACGAAACTTTAAAAAATTTATATATATAAACCGCTTACATTATATATTACACCACTTATACAAAAAATTAGGAGATACGATAAACACTGTACGACCGAGGAATAAAACCAGACCAGGATTTGCTCGTTTGAAAACAAAAATAAAGAGAGGCATATCTGTTGGACCACAGATAAGAAACTTAATAAACGATGAAACTTTTACAAATAAATTACATGGGAAGACTTTGCATGTACTTTATTTGGAAGAAACGAGGTAATGCTTCCTCGGAAAACGAAAATGGAAAAATTCTATTCCGCATGAATTGATGGAAGAATATATCCTGAAAAGTACATTTTCTGCGCTCACGTTTGGATAACTTTCCTTCAAAGTCTGGTAACGCGAACGACGAATGGACCGGTAGAACGCATCAACCGAGAAATTTCTATTATAGAAAGCGGTATATACACCAAGGAAAGGAAATGGCTGCGATGATTACCGACTACCGTTGAGCGCTTATTAACGATAATAAAAATTCATTGTTCAAACGTCGAACAAGTTGCAAATATCTTTAAATCTGAAGAGAAGAAAATTGCACAGCCTCGCACCATCCAGAGCTGTTCTTCGTATTTCTTTTTTCGTTCGAACTCCAAAAAGATTAATCCCCGTGAATCGTAATCGCGGAGAAAAAAATATGGCGCGTTCCCGTACAACACCCGGTTTTTCCTCTTCGCACATTCTGTCTCCCCTTTCCATTTTCCAACCGCTCGAAACCAATTGAATTTTAACGACGAATCGTTAACAGAGCTGCCTGAATGCAGGTACATCGTCATTTCTAGCGGAGTTAGATAGGAAAGCACGAAATTCATCGAAGAATCCTATTATTTGTTTCGATTGTGAGACGATGAATACGCGCGAAGCGAAAGATGCAAAAACTTGCACGTTCATCAACGACCCACGCGTATCGATCTTTTTCTCAATTCGGAAAATTCACGGCCTAGCTGTATACCGCTATTAATTGCGAATAGAATTTGATTGAAAAATTATTGAAAAATGTGATATGCATTTCACGTTGCCCGATTGATTGGATTTTATTTCGATTGATTTGTTGGCTTTGAACAAAATTTTACTAAATTTTAATATCATTTTTATAGGTAATTTAAATACTAATAATATGTTTCATGACTTTATCGATATGTTTATATGATTTTTACGAGGATAGAGTTGTTTCATCGGTGGGCATATATTATTTACAAGCTTCGTTCAGGTACTATGACACAAGATCTTTCGATCGTTCATTCATTATTTTCATTGCTTTGTAAAAAAACGTCACCTAACTCGCTCTGTATCGATCGTCTATAAACCTGTCGGAAAATAAATCGGTACAAAGTAATTTATTTTATTATCGCGTTCGAACGGCGTGCTAATTGAGTGGTGGTGCAATCTGTTGCAAGCTCGTCGATAATAATTATTGCTTTCTTCGCGTCGTAATCGACAGCGCTTATTTTCGAACGCTTGACGAGTGAAAATTCGATGCACGAATAGTCGAGGATCGCATACATTGGACGGAAAATTTTCAATTGTCAATTGTTTCAATCGCGATTTAATTATAAAACAGTTACAGAATTCCAAGTAACAGGTTGCTTTCTAAATATATATGTTTACTGATATTTTCAATTTTTATTGAAAGCACGAATCTACCTTCTGAACGAACGTTCGTGTAATTGCGAACGGGAAATGAGTCACATAGGTGACTCAAAAACGTCGTTAAGTCGTAATTAATTCAAGAATAAAGGCAGGTTTGCTTGCACGATGAACCTAAACGCGTTAAGCGTCATTAAGTCTCAGAAAGTTAACCAAGGACAAGCAACACGTAACACTGTGACAATAATATAAAGCATAATGTCGAAGGCTAAATTCTTAATGGTAAGATGCGTTGATCGCGAAACCACCAACAACTCGACTTACAAGAGCGCAACAGCTTTTACCAATGTATCGTGCAAGAACAATTTCAATCGACCATCTGTTTATTATTTAAAGAAAGCACAAAAAGAAAGAAAGAAAAACGAATGAATGTGCGTAAAAGTATCGCATGGTCGCGAATCGAATCGCTCGCAAAGAATTGAATTCCAATTGAGGAAACGAAATCATAATATTTTCTCTGACGTTCTTTAGCCTGGCGTTTTCTGTAACGACCAAATCGCCGGCCAGATGCTGCACGTACGGTAGGCCAGCCTCGTAAATTATTCTTAAGTGCTAAACAACCTTGCGTTAAGTAACGTGCACAACCAGGCCGGAATATTCCTCTAATAAACGGACGTTTGTGCGCTCGAATTCCGTGAATTCGATGCTCGTGAATCAGCGTGCCAGGAATACTCGAATTTAAAATTTCATACGTACTTTGAGAACAGACTTCTGGAGAACCTTAGATCGCTCGAATATTTTAAGCTTGAGGCCCGAGCTCGTTCATTAACACCCTTGTCGCGAAATATAATTTCGCTTTGGGAAGTGTTACTATAGACGTTCGATCGCCAACTGCACGGATTGTGGCGCGAATTTTGGTCCTTCTCCGAATGATGGATAATTGATCAAGGGGTGATCACTGCCAAGGTTCACGGCGTTTGCGAAGCAACGGCAGGTCTCCTGGGAAATAGAAGCACATTCGAACGTTAGTAACATGTCGATGTCCAAGACGTTCGAATAACGATACTTTTTCATGTACATATTGACCCTATCGAGGGAAATTTCGTCAGATTTTTGACGCTGCGAATTTTCAAACGCAAGCGTTAACTCCTTGATTACTTGCAATATTTTACTTGTAAATTACCTGTAATATTATATATCTTTGAAACTAGAATTTTGTTAAAAACGTATGTATATAATGTTCCAAAGAGACCAAGAGATTGGAATACAAAAATCTACGTTCTTGGCCCGTTATTTTTTGCTTCAACGATCAAAGAAATTCCACCCCGGTAAACGTTTAAACTCTACGCAGAAATAAAAGTCCTGCAAATCCAACTGGCTCTCTGTAAAATATCACGTGCAATTTACATTTACGGCGCGCTACAAATTTAATACATAAATTTCATGCCAAGCGCGGAGCCGTTTCGTTACTCAAAAAACCGACAAACAAGAGACAAAAGGATAAAAAAGAAAAAAGCAACAAACAGGACAAAAGAGCAAAAAAGCAAAAAAAGTTGATACGCGCAATGACAGAATCGGATTGAACGAACAAGTAAACCGTTGTTAATCCTTCGATGGCGTAAGTATTTAGTTTCTGCGTTCTCACATATGTTTATGTTTTATACGTTTTTTCTCTCTTTTACTTTCTTTTCTTCGTCGAACGAAGAAATGCCAATAAAAATTCGTATCGTGACTCAGTTTCCATTTCATCTCCGTTGAACAGCGATTATCACCCGGTTAATGATCACCGGTTTTCCACACTTCACGACAAGATCGCCGTCGCATATAATTGCGTGACCGATCTCTCGGATACGATAACGACCAATTAGGTACAGTGTGCGTCATAAGAAATTATTACTTAAGAAATTATTTCACCATTACTCGAGCTCGTTAATTTCCGGTTATTCAGATTTATCGCGTAATTCAATTAACAATACTCGGCAAGAATAATTAGATCGAACGACGGGACGACGATCCATCGATGTTCCACTGCTGCTGTTTCCGTTGGAACGCGTTGGCCAGAGAAATGACTAAAGCAATTAAACGGATTGAATGCCAACTATTCTTGGCCGTTTCTTTCGGCGTGGAAGTTCCAATGTTCTTAATATACGGCGTATACGCTTCTCCAAATTTTTCAAAGCAGGTATACGAGTCAAATCAAAGTTCGCATCCCTCGCAATCCCACAACGAAGATTCGTTGAAACAAACTTCACTGGGTTAACTGGACTCGTTTATCGTAGACCGTACGCTAACACCGCTGAACCAGACCGAATGATTTGACTGATCGAACGCATCATCTTTGCACGAACGGCCGCGCGATTCTTCATAAGTCTTATGCAAATCTAAAGATAGCCGTAAGCGAACGGAATCTAAGAAAAATGCAAATTCAGTCTCCGGCGTTGGTCGAGATCTCCGTCGATCTGGCAGAACGTTCAACCAGGTCGTTGCATAAAGAAGAGAAAGAGCGAAAGATCGAGCTCCGGATCGAGGTACTATACTACGCGTTTCGTTGGTTCGACGACGATGATAGGCGTGTTACGCGTGGGCGGCTCGTCAGTGTTTCCTCGACAAAGGAGAACACGGTTGTCGGTGGTTGACGTGTGATCGATCCGCCGGATCGCTGCTCGATCCTGATTTACGCCCCCATAAATAATGGCTCCCTTTGCGCCTCCGTGCGATCCTGTCACAGGAATCTATGCACACGAACGACGATCGCGCCGCGGCCATCCAGTGCTCGGTCATCGATCCGTCAAACTGTCGATTCCTCGCTCGCCCGGAGCGGTGTTACGCGGCAAACAGAGTGGAGATGCGTGTCATAAGCAACCGGAGGATACGCTGCGTATCCCGTGTAAACTGTTATTTTCCATGTTAAATGGCTGTTGTCGGGAAACGTTAGAAGACCAGATAAGAAATATACGGCTTCGTTTCGAAAGAACCAAGTACACACGGTACACTTTTTATTCTCTTCGTGCGAACATTTATAACTACGCCCCCGCGAGATTTAACTTTCGAGCAAGAAATATTTATAAGAAGTGAAATGAGAAATTTGAAAAAATTGAACGACAAACGAGATACAGCGTGTCGAGTGCGAACGAAAGAAAAAGAAAAAAGGCCAAAAGCAAAGCCTAGACTCGAACGAATCGACGTTTATCGCGTTTACTCGTTCGAGCAAATGTTCAATTGAATTACCTAACGAACGCGATTAATCACCATTTAATAGCGCATAATGACGTAATAATTTTGCACAGTGCGTGCTGCGATCGATCGTCGGTGACCATTACAACCGGTTGTACCATAATAAACGATGCCAATCTCGCAGGAAAGTACGTAAAACCGGAGATCGTTAAATCGTCCTCGAATAAAACTAAATGAAAACACATCGGCCCCGATGCGTGCGCTCTTTTTACGACCGCGGCCGTGCTTTCGTTCGATTTAATATTTAATGAACATTCGAGTAGCTGTACACGCGCCATTACATCTCGCCGTTAACGAGCACGCGTGTTTACATAATAATTAGTAAACGGAACTGCTGTCTTCTCGAGCGAAGAAATTTGACCAACCGTATGGACTCTTATGAAAATTCTAATGGAAATCGGTCATTAAAAATTATGCTCTACCGATAAATTGCAATTTACGCGCGATATTTAAGACGATTAAGTCCGTGTAAATCGTTGTTCCGTGTAAATCGTTCATCCGTTTCTTCCTAACAAAATGACAAACGAGACAGGATATTATTTTATCCTAACTGCCGTGTGTATATATTATCACAACTGTTAGACCGAAAGCTGAGAAATAGCGAAAGAAAAAAGAAGAAAAAATAATATACAGCTCGTTATTATCGTCCACGAGGATCGTGATATAATAGTCTCGTTAAAAATTTCATTGTGCCCCTTTAATCCCGACGCCCCTTTAACTTTGTGTGCCACGTAAAAGCATAATCGCGGCCCTTACATAGTCATCATCGTCAGACGCTGAGGCAGCGAACTTCGTCCTTATCCGGCTATCTTGGCCGCCTTCGGAAACATTAATCACCCAAAGTATCGCACCAGGTAAAATTTCGTTCCTTCGGTTTCCAAGCGTTACTACCTCGCTTTTCTATTCGTTTTCGGAACGAATCGTAAGGTCGAACGGTAAAACCGTACCTTTTTTATCCTTTATCTACCGATAAACAAGGACCAAACGCTCAGCTATAATTGCATCAGCTGTTCGAATTTTGAACCTTTTTCTCTTCGTTCTCGGTGGCCTCTTTTTCACGATCCCAACACGCCTGCAGGATATGTTTCAACGAAATTTCAGCTGGTTCACACCTGTCCTTAACAGGTGACGAAGTTCCTGCCAAGCCGCCTGTCCTCGTGAAAACCTTCTTAAACTTACACGTGGAACGAGAATCGGCGATGAGGAACTCCACGCGCTTGGACGGTGTAAATTTATCTAGCCACGTGACGTTTTTACGGTTCTCTGGCCGCTATTAGGTGGCTTGCAATCGAGTTAATCTATAGATAGAGTCGTAGTGTATTCGATCGGACTTCTGTAGCGTTGGAATTCAAAGCTTCGCCTTAGAAGCATAGAGAGCGAGCTAAATACTTGCGGAGCTAACAAACCGCGAAGGAAAGATTGTCGCGTAAATATCAGAAATCGGGCGAAGCGGTTAATCGTGCAGACCGGTTGCTGCAAACGTCGCTGTAGGTAAAAAGGCGACAGGTAAAAAAAAAGCAAATTCCGTACATTTAAGCGAGAATCGCAAGGAAAGAAGATAATAAAAATGTAGGAGACGGCGTCGTGGAGTGCAAGCGTTCGTAACTCGACGTGGGTGTTGTCTGCAAGGACACACGGACGCGCCTCGTGTAATTCCACTCGAGGTCCACAAAGAGGAGGAAGAAGTCGAAGAGACAGAGAGAGGTAGAGAGAGAGAGAGAGGGGAGGGGGGAGAGAAAGAGAACAGGGAAGGACAAAGAGAGAAAAAAAGTATGTATGTATGTAGGTATGTATGTATCTGGTATCGCGATATCTCGAGCGGAGGCGGACTGCGAGAGAAGCAAGAACTTCTGGATCTCGATTTACGGATACTTAAAGCACACCCACGAGTATAGTCTTCTCCATAGACATTAAGGAAAAAAACATCGTTTCGATATTGATTATTGTCGACCTTGCGCTTAGTTACGCCGAAGAGCTATCGTCACGCGGACTTCATTCGATCGACTTTGAGAATCTTCTCGTCTCTCGCTTAACATTGCTTCCTTTTTTTATATTTACAGTACCGTAAAAAAGTTTTAACAAGTCCGAGGTAAATACGCTATTGCGCTAGATAAATTTGGATAAATCGTTGTATATCTCTCGTTCTTTTTTTCCACAGTTTTTTAATTAAGATCGAGCGTAGTCGATACTCGAACGATAGAAAGAAATCAACGACCTGACGATTCCTTCCTTAAACAACATTTTCACGTTAAGTGGCGTTCGGATGGTGGAAAATGATGGGATAATCGTTTGCCAGAAAATTATCTACAGTTATAGACGGTGCTATAACCACGCTAATCCTCTGTCAATAGCGCAGACTCTATTTGACTTGACGTAACTTGCACTGTAGTGAAATCGGCCGCCTCGAAACGATTAAGCAACCAAAGTGGTCACCTCAAACGAGAATAGTTAACGCGTTTAACTAGTTACCCGCTGTTTCATTAAACACCTCAAAATGGGTCTATTTAACACCTGTTAAGATTCGCCCTAAGATCAACCATGCCGATGTTTAACCAAATCGATACGTCCTTACCTCCAACTTGAAATTGCTTTGCAAGTTGCAGTTTCGTACATGTTGAATATCTAATCCAAGATATCTCGGCCGGCTTATTTAAAAAGTCGCACGATCAACAAACGCAACTTAGACATTTACGTAAAATTTCGTCCTTTGATAAATGAAATCGCGAGCACAAATATTCAGGGTAAGCTAATGACAAAATCGACGCCTATAGAGGAGATTAAAAACTCGTTATGGAAGATATTCGTAAGCTTATCAGTTTTGCGTTACGTCGCAATAATTGGTGCGAAAGAAAAAAAATTGCGGATGTTGTTCGAGCTGAAATCATAATTGCGTTCAGCGCGCTTCCCAACGCGATTTAATTAATGCAAAGTTTGCGAAAGGGAAAGACGAGGAGAATGTTCGAGATAAGCGGGCGAAAGCGCAAGGAAAGAAGTTATCCTCGAAATATCGTGTTTGTTGTGCAAACGGGCTTTAAGTTCTCGAAAATGTTACAGTCTCTGGTAATTTACAGGACGAAATTGAAAAACGGATATAAAACGAAGTTGTACTCCTTCTTTCGATATTTCTTGTCAGGCTTCCTAGACGTGCTCTACTTTTAAGCAAGTTCGTAACGTTAGCGCATGGTATACGATTAAATTGACACCGATTCAAACGATAATTATATAGTCGAGAATTGTTTAAGTTTTAATTAAAAGGAAACATACAGAAAATCGTTCACTTACGTTGCTATTTATCGCTGTTTGCGAAACATCGTAAGAGCGAACGCAGATTAAAACAATTGTTTATTATCCGCGGATTACCTGTCGATCAAATAACGAGGAATTTCTCTTACCAAGGACGATGTTGAACTTGCCATTTTTTTTATTAACGCGTTAATCGCATCGCGATGAAAACATTTATTTACCGTGTTTTGTCTCGCTCTCTTTTTTTATCCCGATGCCCTTTATGGAAACTCTTGCCGCAGACAAGTATTTGCGCGCGTCAACCGCACAATGTTTCCACCGGAAATGTTGGTCGTTTGTACCATGGAATGGCTTGTATTATTCGAAACAAATGACGTTTAAAATAAACAAGAAAATGAAAAAAAAAAAAGAAATACGCACAACGAAAAAGAAAAAGACTATAGATCGCTCGAAAGAGACAGATCAATTTTTTTCTCTCTCTTTCTCTCTTTCTCGTCTCTATTATCTTGTCTGTTATATACTCGTATACATACCACGGGGACAGAGAAATAGAAACTTGATTTCGACTTAGAATATGTGATATATCCGAGCAGAAGATAATTTTACGTGCAAAAATGAGCGGAAGCCTCGCACTCGAGAAAATAGAATTCGAAGCATGTAAATTATACCGGTGTCGTCGACGATCGCGCTAAACGCGTTTCATCGAGAGTCGCTTAACGACGAGCGTGCATTTCCTTGAAAACTTTCTTCTTTCTTCTCGACTTATTTTTTCACGTAGAATAATCCAACGCTCGCCTATATCTAATATCGCCCTGTACAGTATACATAGCCCTTGGACAGGATTCGGTCGCTTTTCAACGATAGGCATCGTGGACGCGTTGCTTATTTTAACTAAACAACAGTCAAATGCAATTACGTCGGGTCCCATGCCCTTGCCGGAAGCGCCCACATAAACGAGCTCTTGTATCCGCTCGCCTCGTGGTAAGGTCGTGCGCCGCATACCTGACGCATGACGCCAAGTTTTTAAGATACGCTTACTATTTGACCGACGGTAATTTCGAACCAACCAACGGAATCGTGCAACGTAACGACGATTAACCCATTTGCATCTGTGACGCGTATACGCGTTCGATTTTCCTGCTCGCTATTCCTCACGCTTATCGTAATGTTGTTGGTATCGTGTGAGCTGCCGTTAAGCATTAGGAGAAAAATTAGAAAAAATTAGAAAAAATTACATAGTACGACGGATAGAGTAGTAGTCCTTGCGTTTTTAAAGTTTCGGCGAAATCGATGACCCGAACGTTTTGTATTGTCCTCGTTCGATATAACGAAAGAAAATTTGTTTCGTAATAAGGCTATATTGTTCATTTTTCCCTATGATGCAAATGGGTTCGGTCGCATTTCACGGTCCGTCGATTCGTCGATAGCATTGTGCGCCATTGGCCTCGGTATCGCGCGGCTAGACTCGCTTTTCGTTCGCCGTGAACGCGAGAATGGTTTCTTAGAGGGATTCCTTTTAGAGGCCTCGACGAGAACGTTGGATACAATTGATCAACTCGATGCTAAAATAAGCAACGCGTTTGTTATTCGCTCCGGCGGGGTTTAAATAGAAGCGGCGGAATGAATGACGCGAGTATGAAACCGGAGAATGTGTGTGAGTCGCTTGCTATACTCGATTGAATGGTCGTGGGCCTTGAAAGGAGTTCTACGAAATTCAAAATTCTACTTTGCAACGAATGGGCACGAACGTTGATAATACGATACTATCGCTCTACGTTTCTGTAAACAGTTGTACAGAGACGATTCGAAGAGAAAGAAAGAGATCAGTGTCAGAATTACTCAAGACTGACGTGGTACGAAATTAGTTATCGAGATCGATTTAAATTTGACGATTAGAGCTTTTCAAAGTAGATATCTTTGATCTTGTAACTCTGGAAGAAGGAAGAACGTTCGTTTCGAGGTATGGAAATTATCTTCCACCGTTTGTCGTTACGACACCTACGATATTTGTTTAACTCGGGCTCACGGAATTATAGCTCCTATCTTCGCGCAACCGATTGTCTTTCTAATTGATGAAATTCGCCTGACTGCTATAGCGGAAGTAATTTCACGCCAGTGTTTTATGATTTCTTTTCACGCCCAAGTATTTTCTAACTTCCCGTTATTATTGCTTTGTGGCTTCCATTACCATCGATCGTTCCTAGACTCTATTTGGATATGCGATATAAAAGTTTAGAATATCGAACATCGAGCAGCGAAATGATACGATAAAGCATTACTTTAAATGTCCTTTAAACGTAAATCCGTCGTAAAGATACATAACACGCAGAGTGTCCCATTTTAATAGATCCACGAAAATATCTCCTAAGGTATACGTTATTCGAAAAAGTGATTCGAATAAGACTTACTATGTTTCGAGGAGGACATCGTAACGATCGCGAATCTTAATTACGTGGACGCGATTTCGACGCATCGAGCTGACCTTTGTTTTCTCAAATGGAACTATACGTTTTTCATATACCGTTCGACGCAGTCTTTGATTCTCTATAAAGTAAGTTTCAGTCGAATCGTTTTTTCGAATAACGTATAGCTTAAGAGATATTTTCGTGGATCTATTAAAATGGGACGCCCTGTATGTATATTTATATCGGGGCAGAGCGTTTGAATTATTCTTTGGTTCCTGAACGTCGAGTCACGTTTACGCCGTGTTCTCGGTTTTGCGCCGCGAGAAACACGCGTGAATCATTGGCGTATTACGCAATGTTACGAGCAGAACCGTGAAAACGGTGGTGCGTATAAAGCGGTGCGTATTTTATATCTTTTCATCGCTCGTCCGCTTCGTCGAAAGAAAAGTCGAATAGATTCTGCTCGATTTCTTCGTGCCACACTGTGCATTTGATTGATTTTTTGTTCTACGGGAATTGAAGATTAGATATGCATGAACACGCAGTATACTACATATCTCTATATATAATATACGCATCTCGCATTGATATCTAGTACACTAATGCCTTTTACGTAATGTTTTATCGTTTTAGAATATTATTATTTTAGTACCAGAGCTTTTGCGAAAGGAAAAAAACGCCAACACGCGTGGAAGCTAGCGAGTTATAAAAATTTGTTGGATTTTAAATTTCTAATTGATATTGTACGCATATATATATACACCATATATATGGTCAGAAAATTCTCGGAAATCTCTCCGTAACGAACTGAGACTCGTTTAATGCAACAGTTACGTTACAACTGCATCCATTATCATGGTAATCGCTACGATCTCCATACGAATTATTTTAAACGCATCTAGTTGTTCGCTACGTATAATCACGCTTCTAACATAGCTATCGACGATTACGTCCGTTGAGTTAGCAATTGAATGCTTAGAAAAAAGATGGAAAAAACATGTAAGTTCTTTCGGACTCATACGACGGTATAGTACGTAATATGAGATAATTCCCATTGCAAAGTTATGCCACGACGTAGCATATTGTGGTTTTCCTACATACCGACGTCTTTCGCGATACATATAAGCCAAGTATTCGTCGTTACAGTTTCTTTTTTCTTTCTTTTGTGTCACTCACCATGAATTCCAATGACAAGCTCGTCAAGGACACGCCACGACAGCATTGCACTCTACCAACAACTCAACGTCGCTCTTGCCAGTCACTTAAATAATAGCTTGTGGAGGACCGTTGGTCGTGTTGTTGTTTTAATGACGAGACTACTTGACATTATATATTTGAAAATATTTATAAATATGATAGAAAATATGACAGAGTCAACCGTAGATCGCTCGATACTGGTCGTTATAAGAATGTCGGGTAAGAACGTACGATACCAACTGATTCGCTGATAAAAATGCTCAAGACTGAGACTGAAAACTGGTCGTCTTAACGATCGCGTTCGTTTATTTATACCGATCGGGGAAGTACCGAAAAGTGTAAGTGCAACTTCGGTTGACGGTTGCTCGTAGCGGCAAAAAATTGTTTCGCCCGGAGTTTGTTTATTATTACATTTTGTATATCCTAACGGTGTTGATACTACGAGGTAAAACAAAAACATGGTTGTAATTGTCCTGTAGCTCATGTGCCGCTACAAGCTCGAGTAACAACAACACCATTGCGTTCTAAAAACGTCTCACCGCAGTGAATTTAGACTTTCGACAGGGAAACATTTGGCTTACGAATACACAGATAGATTCTTCGATTTGTTTCACGAAATCGAGTCACGTTCGCTTTAAAAGCGTTTCGTCTTATTCGAAGCGGCGCGGCGATTTACGTTGATTTATTTAGTAATCAAGTAAAAAAAAAAAGAAAAAGAAAAACAGAATAGCCGAAACTCCTTAGCCTCTAAGCGATACCGAATCGAAGCGAATTTTTAACCACTGTATGCCAAACTGGCCAGACCACGACTCTCGCTCTCGGCTCGGAAAAATATATTTCAATTTCGAACCGTACGTTCGTACGCGAGACTTGCATCAGCTTCGATCGTCGCTCATTACGATAGCAAAACGCGAGAACTCGATGACGAGAGCATCGCTTGCATGAAATAACAGTTGAAACCTTGATGTCACGTCGATCCGAGACGCGGTTAGTCATTCAATAATCATTTGTTTCAATTCCTCGCCTCGGAAGAACGAGTTCAACTCAACGACCTCTGCTCCAATTATTATTGGCCGTGTAATTCTCATGCCATGCCACCGTTCTGGTACTCTGATATTTCACGTAATTGTGCAATCCCGACAAGCCACGACGAACCTTGAACGTAGTACGTACATCCTCGGTAAAACGGTCGCGCGACGGAACACAACGAGTCATTGTGATCGTCGAAACGAGAGCGACCAAATGGAGCCGCATAATGGCCGGCCTGTGTGTATCACCGTTGACGACCAATTCCTCGTTATCCTGTTGGAGGCTCGTGAATCACTCGACGTGCGAGAAATGACGAATTAGCAGCGTCGATAGACGGAATGTTAGTCAGGAGGGGATCGTTAGTCACTTCGCGAGCTTCTCCTTACGATCTTACAACCATTTTATTCTTCTCTTTTCATGTCATTTTCTTTCTCTTTTTCGTTCCGTTCTTTCCTCTTTGATATACGTGCGATCAACTAATTACTTATCCTATTTGATTTTGAGATAATTTTCGAAACACGAAGAACGTACGACAGCCTGACTAACTTGCATTTTGCTTAAACTTTATTTGCCAAAAACCCACCGCATAAAATCTAACGCGTTATTAGAACTTGATTAATTTAATTCGACCCGTACTAATAAATTGTGACAGATACGGGCAGCGGAGTTACGGGTAGAGGAGATCGAGTCTTGTACCGCTCGTCGGTCGAGTGCACGTGTACTCGATGGAACTTCAACAGTTCAGTTTGCACCACGATTTTCGATACGTGTACTCCGTCCTATATTTCCTGCCTGAGAATCGAAGTTCTTCGAATCATCAATTTTTCATCGTTTCTAGCTTTAGCAGATATTTCCATTATTCGGTATATTAAACGAAATTCTTACGATTATCTCCGAATCTCTGTAAAAAGATAAAAAAAAAAAAGAAAGATTTTTTAAGCAAAACCTTAATCAAAGTTTGGAATTAAATAATTCTATTTCTTCCGCTATCGATTATTCCCGACATATTATCGAATTTTAAGCTCTCTCTTTAAGCGTTTTATCCTTCGTTCCCACTACTTCTTGCTTTTATCTAATGCCTCGCACGCACGTGCGATCGCTTGTTCGTTACATCGAACGAATCGACTCTTCTTTTTATTCATTTCCTCCGAGAATTTTTTACCAGCTTCGTCGTTCGTTCTTTTTCGTTTTTTCTTTTGCCTTCGTTCTTTGCGGCTTTTAACCGAATAGACGACAACGGACGCTAGTTCGAGACTACAGGTTCTTCGTAACGCCGCCGAAGGCTGGTAAAAGAGGAAACCGAAGAAAGAACCGTGGCAAAGTTTACCCTGAAAGTCTTTCTTGAAAGCGAAGCGTCACGGAAGATTGTTTTACCCTGTCTGAACGGTGAAACAACCGATGTTGTAGATTAATGTTCGCCAATGTATAAAAGAAAAATGGCCGGAGCGTAGAGAAAAGATATCGCGTTACAAAGAGAAGAAATTTTGTTGGGCAATTATCTATAGAGAATGGTTAAAAAGGTTACGATACAAGTATCGCAACAGATTAGAAAGTAACGAGACGACAGTGTTCCCAAGTTAAAAACGCATCTTCATCGTGATTTTTTAAATAATTCGCTTTTTAATTTCGATAAGAGCATCAACGCGATAAAAAGGCGAGAACAGAATTGGATCGGTTAACCATGATCGTCGGAGTTCGTACTAAACGAATCGGCTTGATAGTCAGGTTCGCACGTCGAACTTCCGCCTCGGGTAGGCGTCGGGCACGCGGAAGCGGCGAATCGCCAGGACAACCACGTGCTCGGTCAGGTTTCCGTCCTCGTTTTCCATGCGACCCCGTCGCGTCGTGTCGTCCCGTAGCTTGTGTACACGTCGTTAGCAGCCACTTGTCACAAATCCACTTCAATTTCACGCGACGTAACGCGGTCTTTCCATTTTCTTTTTCCTTAGTGTTGCCTTCTCCCTCCTTTCCCTCTTCTTCCATCTCTCTCCCTCTTCCTGGTTCCTTTGTGTCATTTTTACTGCTTCTTAAAGCGAACAGACTTCCCTGTTTTTCTCTGTCGTTCCTCCACAACGAGAGTAAACTCGGACCCAAGAACACAGCCATTCCTCTTTCTGTCTATCGCCGCTAACAAGGCGGACGATTCAAATTGCCCGCAGCATTGTTTCTACCTCAACCCATGTCCCTTTTACCCTCTGTAGCTCTCGTTCTTCTTTCCTGACACCGCGTCCCACTGTCGAGCCGCGCGTTTCCTAGCGCTCTTGTTCCGCCGAGCGCAACGATGATTACCGGCCCGTGAAACATTGACGAGGATTCGAACGATTCGATCGAAATTACGCGTAACGAGTCTCGACTTGGGTCAGTTCGGAGGTTAGACGTCGTCTCCTCGTCCTTTCGTTCCCTCCTTTCCTAATCGTTTCATCCTCGGTCTCGTATCCTCTCGGATACGTCGCAGGGTCGCGAGGCTCTTGGTTTATCGACTATCATTATGTGTTTTCTTTCGTATAACTTTACACCAGGTTGTATGTAGGTTGTATGTAGGTTGTAGTTTCTTGAACGGGACAGATGGAGTATTCGAGGGTAAGTTCGTTGACTTCGCTCGGACTGATTTTGAGTTTGGAAGGTTTTGAGACGCAGGTAGGAGAATTTTATAAGGACGAATGAATTGCCCGCTGTGACCGAAAAGTCGAAACGACGAACAACGACTGTCATAGCGGGAAGATGTAAATTTTATACGGTGGAAGAATCCCGCCGTTACGCTTTCTTGTCTCCCATAAACGACACGAAGATCCTAAGAAACGGGATCAGCGATAAACGGGAGAATGGCCGATCGTGTTTGCGAAGCCTGCCGCCTCTAAGAAGTTGGCGAACCGTTTCTTCCAAAGTTTGGCAGCGTGACGCGTGTGTGCAAACTTATCAAACTTTAAGATTGCACGGCAACTTCATAAACGTCTCTCGCCTAGTCTCTGAAATTTCTGACAGGCAAGACAAACGTGAGCGCCCAGGCCACTCGCTCGATCTGTCCTCAGAAACGAGCCACACGCGGAGGAAAACTTTTTGCCGCCGATCTTTCTGCATCGAATTTCCGCGAAATCTCGTTCGATTCGGCGTGTCAAGCGCGTCTGGTCGGAATAAGAAGGATAGCAGGCAGCGAGTAGCTGGCTATGCTTCTCGAAGATGGCGTTAGAAGGGGAGGCTGTATCCATGGCAGCTTTAATTCTGTCTGTAGGATGGCTTCCATCGTTTCGTCTCTGCCTTCCTGTTATCGAACCCATAACGCGAAGAAAGCTCGATGTCTCGCTATGTTTCAAGCGTCTATTCCTCCTAAGATTCGTCGACTAGAAAAGCTCTGGATTTAACCGGCTTCGACTTTCCATTTATTATGGAAAGATTATTATTCCGTATTATAACGTATTATAGAAACGTTCTTGATTTATAATTATTTTAATCGACGTCGTTTCTTCGCGATATTTAGACTCGGGATCTAGAAACGATAGATGGGTGGGAAATAAAAGTAAACGGCGCGTGAAATTTAACATTTAACCCTTTAATATCGCGTCGCAGTATCGAGCGATCGATGTTAAACATTGACGTCGAAAAAGCACTGTCCGATGCGTCCATTTTTTTTTATGCGACGCATCAAGCGCTATCGATAAATTAATAACAAGTACTATTAATTCCCCTGGTGATGGACCGATCTCGCTGGCGAGTCCTTGATCGAATGAATTTTTGAAAGCTTTAAAAAAAGGGGACAAAAGCGAAAAGCGCGGGCGGACGTGAATGCGCGAGTCATCGTGTTTCGACGAGGTTCGTTTAATGTCGCAATCATTTTTCATAGCTTATAATTTCGATAGAGACGGATTGGTTGTTCGAGGAATTAAAATGTCAAATTATGTCGTCCGATCGATTCTCCGTTTTTAGTTAGATTTTAAATAGATATTTGGAATTATACGCGTCTCGCAAGCTGCGACAAATTGTAGCTGCGATAAATGTAAAGGAGAGGACGCCACGAAGCAAAACGATAACGGTTTCTATTTAAGAAAGAACGAATAAAATAGCTGGTTGATAGGTCCTTTGGTAAGCAGTTTCTACGTCTTTAATTTAACGAGACTCCACGAAGGCGTTGTTCTTTATTCTTTATTGTCCTCTTTTATCGCCGATAAATATTTTCTTGCCAAGAAATGAAATTCTTGCGGAGCTTGCAAGTAACTTAATGGCACTTGACCCCACTTCGGTCCAACATTTTTGCTCTTGCTCGTAAGATCCTTGTTCGCATCGTAATCTCCCAAAGTACAGAAGTTTTGCTCTATAAAGAATGATCATGCGAATGACCGTCGAAACTATGGTCGTTAACACATTTTCACTCGACGAATTCAGGCAGGATAATGATCGTCCCCTCGAAAGCTGAGAGTAATTTCTGAAACTTGGAGGATCGAGACGAGCACCTTTGTCAAGCGAATATCGACTAGAGAAGTTTTTAATCGATCGCGTTGATAAGACGTTTTTAGGTCGTAACTAACGACGATGTTAAACGCAAGAAGCGTTTACACGCCATCGTTTCTACTTCGATCTGTTAAGGTATAATAAATTAATAACTTTATTAGCACACAACATCGATACATATATATTACACTCTGAAAACCTCGAGAACCTTCTTACACGCACGCTTGTTGTCAAACAGACTATTCTAGAAGCTTCTAACATCTAACAACAGTCTTTTGTCTCAACTAAGACCTGGACATCCTCTGACGCTTACACACGCACTTCCATGTACAGTGGAAATGTATCATCTACCTAACACGATCCTGTAGTCGCTTACGCCTAGTCGCGCTTCTGTTCATTTAAGAATCTCGAGAAAGAATTTCGAGAAATAAAATACCGAACTCGAAAGGAGTCTATATTCGCTTTATTCGTGGAATCGATACATCTTTGAACACCCATTCCACTGGCGTACGGTTCATAGCCGTATCAAGAAACCGCCAGAGCGAAGATACATTTTATTGTCGCGAATACAGCTCGTGCTTCCTGTCTCTCGCACGGATTCCAACAAAGCTGCACGCACACCGATCGTAGCAGCGTATCCTCTTTGCTCCTCGGAGTAACCGAGGTCTCCTTTATTCCCTGCCGTCCCTCCCTGACCTGTTCTCGTTCCTTTTCGCGGAACCTTACGCTGGAAACCGACGTTACAACGTTTTTATGGGACATGCCCCCTGGAGAGAATCCGAGTAGGAGGGTGCAGATTCATCCGGCCTCGTTTAGATACGACTCCTCCGCCAATTCAGATACACCGAAATTGCGCAAACCGGCGGGCATAACCGCGGCAGTAAAACCTTCATCGTGCCTCTCGTGTCCCCTTCCCTACCTCTCATACCCCTGCCATCATTCTACCGCGCGGTGTTCTCTTCTCTCTTCTCTCTTCTCTACATCCTCTTCGACCTCTGACCCCGTCTTCCGCGCTCGTATTTCGCTTTTTCCCTTTTCCTCTGTTTTTTTTTCTTCATCCTCGAAACGGAGGCCATTTCTCGCGCGCATCAAACGTCTCGACCTCGCCACAGCCCACCTCTTACTTTTCGTTCGTCGCGTCGTTTGCATTCGTTGGCTGTTATTCTTTTCACTCTGACGAGAACTCGGTAACTCGGAGGATAAGGAGAAATTCGAAATGAAATTATTTGGCAATTTTAATCTGTTACTTTACTTTAAAACTAGCTACGACGTGGCGACAAACGTTTTGTCGTTCCTGTATTTCAAGCTTGCGCTGAGAAGATATTTCTTTACTGAAAAAACTCGACCGTTACTTGAAATATATAACAAACGCACACGCCGCGAATAACGTAAAATGTGAAATATCGGCAGTAAAAAGAAAACTGTGTTTCAAAGCATCCGACCTTCTTTCGTGCACACGTTTCGCGCAATTTTTCGCGGTATGAGATTTCAGGGAATTTACGCAACGTATTAACGCCGCAGATGTTTAGCTTCAACGGAAGTATTTACGCAAGAAGCTATTGAAACACAACATATGGCGGCACTCGGCGAGTGTCGAGGTTTCATCTTTGCCTTGTTTCCGGTGAAACTGCATCTCGCGTAAACGCCGTGCTCACGCTGTAAGTGCAGAAATGTGTTTACACGGAGCCGGAAATGCATGTAACCTTCGTAAAATAGTTGGTGACGTGCCGAAGACGAGTTACCGCTCGTAAATCTTTCTAACGTCTTATTTGCGAAGAAAAGCGGTACTTTCCCTTTTAAGAACGATCTGAAGAATTTCAGCAGCAAACTTTATCAAATCGACAGCAAATACTTTGTAGCGCAATTAAGATAAAACAATCGGATAAGAAATCGAACGATCTATACTTTCGATGGAATTGGCATAAAAAATATTTCTACACGAAAGGAATTTTCGCAAATCGTGTCGGTTGTATATTCCGAATCTGTAATAAAGACGAATCGATATACATATTTCCATCGATATTTGTTTCCGTTTCCATTTATTCGCGTAATTTATGCCTCGATTTTATATTCTATACAAACGACTCTATCGAGTCAATTTATATATGGACGCGTTGCATCGAAAATACAACGGACATTTATGCACGGCGTGAAAATTTGAAAGCTACGGCGGGCCCGCGTGTGTTCCGACTTTTTACATTTTGTAATCTCCTGTCATGGAAATACAGACGGTATTCGCGTGTCCGAAGTCAGTAGTTTACAGTTTACAGCGATGCTTCTTTCGATGCTGCCACAAAGATTTCTCTCTCAACTTCTAGAATCAATACACAGACCATAACCGAGACAGATGTAATTAGAAATCTCGGTCCCTTATGACAGAATGAAGTTGCTACAGGCTCTCCGTATGTAATTATTAACAATTATTTTCGAAACCATCTTGACTAACCGTCCTGGAAGAAAAGCAAGCGAACGCTCGCCAGTCACCATTGACAGGTTAAACCGACGCGATTCGAGCAGAACCGGCCGCCAATTAAACGGTTTAAGATTCGCGGTGTCAATTATCCCCGACGATGACTGTATAAAGTCATCGACGCCGACAACGACGCCGCCGACGCGAACCGCCCGCGGCCTGTAACATTCTCTTCCCCGACGGATCCATCCCCTTCTGCCCTCGTTTGCCCCCTGTCGACATCCCCCTTTCCGGAAGCACCCTTGCTCTTCCTCGAGTCGCCCCCGTCACCTGGCAGCCTCGAGCCGCAAACTTCGTACCTATGCTAATTGACTCGGCGTACAACCCGTTCTCTTGCTCACGCTCCGCATTCCTCCCTCGACTTCCCATCCATCTATCTTTTTCTCTATATTTCTCTCGTTCCACGGTCGACACTGTAAACGATGGTGGTTTAAAGTCAATTAACGCGTTCCCCGAGACAGCTCGTTCTGACCTTTTCGATCAACGAACGACCGGCTCGGCGTCGAATTCCATTGTTCCTTCGATATGCGGCCGGCGAACTGATTTTTCTTTCTTTTTGCTCGCGCCGCTCCGCGTTTGATGAATTTATTTTCAGCGTCGGATTCAACTCGTCTGATTGAGTTATCGATTTTCGTCGACGTTCCTAAACGAACCGCGGACTCAACCTGCGGATATCGCAGTCTGTGTTAGTGTCGCGAGTTTTGCTTTTTTACAGGGACAAATATGTACACCAGCCGTGACGACACCCGTACGTCGGGTTGTACGATATTATTTTTAAGAGATTTTTAGCGTTTCCTCGAAGAGTCCTCGCGACAAGCTTCGATAGACTTGTCGGAAACAAAGCTGGTCAATTTAGTTCGAAGTTAGATCAATGGTCGAAACTCGTAACAATCGTACAAGGATACAAGTTATCGATGGCCAGATTCGCAGGAATGGAAAGTTTTGCCGTTGAATATTAATCGATAAGCTGATAATTAAGCTTCGACATCGATGAACCTGTGTACTCGTCAATTTGGGAAGTCCAGCGAAACAGCTGATTAACTGTTTCGAAATTTTGCAATTATAGATTACGCGACGCAACGTTACGACTGAACAACAAATCTAGGCGACTGTACTTTGTACTTCGCGAAACCACTTTACGACTTAAAAATATCACCGATCGCGTTTCGCTTTATTTATTATTAATTATCGAGCCGAACCGAACTTGAAATTGTAGAAATAGCTGGTGATACGCGTTAGTTTCTGCATAAGGTAATCGGTCGATATTGTTCATAAAATTAAGACGAAAACTTGCTACGATTAAATAGACCGAATTCATCGAATCGAAGAAAAGATTGCGCACGAAGAGAAAATCGATCAGAGAATGAATCAAGAAGCAAACCACGAAAAATGAATCATCATCGATGTCTCTAAGAGCCCAGCGAGGAACGTTCTGGCGAGTCTTATGAGCGCAACAAGCGCGGTATAAAGACATCGATGTATAAGCGACACGGAGAGTCACATTTCTGGCCAATTCAGCGAGTTACAAGGCTGACGTCATCGGCTCGACATAATTCGATTCAATTCGCTTAATTTTGCGAAAATTGCCAATCTTCTCTGGGGGCGCGTCCGCGTTACCAACCTCCTCCGTCATGCTGACCTATCCTTCTAAATCCCTTCGTTCGTCCGCCTCTGCTACCTTAAGGGGAGGCTATTCCTCCAAATTCGTATTAAAGTTCCACGACTTTTTTGATTGTTAGAAAAGAAGTTACAGACTATTTTCCACTCTGTAAACTCTTTTTTTTAAATATATGTAGCATGGGATCTTGAAGGAGGGAGCAGAGACGTTGTTCTTCTTAAACTTGGGTAAAATAGAATATTTAACGAGAAGAGAAGATTAGACCAAAAATCATCCGTATATATCATTGTACGTATCGTCCGACCTCGTACGCATTCGTACATCCATTGGCATATTTGATTTCCTGCAAGAAATTATCGCATATATACAGAGAATCGATCGATTTATTTATTTTTTTTGTCAAGGATAGAAGCTTGTAGATGCTTCGCATGTTCTGCTGATTCGCCTCTAAGCCGTCATAATAAAAGCAAATGAATCGATGAGCGAAGAGAATCGAAAGTGGAAAGTTGTACGATCCGAAGAGCGATTCGATCTTAAACGGCAGTTCGATTTGCTCGTCGAAGTATCATTCGCCTGTTGCAACGAGGAGATGCAAACGATCGTTGCCTCTAAAAGCATTTTTCGATTCTCGATATTCGGTTACGACGTTCTCTCTCCGTTGTTCTTTCGCGTTTGTATCGTTTTTGATCATTTTCGTAAAGTTAGAATACCGTTGGCGTTGGGAGAAAACGACGAAACACGCGGCAGCTTTTGCACGATCCTCATTTTCTTTTAGATCGTGGCTGCGCATGCCTGCCCGACCGCCATGGCGTACACCACCATTAAGGTCATGGGGTCAGAGTATCTCGAACCTGACATTCCTTCCCACGAACGATTTGGTGCACCGTCGAATTTACGATCCACTCCTTTTCCTCCCCTTTCTCGGCGCTTTCCGTTTCTTCGGCTTCATCTCCCCGCTTTCGTTTTTCGAACAAACCCACGGTTTCGCACAATTTGTTTTTCCAACACAGATTTCCTACGTGTGCTGCTTATATGTTACATATCACAGTGTCATATCTATCATCTCTATACGATCACAGCTAGCTTTCTATTTCGGATGATATCCTCCTGTCTACTCTCGGGAACCGTAGGATCGTAACGTACTATTCGTTTTTATTTAGAGTCATTAATGGTAAAATAATAAATTGCGCGTCTCTTTTGGAATAAAGAAATCTGTCAATCGATCGACAGAACATGCTATAATTTGCGAAATTCATTAAATAGAATTACTAAAGTAGAAAATCGATACGCTGAAAACGTCGACCTCTTTCTTCTAGCCACTTAACCACATTTGGAACGAAGGCTATGATCATGACTATTTATGTATATGTTTATTAATATGTTTATTCACTTGAGATATATTTTACTATATTTTGTTATGCCGTATTGAATAATAACAATAATAATAATAATAAATGGAGTCCTACAATACTTTTGTATCATGTGATATCTACTTCTTCATGGTCTTTGTCCCGTTTCTTTTCTCCTTTTTCTTGCTTTACTTTTTTTCATTCTTCAATTCTTTTCTTATCGTATTTATTATTGCATTTTTGTATTTTATTCTGCTTATTATCGGATTCTACTCATATAATAACGATAATAATAATGATTGCATGGAAACCTCTAATCGCTTGTTAGCTGCTCAGATAATTTTGAGATAGTCGTTCGAAATTTAATTTAGATTTTAAAAATTTTAATTAACGAGAAAACTGAAACATCGATGTCGCGATCGATTATAAACTAATATCTTCACCAGACCGTAGATTTGTAAATATTAATTACATCGTAATAATTACGATCGCGATTCGATCGAATTACCCATCTTCGATGAACGGATGCATCTCGAAGTAATTGCATTTTTCTTCGGTGAAATACGGACGCGTAATCTGACTTTGAAGGCCGAAGATCATACGCTTGTGAAGTTTCAACGAAAGAATCTTGTTCGGTGAAAATAAAGTTTAGATTTAGAATGCGCGAGTTTCTGTGCCAGGATCGAGCATAGAGCAACCCTCGAATAGTCCGAGCGCTCGAAATTTCAACTCGTCGAAAGTTATTCTGTTCATTTTGCTGTCCAACTATTTGAAGGATGCTTGAAATATATCGAATAATTTTATAGTTTAATCGTTCGCCCTTTTTGCCGATTCGTCAAATTATTCATCGAAACTATAGAAATGTACAAAGAATAACTAAAAAAAAAAAAAAAAAAACTATAGAAACTTATCGAAATTGTTATCTCGATTCCACTACTAAATATATAATTGATGATACGAGATAATAAAATCCAAGGAAATAGAAGCAGAAATAGATTGATATTACACGCGATCAAAGAATACTGTGATAGGACTCTAACATGTTTATGAAATCTAGCGATGTTAAGGAGTTGCGAGAAGGCTTGTTTGCAAGGTTGATTCGGCCTTTTCACTGTTTAAATAAAATCTGCCCATGCAACTTCTTTATCCTTCATTTTAGACAGAAGGTTCAGCTCGCTCGATGCAAATATCCGTTACCTCGCAGCACGCGAAACTAGATTTCTCATTTGGAGAAGAAAAATAACACGTCGGACGTATCTCCAAGAAACGAACGAAGGTAAATGATTTCACGACAGCGTATGATATCCATATCTGTAGAAACGTTTCCGTAGGAATTATAAATAAACTTGACGTAGACGGTGACATTTTTCATCCTTTTTTCATACAACACGATTAATCTATTAGACGAACTTTTCAAATGATTCTAAAGTTATGTCTCGATTTAATATACAGGTTGGTCTAAAACGAAACGCTAACGCCTCTTCTTAACAACTCGATGTCGTACGCTCGCCACAATATCGCTCTCGTTCGTCTTCCGACTGAAAACAAACGTGGCGAACGATCGTCAGATACCGATATCGCTCCCGACTTTCCTCCGCTAAACAGGTTTTCGGTTTTTTTTTTCGTGGCAAAGCAGCTGCTACGCTTTTCATAGTAGTATCCAGCGAAGAATGGGAATAATTAACCTCGTACCAATTGCGAAGAAAGTTGAAAGATCAAAGAACCAATTCGACACCTTTGGTCGCGGTAAGCGATAGTCTCTAAAAACCGGTCTTATTTCACTGAATCTCCATCGATTTCTATCTAGAGGATATCGGGATCGTGCTCGGCCAATGATTGGATCCGATAACTAGATCGAATTCCAGTGAGTGGCGATAAAAATCTGCCTAGAAAGACTAGTATGTAGCAGACCAGGGAGTAGGAGTGAGACATCAGATAATCGAGCCTTTCAGCTCTAATCTCTGTTACTTTGCCGAGATTATGCTGACCCCCGGTGTTTGCATCGAATGCAACCGGCGAGACATTTAGCAATCCGTACAAATTGGATTCCCTTCGTCTCCGTCTCCCCGCTTTTCCCACTTCGGCCATCCTCGAAACAAGAGGGAAAGGGGGAAAAGGAAAAGGAAAAGGATAAGGAAGAGAGCTGGCATCGGAAGAATTAAAAGAAAAAAAATTCTGAACAGCGATGGAGAAAGATGAAATCTATTTACCAGTGAAGCTCGCGCGCGCGTCGATTCAATTTTCCGGGAAGTGTTTTGCGTTTCGAAGCCTCGGAACGACGCAATTATAACTGCCGCGAAGGATATCTACATCTATATATATATATATATATATATATATATATATATATATATATATAGAGAGAGAGAGAGAGAGAGAGAGGGACATACACCTCCGTGCAAAAGTATGAGAACACTTGCCATTTTTTATCGTATCTCGTTTTGGAATGTAAATTATCGTTTGCCATAATCGAGCAAATTCTCGTACTTTTGAACGGGAGTGCAGGTATATGTATACAATGAGGGAGACTGGGAAGGAAACAGGAAGTGCTCTTCTTAGGCTCTTTACATTCACGCAGAGCGGATTGCCACGGATCTCGCGCCAAATAATTTCCAGTATGTATATACCGAAGCTCGCAAGCTTGCTCGGCAAGCGTCGTGTAATTTCCTCGTAACGGCCGACACGGTTCGTTCGAACGAGCAGGATTCAGCGACTCGCGTCTATCTGCATTTATCGATCTTTCGCCCCCGCACCAACGATCTCACCCCCGTGTCACGTGTCCGCGATAATGCATCGCGTATACGTGCCGCTTCGCTAGCTAATATTTGGCAGCGAACGCGACACACGCGGTTATGGCCGGGCAGTACGAGCACCGATGAAATGTTTCGTCTCTTGTTGCTTTCTGTCCCGGTGATATTGCCAGGTATTTTTACAGTTAGGCAGCGACACGTTGAGCATTATTTATCGTCGAACAAGATTTTTCAAACGGTCGTGCGGTCGATCCAAATGGGAATAAACGACCTGATCGTTGTGTATACGGTTAAGCGTAACGCTGTATCAATTATCGCCGTACCACGTACTTTGCTCATCTCGGATTGTACAGTCGATAGCAAATAGTAACATTTCTAGTTTAGACTATAGAATCGTCGTCGAATACTATCCTCTTGCCTATACGAAAAACGCATCAGATCGATAGTCGTATCGAAGGGAAGTTCGTGGCAAGAGTGGTTTAAAGAAAGTTAGTTTTACAAAAATTTATTTATCCCATCTATTCCTCCGATGCCGACTATAGCGACATTAAAAGATGTAACTGCTGTGTTATTTCACTTTGTTTTCGTCGATGATATAATGGCATGTATTATTCAACAACGTATCCTATCTCTGTTTCTTTTATGTCCTCGTGTCTCTTTAACGTCTCCGCCTTCGTATACGCAGAGACATTTTATCAAGTCTATCGGTTCCCAGAACTAGAGTAGAGTCCCTTCTGAAGTACATCCATAGGGATCGCATGGCGTCACATGTGACCCTGTTGCGTCTAAACTCTACCACGTAAAGAGACAGACGAACAGAAAGAAAAAGAAAAGCAGGGTGTAAATTGTCGATAAAAATGATTTGTTTTCTACTCACCGATTTCGTCCAACGTGAAAAACGATGCTCGTCGTCTGTTCCTCGCTCTTGGAAAGAACCGTTCTCATCAATCCTTCCCGATCACTCGCGTGAATTTACTACTCCCTTTCTCGGATCGATCGATTCTATTCATTTTCTCACAGGGCAGACGAATTCTCTCGGCCTGCGCCGAGTATCGAGAGACCATTTTCGAACAAGAAAAAAAAAAAAAAAAAAAAGAAAAAAGGGAAACGAAAGAAGAGCTTCGCTTTGGAAAGATTTTCATCGAAAGATTTTAATCGTTTTTCGATATTGTCGGAGTTAAAAGGATCGAAGTTAAAATTGGATAAAGCGTCGGGGGAGAATGAATTTAGATGAATACCTGTTTTAATTGACGGAGGCAAATGTTTTTTATTATTCTTCGATTTAATCGATGGAAAATAAAGAATTAGGCTAGCGAATCGACAAGTTCGAAACGATACGAAGTAAAAAATATTTTCGTTTCATGAAACGAATTATTTCGCATCTAAGGAACCTGAAGTTAAGAGATTAGAAATTAGCTACTGACTATTTAGAAATCGGCAAGCCGCAGCCAACATTAAGGAAGAAACGAGTTTTTTTAATTATCACGAACTAATTAACTTCTTGCTTTCTCTTGAAAGAAGTCTCTTAAAACGAGCAGTTTCGCACCAAAATATCCTGCTAAAGCTACGAAATATGTCAAGACAATGGAAACGAAGAATGTAAATATAAAACCCGAGGGACGTTTGTACAAGTACTTGGAAATTTCTAAACTACGAATTGCAGGCGAGATCGTTTTTGATCGATAAAAGCTCGCCAACGTGGAACAGACGCGACGATTAAGCGCGTCTCCGGGCCAGAAAATCCAAGTTAGAAATTGCTGCGAACCATCGAAAAATTATCCGTTCCCGATTAATGACATTTTCAAAAACGGAAGGGCAAAGTTGCGACGGAATGGCTAATTGATCGATAGGCAGTTGCCGCGTCCAATTCCGTCGATTCGTTGTTAGAACTCGCGTGCAACAGTTGACGATGAAGCTGGTCCGAGCTAATTGGGCTAATAGTTGCGGAAAAGTGGCCGACGATGTGTGTACACAGGAACGTGTTATTACGCCGAGTAAGAAATTACCTTTTGGTCGCTCGTAACGAGCCCGCGACACGGAACCGGGTATCAACCGACAACTGCAGAAGCTGCGAATCGGAATTACAATTTGTCGGCGCGCCATCCACCGAACGATGTCGCTTTTAACTCCAACGCCGCACATCGATTCATCTTTCTTTGAAACTATTCGCTTTAATCCGCGCGGTTCCTTATTCGTTTATGTTCTCTTCGACATCGATATCGAACCGATTTCCGACGATGTATTAATTTCGAGAGGCGACGATTTCGAGAAACGTAAAGAGACTGGCAAAGCTGGCACAGCGTCGTACTAAATGTCAGAGGCGCGAAAAAGGGGCGCGAGTTTGGCCTCGTGCCGATAATTCGCGCTTACGAGTGCGAATGGAACGGAAGCAAAGGAATCATTCTGAAACGAGCCTCGCACGATACACGACACTTTGGGGGCTATGGTCGTCGCGTCAGCTCTCTCGATTTTCGAATATTTTCCAATCTGTTGGCGATTAACGTTTCCGTCCGTTTCATCGGTCGAAAGAAAATCGTCTTCTCGACGAAGGTCGTCATTTCGGCGAAACACGATTAGAATTCATTAAAATACGAATGGAGAAGCGAAGAATGGTTTGCAGGAAAGAGCAGGTTAGGTCTTGAAATCGCAGAGACCGATCGATGGGCTGGGAAAGGTCAAAAGTGGAACGAAGAGTCTCTTTCGATCGAGAATGTTGGACCTTGCACAGAAATCGTAGAAGATTATCGAGATCATCGGTCTCGGACTTTTAAGCATTTCGCCTGGTCATAGCAAGTAAGTATGTACTTCGTTCCGCGATATCGGCTTTAAAGGTGGCCCCCATCGGAGCACGTAGCAACAGCGTTTCGATACCTTTCGTATGGACCAATCGTCGTGGAGAACGAGAAAAATGCATTGTAAAACCAAGCTCGTAAGAAATTCTCGCCTCGAATCTTCCTGTTCGTTCTACACCGATGAATACTCGATGAAATCTTACGTCATACGTGATTTCCACGTCCAATTACCAACGTCGGAGCGTTGGAAAATATCGGTTAGGAACGCGTTCGACGAAGAATCACAAGAACATCGAAAATCACGATAAATCTCGAAACAGATTCCCGAAAAATTCGTTGCCCCTCTGTTTTTGAAACGACACTGATTAACTCGGCTAATTAACTGATAAAGCGTTCTTGGTGAGCGAGGTGGTGAGCGAAAAGTACAAGCGAAAGAAACGTTTTCGATGGAATCGATAATTTCAAGTCGACGACTACCGTAGTGGCATAATGGTTTCTCTGTGCGTTCTCTTGCAAAAATTGCGAAAAAGAAACCGGTGATGAAATTGAACGAGAAGAATGGCACAGCGGTGAAGGCGGCTACGGTAAATTCCGATGTTATTTGCGTCTCGTTTGCCTTCTGTTCGTTAGAAATATGAAAAATTCGTTAGCACAATGACAAAAAAGAGCAGCGAGGATTGGCTAGGGAAATTCGGGAAATTACGTAATTCACGGATCGAAATAGCCGTGTTTTATTGATCGACGTGGCCCCGCGTAACATGCATACAGCGTTGCGAGCAAATCGAAGAATCTTTGCGAAAATAAAGAACACGATGGCTTGCATCGAAACAGATTCACCGCGAGTTCTTAGAAAATATTATAGCGGATAAAGATCGTTGTAGAAATTTAAATTCGATTGGTGCGATACAGGTGAAAAAGTCGCGGTTGCCCTCACGAGAGAAAAGTCAACAAGTTATTCTCGCTGATCGGGTGGGAACGCGAAAAGCTGTCGGGATTCACGGAGGAAAAACGAGCAGGCTCTCTCTTCGACGAGCGGCGGAGTTTAAAATTGCAAGGCGCCCGGCTAACAAGTTACTACCGAGTTGGACAAAGGGAATACGAAAATGTGAAACGGCAACGTCTACTTTCCCGACCGTTTTCCGAAATCTGCCCATTCGTATATATTTGTTCGATGCCCGAGAAGTACATCGTCTCTTTCTTTTTCATCGAAGATCGGTCGAAATCTCTCGAAAGATAAACGAAGACCTCGATGCGCGTTTCGAGGACATCCTATAGACACGGGTCTGCGGCTCGACGTAACGGAAGCAGCTGACTCCGAGGCGCAACTTTGACAGTCCCGGCTAGTCCACTCAACTGAATCAACTTGGAGTTTCCTCGGACACGAACAAGACAAAGAAGATTATTCCAGACACCGTAGGATCGATTGGATTTCCACGAGATTCTGGCCATCTAGTCGAATAGGTGAAAATTGCGACTGAACGCTATTATTCCGGAAACATTTCGATCTCGATACTCGACGACCGATACCGCCGTCCCCCTTTCCTTTTTTCTTTCTTCTCCTTTCTCGATTCCCAAGTTTTTCGTTCTTGAATCAGCAGGATGCACAAGAGTCTTGATAGAGAAGGAACTCGGCGTGAAAACGCTCGGGTCCGTTCCTCGTACGAAAACCCTTTTTCTTTCTTGCAAGTTGAGAATCCAGCCGACGCACGTTTTCCCCGAAACAAAGCGGAGAGGAGGCGAGGCGAGACGAGACGAGAAGCGTACGAGAGGGTGAGCGCGACAGACAGAAGCAAGTGTCACACGCGAGAGAGTGTCCGGTTATATGGTGCAAGAGAGTGCGGGTGAACGGTGCAAGGTACGCGACACGTACTCGTCGAGTGCGGCTGGCCCAGCCAGCGCAGACTACTCCAACACTACGGAAGAGAGACCTCAGTGGGATGGCAGTTTAAATGCAACTATGCTTCCTCCGGTTTGGGTTGAGCGCGCAGGGTCCGAGTCGGCCCGGCTCGGTCGTGCTCGGCCGCTCTCGGATCTCGTCGATATGCCCATAGACACAGTGTATATGTCTATGGATATGCCGTGTCGGTCCACGCTAAGCTATGCTTCCAAGCTCGACTACTCTCTTCTCTCTTCCGTCTTCTATTCTCTAGCCTCGCGTAATTGGCCCCCTTTTCCTCCTTTTCCTCCTTTTCCTCTTTTTCCTCCTGCGATATTCTTCCTCCTATCTCCGTCCCTGTTTCTCCGACCTTTCCGTTCCTTTATCTTTATCTTTCTCCGCTCCTTCGGCTCGTCCTGCTTTTTCGGGTCGCCTGTGCTCCTTTCTTTCAGCACCGACTATCCTATGCTTACGGAAAACGATGAGCTGACTGCAATTAGCGTTGGTCACTGGATTGGTGGAAGTGGTGGCAGTAGTAGTGGTAGTAGTACGGGCGATACGGTCGACGTTGGCGCGTAGTAGTGGTGACGACGCTGGTTCTATGTGTGGCGTGCGTGAAAGTGCGGGGGTGTAAGTGGGTGGGTGAGTGGGTGCGGGCAGGGGGCTTAGCTGGCTTGGAGGAGAGGGCAAGGAATGACGGTAGTAGGATATCGGCGGCCGGTAGTGGGGGAAGGAGAACCGGCAGAGGGGAAGAGCTTGCGACAGAGACGGTCATATGGCGCCCGAGTCGGAACAGGGATGTCTTATGTCATTTTTCTTCGCGATATTCTAACGGGTGTCCCGAGAGTCGTAACCGGTGAGCTCGCGGCCTTAACCCCGTTCGAATGTAGATTTTTCGTGAAACTTTTATTATTTTGTCGGTGGATCGTGCGCGCAGCTTGGCAAGCCGGCCAGCCTGTCGGATTTCAACCGGGCGACCCCGTTTAAGGAGCAAGATTTTTGCGGAATTTTTATCGTTCTTTTTATTGTCCTCTCCTTTACTACCTCCACGTCCGAGGAAGTTACCCGGGGAATAGTAACTTTGAATTTTACTGGCGCGAAGGTAGTACGTATATCCTTCTCGCGGGGCTGATTGGCGGAATGATAATTGGATCGCGGTAAGGGTTTTTAGCGAGTGGATCTCGCTGCGTACGTTGAAACGAACACGACCCTCTGTCTTTTTATTTTCTGAGATGCCTCTAGAAGCAAAGGAAAACATTTATTTCAGAGTTTAATACGTTTATTGAAATTTTCTTCGTTCCGGTATCGAAACAACGAGGTACTTTTCAACGTGCGAACTAAAACGCCAAGTTCCAGGAAGTACGTAACGATAAAACACGTATCGATTTTTTCCAACTTCTCCTTTCGCCTTTCGTTAAGATTATCATCGGCGAAGCCGCGAAGGTACGATCGCGATATCCGTACAGCGCGCGAGTAGCGCCGATTTCGAAACGCATTTGTACACGTTCCATTATTCATCCGCGGTAATGACACCGATCTCGAATATTACGTATCTCGCGTGCCCGTTAGAACTATGCGTCGATCCTTCTGCTCTCGATGAGATTGCTTTAGCTTCTTGGACGCTGTTCTTTTTTTCTCCTTTTGCTTTGTCGTCTTATTTCACTCGTATGTTTGTGGTTCCTGGTGGTGATGATTCCTACGAAAAGTTTGCTCGTTGAATGAGAAAAAGGTAGAGAGGGAGAAAGAGAGAAGCTATCGAGCTGGACGGATTTTCAAAGTTGGTTCCCTGGAGCGCTAATCGAGCCGACCTATGTAGCTAGTTTCTGGATGAAAGAGGAAGCGGTCCCGTTCGCAGCCCGCGGCTGCTTCCAGATGCAGCGTTTTGAAGATCCGCCGCCACCGACGCGGACTCGATTATCATAATAAAATTTAATTGGCACGCTACGTCGTGGCCAATCGTAGCCATGCCTTTAAACGGCCTCGATTTTCTCTCGGGCTGTTTTCCCCCCGATCGTTTCTGTTTCGTTCCGAACTGAGCTTCGATTCGTTTGGTTAAATCCGTAAAACGAGCAACTCGGAGCATACCGAACGTGAACTTTCGAACGGTAGAGAGATTTTCGATTTAATTGCATCGCGTGTAATGGCTTGAAATTTGATAACGCGTGTTGCGTGTTAGAGGAGACAGAAGGAAAAAGAGAGGTAAGAAGAAATACGAAAGCCGCAGAGGATAAAGTAAAAACGAATGTCGGTTGTGACATACTTCTGTGACATATAGTTGTAGTAAAAGCGGTATATTTTTTCGACGCAAAGAAGAGGAGAAATGACGTTATTTCCGAATGATATTCAACGAAAGTGCATTCCACCCAACTATTTTATCGAAAACGACATTCCATTTATGTAATTCTTTTGGTTATTCGCGACTTTTGCGTTGTACGTTAATTCGAGGATTTCCTGCAGTTTTGACCTTTGTGCGAGCAAAGATGCGATAGAAACTATCAAAATGTGCTGACGAGAGGCACGACTGCCTTTGGAGGAAATTCAACAACTCCAACTCGATAACCCAGATTTCGGTGTAGCCGCATAACGTTCGGGGTAAGCAATACAAGTAAATGTATCGCACCCTCTAGTTTAGGGAGTTTGCAACTGCAAAATTAATCCTCGAGTCCTAATATTCCCTCCGGATCATAAACTACCGGTCAAACTGGGAGCAGTATCGGTCGATTCGCGTATCCCTTTCCGTACTTACGTACTTATGCGAGCTGAAATAAATCTAGCTAATCGCACCTGCGACTTCGGCTCTTTAAGGATTATTATCTGTGAATAAACTCTTCGATTGTCGCAAGATTTAGGACGAATCATTCTCTATGGAAACGACCCTTCGTTTTGCATCAATCACGTAGAAACGCGTCTTTCTTGAAAATTTTTTTCTCAAGTTCTCTCAAACGACTGAAACGAAACAATTTGAAAAGGGAAGATCCACGTTTACGAATACGGAACGATACTAGGGCGAAATCGAGGCAAAAATAAGGAAGAATTGCGTATTAAATGCGATGGGGATGGAATTTTGCACGTACGAGGTTTTTGAAGGGTTGAAGTGCGTGTCGACGAGGGGTAGAAGCACTCGAATAACCTAGATTTCGCGAAGACTCATTACATAACTTTTGCGATCGATGGTTGCAACAACGGGTCTCGTCTCTTGCGCGTTCTTCCGGCGGTGCATATGCACGGCAGAAGAGCGTATAGTGTACATGCATATATTTACGAGGATATTATCTAGCGTACGTTCGACGCTGATAAAAGCGCGGGCAAAAGAAGAACGGTTTCATACGGTTCCGGACGTTGTCGGGCTTTTTCGCCAAACGCTTCTTTTACAAATCAACCGTGCAAGCGTCTGCCGTCCGCGAGAAGAGAAGCGGAATCCGTTTTACGAACGATCATTGAACGTACTACCTCGCCGTGCCGTTACAATCCCGTCGTGGATGCAGTTCTGTCGAAACCAACTATTTCCACAGAGCGAAAAGTGTAAAAGTGCCATCGAGAAATTGTTCTTCGCTTCGAATTACGATGATAGTATCCGGTCTTTCTATAAATAACATCGTATTAGAAGCTCAGCTATGGTAGAAAAATAATAATAGCCTACTCGACGATGAGCTACGGGACTAACAATAAGCATACGCGTACGTCGAATCAAGGAAAACGATCGTTTCGACAAGGTGATACAGTGTTGTGTGAATATGTAATAAGCGTTCAATGACTGTCAGTTGGAAACACGGCCGACGTGACAGTAGGTCGAGACACGTTCTGCGCTGTTAATGCAATTTTCTGCGCGATATTGCACCTTCTCGCGTACAGATTCACAGTACCCTTTTAGCCCAAAAAGATGACAGAACTTTTGCATTAACCTAAAATTATATGCTTTCAGCGTGTAATGTAATTCGATGCGGCGCTCGGTTAAAAAATTCCACCGCTCTTCCTGACCCGCATCTTTTGCCAATAGTTTCGTGGATAGAAAAATTTTGCAAGGCTACCATAAGCAACGGATGTCACAGATATCAACTTTCTTAAATAAATTTTTGCAAAAGGGAGAATAGCTGATCGAATTCTAACTTTATGTTCTTGTAAAAATGTGTGAGAATTTAGGAAGGAAGAAACTGATTCATCCGGAGTAAATTGGAAAAGAAAAACGGTAACTCATTCGGAGACAGTTCGTTAAAAGAAGTGGAAAATTCGATACGCGAACGAATAAAGTTCTTCGAATATAAATTTATAATAAAATATACAAAGTACAGTGGCAAAAGTTGGAAATTTTGTTTCAATTTTATGTTCTCGTAAGCATGAATTTATTTAAAAAGCCGGAGCAACTATTTCATATTTCATGAGCATTTTATTAGAGAAATAAATTATAAATGCAGAGTAGCAGATGTCACGTGCAAGTAAAATATTTTAAAATATAAACCTCAAAATATTACTACGAGAAAAATTGGAATTCGCATTTTAATTTTAAATCCTCGCAAGCGCCCTATAACAGCAACCGTCTAAAAACGCATTCGGAGCTATTTCTAGCTTGCCAAAAAGCTCAACATCTCGCTTAAATGGGATGCACGAAGATCTTCTCGAGTGACCGTAAATCTATGCGAACGAAATAACTTATTCTCGAAATCATTCTTACGAAGAAACTGGCGCTCTTACCATATCCTTGCCGAAGGCTCTTGCTAATCGTAATATTTCTTTTAAAAACACAATAATTCGCGTCGAAGAATCTCCATTGCGATAATTACTCGGAGCTGCAAAAATCTCGAATCTCTAGAATCTGGAAAATAAAATAAAAAAGGACGTTGCTCGCTCGTTGACAACGCGATGGATTTATGAACAATGATCTAAATCATAATCCGGTATGCCGAATGGTAACACCATTAAGACTACATTTCAGCGAGCGAGACAGCCAGCGGAACGTTGACGTACGGACACGCATACAAAGTTGCATATATGTACGTTTGAATGGAATGCATTCTGCATTATGCGTCACGTCAGAATTCCGAGCTCGAGTACGTTACGGCAAACGACCGTAACGACGAACAAGTGGCTGCCGCGTTTCATCTCCCGCGATTTTCCATGAGAAACGCGAAACGTTGTTTGGAAAAGTGGCGGTGATGGTAGTCGTATGAAGATAAATTGATCCAAACTTAGCCATAACGTCGACGTATATATCGCCTTGAATTAGAATTCCTAATGATTATTTGTCACGTGAGAGCGAAACAATGTTTCGTTTCGCATTGCATGCGACGAGGAAAATGAGTCGCTTTGTTTCGACGGTTTTGTCTTCTGTGATATCAATGAGATCGTGGAATATTAATGTATCTGTTTCGAGACAGATCGCCGATATACTCGCGAATCATGGAAATTCCTTTTGCCAGGAAGAAAAAGAGAAAAAGTAAAAAATAAAACTTCAGAGGCTGTTTTTCGCGACTGAAGCTGGATTCTGCGAGTACCGACGACGAGCCAATCGCAAGCAATCTCTTCACGGTGCAAGAAAGAATATAGAAAATTATTGCAACCAGGTAATTACGTTTCGTTAGGGTTTGATAGCTCGGCTCGAACATTTGCAAAAGCAATTCGCGACGACAGAGCGTGCTCCGAGTCATCGAGAGTCCCTAAGTACCGGATAATTAACTCGACTTTTCTCGTTGCTTGCGGTTTCTTTGTAAACCGCTTTATTTAATCGCGAATCGAGTTCTATCGATCTGTCTCGTGGAAAAGATATCATTTGAACGTCTAAAACCAATCTTGTCTCTGAAGCATGTTAAGTAATAAAATCTCTAAAGCTTCATTTACTGGAAAAATATAATTTTAAGAGTGGAAGGTAATCGATTCGTAATTTTTCATAGCGACTTTATCGTAGATCGACAACGTCGGATATTGATGTTTGTTTCGCGTTGTATTAGTATTCTCTGAATAATTATTTTATTCCTCGGATCTCGAATCGGACGTTACAAATAACGAGTTACGTTTCTCGTAGATCTTAATACTCGACGACTCGTTGAAGATCGTTTCCGGTTGGTTCGACGCGGTCGAGTCCATTTCGTTTCTTATCAGCGAACACGTGTGTGACAATAATGGCTACGCGCCACGATAAATTTCGCGTTGATTTCGAGCACCTGGTAGTACGACCTAAAACTTTTCTCGAAATTGATGCATCGGAAATATTTTATCGGAGATTCGGTAACCCTTTGAGCGATTAAACTGCACGGAACAGGGCTGAGTCATTAATGTCACGTATCGGAGGATTTATTTTGTTACGTGGAAATTAATCTTTTTCCCCCGTATAGCTGCCTCTTGTCGTATCACGTATCCAATATAGGGTTTCTTAGAAATTCAACGTGAAAAGAATAATTAACGTGTTCGAGTGACGTAGTGCTGCCTCTTACAGATTTATGCGACTCTTACAGTTACGATCGCCTAGATATATTCCCTTCGGGATTGCACAATTTACGATCGCAAAAAGATTTGCGAAATTTGGTCAACCTAATAAAACGTAGACATTTCAATAAACTTTCCGTGTATTTCCATGTATTTATGGCTGCTAAAACTTAAACGGCCGCGTGTATCGTCTCGAGATCGCGTTCGCCTCCTGGTAAAATATCGAAATTGAGAAAAGAAAAGCGAAAACTATACCGTGTAATTGATTTCCGAGTCTATTAGGAAGTCGGGACTATGGCTTACTTGTTCCGCGTGTTTCGCGTCTACCTTCGTAACCGAGTCTAATTGAAGGTTTGCTTTCGCGCGGATATCGTGGTCATCTACAATGTAAATGACGGCTCCCTTATTCGTTGGCTGTAAGACAAACGAATCGGAGACTATCGTATCTCATCAATCTGTCGTAACGGTATCGCCAGATTATAAATTAAAATTGCGAATTAAATTCGGAAATTAAAGAAAATTCGCTCATTTATTCCCCTTCGAAATATCTTTCGTCGAACTTCCTTCGTATAATATCTAAAAATCGGCGCTAAAGATGCAAGCGATCCGATGTACTAAAATTTCAATACATATATCAACGTTATACCGAACCTCGGATTAATATTCAAGCCACGTCGAATTTATTACGATTATATGGATTAGAGTTGCGCTTAAGCGACGTTTATCGCGATTAAGTGGCCATTATCGCGAATAGATACCATCAGTTTTATCCCAGTTGCGTTATTTATCTCTATCGAACTATGCGCAAAATTACACACCGAAATACACACGCTAAACGATGAACAATCGAGCGAAGAGTAAAATCCTGTAAATGAAAAATACCGCGAGAGTCGGCTGTCTCGAAAAGTTTCGGGGAAAATTCTTGCGAAAACTGGATACCACGTACTACGTACATTCCGTGAAAATGGCGTTTCATATGCGGTTAATCCTCCTGGCTCTCGACGTAAAGCATCCTAGAAGCGCTCTCAATCCGAAAATAAAGTTATCTGAGCGCGTAGAGAAGAAGCTGATGCGCGACGAGTCGAAGGGAAGCGAAAGATTCGCGGAAAATTGTCGCGAGGATCACACCGAAATCGAAGAAAAAACGATAGCCTCGAAGCAGAAACTATTTCGTATTTGTGCGTTTCTATACGGGTTAAACGAAATTCCGAATCCCAGCTGTTCCTATGTCTCGTCGTTATCCCGTTCACCCGGCTATTGTGTCACGATGGACTATTAAATATACGTGTACGTTTGTTGGCTGGCGGAGCATGAAAGGAAAGGAGCAAATAACGGACGAGGAAACCGTCTTTGCAAAGGATGGAAATTTAGAGGGAGGCAAGAGCTTCCTCTCCGTCTCCGTGAACGATTCAAACGGAAGGAATACTCTTTTCCTTACGCGTCTCGTCTTCGTTTCTTCTCAATCTTCCAAGGAAATATACGTAGAACGAATAAAACCCACTGTCTCGGCTCCGTGGATGTTGCAAGCTCGATACGAAATTTGTCTGGAGATATCTACTTGTAAACTGTCCTCGATCCGAGGCCTTTCTTTCAGAATAACGATGAAATATTTCTACGACTAGTGCAGATGTTTCAATGGCGATTAATTGATGTTTCATTCGTGTAAGTGTATCTAGGTGGCAGCATGGCAAACGTAGCGCTTTAGTACTAGCAATTTCAGAACGTTTCTCTATCCGTCTTACTGTTAGACGCGGAATTTATTTTGATGACGCGGCTTAATAAGTGGCATGCATCCAAAGCTGCGCAAGGCATTCGTTCGTACGACCTCGTTAAAAATATCGAACCTGATTCAAATCCACAGCTGGAAATCTCATAGCTATCGTAATAATCGTTGTCGTTCTTTTCTTATTTGACAATTATGATCGATTACAAAGAAAATGGACAATTATGACTTTCTTTTACCTACTATACTTTCCTTTACGTATTGCGTGCATTCTGTACACTTTTTAATGTGTACGATTTTCAAACGTTAATCATAAATGTACAAGCATCCGTAGTCCAATTACGAATCGCAGGGGGACTGCGTAAAGGCCTTTTCAAAATCTTGGCCCACTGCGATGAACGACTTATCGAATCGATCTTCGGCCAAATTTCAAATAAAGATAACGCGTCGGATAACAAAGAATGGAAAGGAAATTTCAATAAATCTGTTTCGTAATTTCGCGATATTTTTTGCGAAAGTATCGGAAAGCTTAGCTTTCATTTCGGTTAAAAGCGCAATTATTTGCGTGCAATATCGTTCCTTTAAAACGTGCTTTCGCAAGAGCATCGTTTCGTGTAATAAAATGTAAGTAATAAACGATGATCTTGGAGAACGGTAGAACCGATCGAAGCTGCTCCACGATGCCAGAAAGCTATTATTTCCTCCTTTAGACGTGTTCTTTCAGTGCTTGCGGGAGAGGAAAAAATGCGACTGGAATAATAAGAATCCGAAAAGAGGGGTGGGAGGGATATAAATAGAGGGAAGAAAGAAGGAGAAGTAAGATAAAGGATGACATAGATACAAAGAGTTATTCCTCGTGGAAGAACTGGAGAAATTCAAGAGGAGGAACGATGCATTTCCGTGTACAAGTTTTCTTTGAAATCCGTCAGATGATACTCGGAGTGGTGCGTCTCTTCAATTTCATTCAGAACGTAAATTGCGATAACCTGGCCTGATTCCGTACGTGTATGTTGGCTGGGAAAAAGGAGAGTGGCCTAAGTATTTGCTAGAATAGAAATCGTGATGGACGCGGTGATTTAAAGTAGAGTCGTTATGGGTCATTTTTTAAAGATAATAAACGTTCGATCGAGCGATAAAATATGTTAAAGGAAAAATTGAGCTACCGGGAAGCTCAGAGAACGCTGTGACAACGATTCGTACGGATTAACTGGAAAAATTCAATCGACTCGACGGAGCTACGTAAGAGAGATAAAAAATTTGCCGCTGTCATTGGGCAGATAGAAAAGCGGGCAGCGTCTTTCTTATTAAATCGGCGTAGGAACGCGACGCGGCGGATCGTAAAAATTTCTCAGCAAATCCCCCGGTATCTTTAGCACGGCCGAAATTACAATTTAAATAGCGACTCCCTTATTCATCGACCGTCAGATGTGAGCGCTCGCGACTTAAGGGTGGCTATCTTTGCCGCCGTTCCACTCTTTCTTTTTCTTTCTCGATGTCGATGGTACCGCGAGTACGACCGAGCGAGATGGAACGAACGAGAAGTTAGGATCGTGCGAACAGGACGAACGATAGTCGACGACGACGTCTGAGAAACTATCGCGAGAAAGAAAAGTAGAAGGAACGTGTAGAAGGAACGAAGAGGATGAAAGGCGAGGCAAGGGGTGAATTGGAACGAGAGATAGAAAGCAGAGGGTGGATATTCTTTGTGATGGGATTTGAGAGGCGAGCGAGGAGAGACGTTCTTGACTCGATGCTGTCCTTAAACCACGAAAAAGCTCGAGAAGTCCGAAAGCCAAGGGCTGAGTTCGCGGAAATGAAGATCCGCCGTGGTAGCCTTGTCGCACTTGTTCTTCACCTTCTTTCGTTCTCGACGAAGGAGCGCGCCAGCTTCAACGACCAGACCGCAGTTTTACCTTCTTTCGTTCGTTCGTTCGTTCGTTCGTTCGTTCGTTCGTTCGTTCGTTTTCATCGCCTTTCGTCGGCCACGGTCGACGAGCTTTGAACGAGTTTCCGAAATAATTTCCACCGCTGAATGAGCTCGATTCTTGAGCCACGGCAGACCCTGGTGAGCGGCGTTAATTGCTATCCACCGGTTCAATGGTTAGATGTGTTATCTTTATGACTTTTCTCCTTTCTTTTTAGTCTTTTCTACTTTTAAGTGTAATTAGGAATTTAAAGCGTCGAGATCTTGCTTGAAAATTATTAAGTAAATTAAGAGACGGATATATCGGGGCAAACGCTTTATTTTTAGATTATAGGAATCTGTTTCTTTAAATATAATTGCTAGCTTTCGAACGATTTCTCGTCTTTTGGAGAGACGCGTGTCCACCGAATTTCTAAATACGATCTGGGAATTTCAACGATAACGTTATTTTCCCACGTAACGTTGTTCCTTCTTCCCTTGAATCAGTGAGTATCATCTATTATTACGTATTCCATATCGTTGCGGTATAATGCAACCTTACGTCGGTCATCCAAATTCCAACGTTCTACGCCATTTACATCCCCTGGCTCGCGTGAAATAAATAAAGAGCGTAAATCCAAATATGTAGTATTTTTCTGCTAGGCAAATACATTCGAACCAGCAAGCATAAATCGTATATCGTTCGTTAAACGAAAACGTTGCCGAACGACGTTCATTTCGCGTGAAATTATAGTAAATTTGAAGGGACAGTGGCAAAGGAAAAACGATAAATTGTAAATGAAATTACAGTCACCAATTAAAACAAGTCATAAAACGATACAAACTCTACCGCGAGATCAAAGCAAAAGCCCAAGGAACACAGTGCATATTCATCAGTTTCCATCGACCTAGCCCGCCGCCTGTCGGCCGAAACAAAAATCGATATTCCAATTTGTCGAGACATCTAACGACACGATCGACACAGTCGCTCCTTTAAATCGTGTTTTGCCTTTCTCGTTGATCGTTAAGCTTCCCTGTTTTTTTATACCTATAGCTGGATGGTGCAAATTTCAATTTGTAGCCACGCGAACGTCTCGAAATTTCTTGGGACGATTAACCTCTCGTTCCCTGGGCGGAAGGAAACTCGCGACGCATCTCGCGAGGGAAACGCTGCTGGCTGTACGCGAGCGTCGACCTCGAAAATTGGATTTACCCGAGGATCGATAAGCCGTCTCATAAATCTGTCCATTATCGTCCCGTAAAGTTCTCCATACGAGTCGCGAGATCGGCGCAGTTCCACGTCTATAGATTCCTCGCGATCGACAAGATCCAGGGATTGCACGGAAGAAACGATCGAGCAAGGTCTCTGCTAGATTCATCGGTGAATCGAGATTTGCACCAGACGTAAGAAACCCGAATATACAGTATGTGCTGTTTAACTGGAAACGCTCAAACGTAACTATGTAACGTGGTGCGTAAATAAGTTCTTTCCGACGAATTTATTTTTATTCTTCTTAAGTCTGCTCTCTCGTTGTCAGTCTGGAGAATTTCTCTGCGACGCTTTGAAATTTCAGTGCCTCGGTCGAACGTCAAAAAGTCTAAACGAAACACGGTATTCGAGAGATCTACAGGTCCGTGGAGGCGCGATCGGAATATTGGTCGATCCGCAGTGGAAGAGCGGCTGTGAATTCGGCATTCCGAATCGGTCGTCAAGTCTGGAACGGGGGTGTCGAAAAACTAGTCTTCTCTCTTTCTCTCTCTCGCTCTCTCTCTCTCTCTCTTTCCCTGCTTCTTCACCACCCGTTTCCCTTCGAGCTTCTTCGTCCGTTTCTCCACCACCCTCGATTCTCCTCTGTTACTTTCGTCTGCTCGTTTCCCAGCTGCAGCCCCGGCCTGGACCGAGGAGTGCATTAAAATAAATTAATTTTCATGAGATTTTCCCGTAGCGAATGGCCGTTACGGGACTTAAAATAATAATTCAACGAGCCGCATGGGCGAAATTTGCATTTCCACGTCACGGCACGCTTCTGCCAGCCAGCCAGCGACGATCTTCAACGGCGTAACGGAAGTCGGAATAGAATTCAGAAGGCGGCAACGCCAGCTGAATGGAAGATGGGAACAACGTAGAAGAGCGAACACGAGGGCCACCAAATGGGACTGGAGAAGCGAGAAGCCGCTTGTTTATCGTAGAGACAGATATTCGCCGACTCAAGATAGAGAGAAAGAATCGCCGACTCGTTTAAGCGGCAGAAATATTGCCAATTGATAAGCGTCGCTCGCGTGAAATTTCACTCGTACAGCTCAGGGTAAAAGGTATCTGAGCGCTGTCATGGGAATATACTAAGCGAGCCTGTTCGCATATCACGGTTTCCTGAAATTTAAAAGAGTGATTTAACTTTTTAAATCGCCGGTACAGTAGTGGATTCGCTAATTTCGCGAGAGAAATTACGACGGATAAAAGCTACTTATCTTTATGTTGTTATCCTTTCACGGATTTTAACGAAAGGAATTCTTTTTGTCAAAGAACACGGACAATACGGACGGCTATAAAATAGTTGATATTCTTGATATATCGCTGCTTCGCTAAAAAAAACGTCTTATTGTACTTTAAGATCCACTTGAAATAATTGAACGTACAGCGACTTCGCTGAGGTTGCCTTTTATTCCCGCTAAAATTGTTCCATGTTCACGATACATAAATTACTTTCGCGAAGTACGCTTCGTGGGATATGGAATAATATCTGTTTTCCTTGTTACTATCAGTATTCTGACTTCGTTTCAAATCATTATACGCAATTGCGAACATTTTCTTGGAAAATCAAGGCATTTGAGATTGAACTCTGGCTTTCAACAACACAAACAATCTCTGGAAACGTTCACTACGCGTGGATTTGATATTTCATGGAATTATCACGTCGTTTCACAGAACGGTCATTAATGGCCTTGCCCGAATGTCGAGTCCTTCGAAGGCGCCGAGTCTCAAAGTTTCAGCATTAATGTTTAGTTCCGTTTTGTGTAAAGCGGTTCTGTGAGCGGAAATCATCGTAAAGCCGGAAGACGAGCGAAACAAAAATATATGAGCAATTATAATTTGTACTATTTTAAAAACCTGCTTGCAACCTGCATAATCGTAGAAGCCATTTCGACGTGTCTCCGAGAGGGTAGCGAGGGGACGAGAATTACGATCTCATTTGAGAATGTCCCCAATACCAGATCGAGCGTTGACTCTTTTTATTGGACAGCAGTAAACGTGCCGAGTGGAAGTGCCTCGCAGCGTCGCGTTTATACGCGATAAACCCTTCCGAGTTCGAAAGTGCCCTTCGCCACTCCTTGACCAACCTTGTCGTCTCCTCTATGCCTGAGCCGAGGCAGCGATGGAACGTGTTATTTTCCCTCTTAGGTTTTTCTCGGTTGTCGTAACGGAACAACGTCGGCACGAGAGTGTCTGGTGTCGATTAAACCCGAAGAATTTCCCCGCTTTTATTCGAAATAATAGAACGTTCCGATAAGAGGTATTTCGTATAATGGATTCGTTCTACTGTGTTTCCAATGGGTCCTGCACCAACTAACGGACGGGAATTTAGCGGATCGATTGACCATTTGTCCTTCGCTTCGTCTGTTCGTTGCCAATACGAAGCATTCTGGGAGCGAACGGTAACAGACGATGAAACATGGATACTTTACAAGAACGAGTCCATTGGAAATGCTGAATTTTTAGCAGCTAAATGATCGTTGTACACAGACCAATGTACTTCTGTATATAGGTACTATAGTTTGTAGGACAATGCAGAATTCGTCGTATTATCGATCTAATATCTTCCGATTACGAAACAGGTTTCCAACTACGGAGCTCTAACTCACCGAACGTAGAGCGTAGAACGTAGAAGCAACGATCGTCGACGTCCACGAGAACTCTCGCCGAAAGCTCTGCAACGAAAGAATGAAATTCTTATTAAACAAGTTGTTACAGATTAAAGCTTTTCACGTTTTCACGTACGTGATAATATTTCACACTTATCAAAGATATTATTTATCGAAGATGTCTATTTATATAAAGATTTATCAAGGATTTATCAAAGGTTCGTTATAGGTTATTTATTATCTATTAAAGATAAAGATTGTAAATACAATATCTTGCAGTTCTATCACGGTTCTACAGTTCTTGTTAATTAAAAACTTCTTATGAAAACGAAAAGCAGGTGACACACATTCGACACTCCTCCTTGGAGTATCGCGAGAAACGTTATACCCTGTCCCTAGTCGTATCGATGTTAATTAAATTAATTGCAAGAAACGTTGCCTCGTTCGTCGAATCAAAATCCAGAAAAGCTGTATTCCACTAACGAGTTACAAACACATTGAACGAATTTTCGTATCAATCCGCTTGTTCGAAAATCTCGCTAGAGATGCATTTTCATGTTGATAATAGAATACATTCTTTTATGTTTCGGTGCCAACGATCGATCGGTCCGTTCGTTCTAAACGCACCAAATATTTTGCGTCAGAAGAATCAACGACACGCGTGTCTCGACCGATCGCCACGATGCTTAACCACGCATCGGTCGATGCATCGTATTCTTTCAATTAACTCCTCGAAAACTTATTGTTACGGCGATAACTTATTCGTCGACGCGGTATTCCCTGGACGTTATTCTCGACGTTCGAATAAAACAAACCGAAGCTTGCTCGTGGAGATACGTAGACAGGAAGTAGCCGGAAGCAGTCCCCGGTGACTCTTTTCGAGATGGGGGTCGGGTCCAGCGAGGGAAACGAGCGTGTCGTACCCGTGAGCTTTTCTTCTCCCATGACGATCCTAAAAACCGATGCACCATTCCAGCCTGCTGCAACCCTTCCCCATCCACCCCGTTCATCGTTGGACCGTCCCTCTAGACCGGTCTTTACAAGCTTCTTCTCTCTCGAGTGTTTATGGATCGGAGACGACACTTGGACTCGCTCGGGTTCCTTCGTCGTCGTGACTTCGACCGACCTTCCAGGAATCGTAACGAGGCTGGCCGGGCCGCGTGTTGCGCCACCATTACTTAAAACTAAAATTAGTTCCTCGAGTGCACCCTTGTGGCCTAGCTGCGCCGAGCGGGAACCGTTGGAAATTGTTAGACCGTATTGGCAGAGTCCCGGCGCACGCGCTGCCGTACAAACGAAATCGTTGGATCGCGATTACGTTGGAATGCACGTAGAATTTCAGCATGATGGTCGGACTATATAGCGATACCTTTACAAACAGTGGCAGATACATTTGAAAGAAGGTATAGGTCAGATTTGACCGAAAAATCGGCTCTGTTTTTCATCTTTTACAAATTCAAACGATTTTTCACGATTTCTCGTACGTACGTATTTCGTCGGCCATCTATAAATCCATGTCTTTTTTTCGCTACTTTTATTCCTTTTTCGAAAAGGAAAGGATAGAACTGCTTCTTCCTACTTCTCGTTTTCTTTAAACGCGAAGACCCAGAGAGGCAGAAAATTCGTACGCGTTTTGCCGGACGATCGTGCAGAAATTCCGATGGCCGTATGATTACCAGACAGATGCTCGGCGCGGCACTTTCGTTTCCTCGTTCCTCGTTTGTCCGCATATCTTTGATCTTCTAAAGCGTCACATCGAGCGACGCATCTCAAATGGAAGGGAACAATGCATTTAAATGGGGACGATCCAAGGCGGAAGTCGTAGCTGGGTCGCGTGCACTCTCGTCCGAGCATTCGGCTACGAAACAATTCGACATAGTTTTCTCCCTGCCACCGTCCAACTGCACAGTTTTTTCGCCGGAAACCACTTAGAAATATTAAACTTTGCCACTCGTGACAAGTCACGCTATCAAAAGTTACGTATCAAAGTGGAAAATGATTAGGAACGAAAATCGCGTAAGGGGAATATGCGAGAAATTGTTATCTTTTGCGATGCTGTGCGTTGGATGATGTAATAAGAGACTGGAGCAGTTCTATAGATGACTCGGTCGAGAAAATTAGAGAAGAAAATTTCTCCGGAAAGTTGCTTGTACATTAATTACTTTTCCCTCATCATCTTTCATTTGCTTCCTTTTCTTTTTTTACATAATTAGAGACTCTTTTAATTCAATTCGGAAGGATTTATTCATTCACTTTTTTTACTCTTGAGATAGATCAACGTAGAGCGTAGTAACTCCGATGCGAGGTGAAAGAATTTGAATGTGCGTGAAATTGAGATTTGCAAAAATAGTCGAAGAAAAAAATTCGCTGCTCTATCCATAAAAGATAAACATTTTTATCGAGAACCCCGAGTAATAAAATTAATCGTCTAAATTTTCCAATAATTCCCTTTTCGAAAATAATTATATCGCGATATAAATTCATAGCTATATTACGAGAGTTAATATACTAATTAATATGGTAATTAACGCAGATTATTAATCCGACGTTTTGTCGCTAAAGCTCATTAATATTTATATTCTTTATGATATTTCGTACAGTATTGTTTCAACTTACCAAGAGATGATATTTAAAAATGACAGTGCCAGTGGAGTATGAAAGTTTAATAATACCTATCTTTAATCTAGCTTCGTTGAATTAATCCGGAAATAAAATTTTTTCAAGTTGCCTCGTATCGAATCTCTGTGACCGGATTTAAAATGGCGAAAAGCGTGATTCGAGTCTCTTCGATTCTGCTATTTCGCAAAACGTTGGGCTCGCACGTCGTTGATCTATGGCGTTCTAACTTGATTTATCAGGGCGCCCGGATGATATACTCCGATATTCGGATTTGAAATGATAATGCTACTAGCGTGGTATTCGACTGGCTGATTGACTATCGGTTTATTAAGTTGAAAACGGCAATACCAGGGATTCGAGTTGACTACCTTTCTGTCAAACGTTGTCAATTGATATGAGATAGTAGGTTCGAGATATTCCTGAGTCGAACCGAACGTATCTTCAAATCGACGGAAATGATTTTTAAACGTATCTCGTCAATTGGTCGGATATCATATATGTATTCGTTATCGGCAATTACGAGAAACTTCGTAAAGAGATATATACGCGACACATTCGAAAGATACAAATCTGAATTCGCGATCAAGCGATCGACGAAGCGTCGAACCCCAAACATCGCCCTTCATCGAAACGTCGTCGCTAATTACGTACAAAAAGAGAGAGAAGAAAGAAAATGAAAGGGTATTATATACATATATGTATACGAAACTGTGAGACACGTGCTGTGACGAATGACGAACGCAACGGCGATAAATCAACACTTCCGAAGTATCGTCCGAAAAAAGCGCGCGAGCCCGCAGATGTTACTTCCGTTCGTTCTCCGTTGTTTAAACACCGTCCACGGGATTTCCTCTCTCTCTCTCTCTCTCTCTCTTTCTCTCTTCAACGAAGTCGCGCCCGGCCAACAACCCAATTTTTCGACTCGAAAAACGCGGTCACACGGCGCGCCGCAGTCTAACCGGGTAGAGACGCGAGACCAAACTTTCGTAATTCGCACAGACGCTGCGGAAATGTCAACTGGAACAATCAACGCCGCGCCACGTTGCAACGCGTGTCCCACGGGCACGATGGGCATTCCTTCCGACTAGCGACTGTCAGACTGGCCCTCGATTTATTATGCATTCCGTGAACAACGGTGATTACGAAATTGCACGATGGAAATGGAGGCTCCGGACGAATCGTGTTCGAGCTTGAACGCTCGAAACTTCACGTCGAACGGTTTATAACGTCGACGGATCTTTTGGTTAGGTTTCAGCCGATCGAAGGATTCTAGGCATTGGATTTTTCCGATCTTTTTACGAATCGTACGAAAGTTGTACAAGATATTCGACGGAATTGTATGTTAATTGTGAGACAGCTTTCGCAACGACGACAATTCTGGACAAAAAGAGAGTGACGCTTTAACTCGCATGTAAACTTCGAAATTGTCTGGTACAAACTCTATAGCAGACCATTAGTATCCTTTATCAGGCTCATTTTATCGTATCGTAAAACTCTGCCCTTTCTTCTTTTTATATTTTCAATTCTTTTGCCTTCGGTTTCCTTTAAATAATAATATAACGATTGTGTTTGACAAATATCCTTCGCTGTAGACGCTCTAACTTTAAAAACGTAGAGAAAGTTTCAAATATTTTATATTTCGCGACAAACGCTACGTACATATTACGCAAATCGATTCGCAAGAAATTATTTAGAGTAGATTAGACGTTACTCTCCGATCTACCGTCATTATCCGCGATTTTCTATCCGATTTATATTTTTGAAACACGCGTACGCATGCACACGTACGCGAGTAGGACGTCAAATTTGTTCTATCCAGCGAGTCATCTAACGACACGGTGGATCTCGGAATGTTCGACGAGTTTGAGCGGCGAATTACTCGAGGTTTTACGAGCAACTCGAAAATTTGCGATTCCAGCGATAGCTTTCGGTAATTTCCGTTAAAACCGCCCTAAATTAATTTCGCTTTAGTCAGCGTTCAAAATGTGCAGATTTGGAACTTGGAAGGCAACTTTGAATTTAGCTATTACAATTTAACTCTGAATCATTCTTAATCCAGAACGCGTTATGTACACAGAGATCTCGAGAAATTGCTTGTGTAACATGGTTGCAATGGAGATACTAATTTGTAGTAATTGACTTTGAGATTAGATTGAATCCGTAATACGCCTCGAATAAGAAGAAGAAGGCTTGAACGCGTAATACATTTAATACGCGTTATATCGTTCTTTGGTCACTTTTATTCGTTTATAATCGATGATCGTTAATGGCGTTTTTAGAAGCAATACCATTCTCTCGCGTCTTTTTTCTTTCTCTCGTTTTTCCTCTTGCCTTGCTGGCAACGTGTAAACGGTTACTTAGTAGGCAAATAGGTCGGCCAATAGGAACTTATTTCTGCGTCACGAGAAACAAGGGAATTCCCTGTGTGGCTGTGTACTGTGCCGATGATATCATCGCTCGTTCAATCATGGCTCGAGATACACGTGCGTTCAGGACCGTGACTAAATATACGAGAACCCAATCCGTTTTGTTCCTCCTCTCTATCTCTGTTCCTTAAGTCTGACTCGTTGCCCCTGGCCCCGTTGCTCGACCAGTCGATTCACTGACAATGAGATCACAAGCACAGCGCAAAAAAACACTTTCTTCCTTTGCCGGACGACTTGGACAAGGTGCTCGCCAACCATGGAATCGCTGGCGCGTGGCTGCCTTTCTTCGGTCTTGAAGTCTCGAGCAACGGGGTTGTTGACACTTTTCGAACGTCATTAAGAACAACTGTATGTATATATAGGTTGTTCACACTGTCTTTGCTGTTTCGAGTATGGACGTTATATCAACGTACATAAAGTTGACTTTTAGTTGATTATTGCGATTTATTCGAGAAAAATACTTTCGCGTTTGTAGTTATCTATCCATTTTTAATGGGTTTAAGAACGTTAACCGTTTCTGTTTGGAGAGTTGCTTTCAAAAACTGTTTTAGTCGCGTTTCTAGCCAGAGGATACCGTGATGTGGAAAGTAGCAGAAGGCAACCGCCACGAGAACTGCTCCCATTAAAATGGTTTTTTAACCTACGATACATTCACGAGTTTAAAGTAGCTCTCTTCGTAATTGCTTTTGTGTAACTTAATTGGCCCGCGGCAATGCTCCAGAGTAACGTATTCCACTCGCGAAAAGGTTAAATATAATTAAAGCGTATGAAAATGACGTGTATCAGAGCACGGTGCAAAGTCTTAGAGCTCGTACCACAAAAACAGAAATCTTTCGTATTTAGAGGGACGCTTGGTAGTATTCGATTCTATGGTTATTCTTTCAGGAGTATTTAACTCGAGAATTATTAACGTCGTAGCTTTTGTCGTTATCGATTTCCAATTTATAACAATTTGCAGTTCACTGATTTTAGGAAAATGTATAAAATTAAACCAAAGGAAATATCTAATTGAAATATCATGAAAAAATGTCGGGTTTCATTAATTCCAATACAAATAAACGTTACGATATCGAGTTTATAGAAATTTCATTTATATATAAAATTTTCATTGAATCGAACGAGAATTAATTTTAGAAGCTGAATCGTAGAGTAGAAAAAGATGAAATATGCTATTTTATTCAGATTGTACAATGAAACGTTGACAACACCGAGTATTCGTGATTGAATAAACAAAACGAAAATGTTCAAAACTGTGACAAATCTTTTTATTTATTTCGTTATTTCGTTTCGTTACGTTCTATCGTTATGTTTTTCCAGGCTTTTTAAAATACGCGCTGCGGCAGTATTTCTATGAAAATTTTTCATCAATTTTATTTGTTATATATGCGGCGGAAGTTCGGAACAAAGCGATGAAAAAACTCAATGAATAATAATTAAATATGTAATTGCTTATTTTGGCGTAACGTTTTCATATTTTATAACAAACACGGATCGTTGGTTTTTTTAATGAAAATAATTTTAAAAATATTTTTTCTTTCATTTCGATCCGGGTAATTCTAACGAATCCTTGAAAGAGTGTACAGGGACATTCGCCAGTCCTTCGACATCGTTGGTCAAAGGAGCGGCGAAATACAAGCGCAACATCGCCGGAACAACGATGGCTTTGTATAGATCTCGTTCCAAACGAAATTAATATCGCGTTTCAGGAACGCGTTATATTTACTTTAAATCGAGAAACGCGTATCGATCAGCGCAGTTTCACACCGTAGGTGTGCTTGCGCGTACATTTCGCAACGTCGATAACTGTTCTCGTACACCCGGAGAGCTGTTACAAATATTTGAGAGGTGACCGTATGGTTCGAGCAAATGAACCAAGTACCGTGGAAGTGACTTTAACACTAACCGTACCGACGCTTCACATATACCTATTTTTAGCCGGTCAATTTCGATTTGCTAATATTCAGACACAGAATTTCATCCATCTGAATACTCCTCGTTTATATTTTCTACGTTTTTCAATAACTTTCTCATTGAACGCGCAGATATATTCAGGGATAAGACAGAATACAAAACCAATGTATCGAATTCTATGAGATTTGTTCGCCCCTTGGAGTATTTGATTTCTCGTAGGCTTCGATCTGGGCTTCGTGACTCTGAAAATGATACTGTATTTAGATTTCGTCTAGCTATAGAGAACTCATTACGGAGGGAGTATATTTGTGAGAAGTATTTCTCGAGAATCTGCGACAAGACTTCGTTGTGTTTATGCGCTACCTGACACAGGGTCTGTCGGATTATTCAAGCGCTTACGACGAAGCCATACACGTGCCGCATTCAGATGTCTACAACTATAGCTGGCTGGCTAGATCTACTTGAGTTCAGAACCGAGGACCCAGACGGAGAACTTTAGAAAAAGCCGTAAATTTGTCGGCAGTAAACGGTAAAAGGTGACGAATTTTCCTCGGTAAAAAGCAGAGAAAAGATTGAGAAATCGATTAATCGGATAATAGAAGAATGTACATAAAGTTAGACGAACGGAAGAAATAACGATGATAATATTCGGTCGATCGATGAGAACTTGACCAATTATCGTTACGATATGGTGGCAAAGTAAATTTGCAGATTATCGCCACTGCTGAGTCGCTGGAAGTCGACGTGAAAAAGTGAAAATATCCTTCTTCGATGTTACAAGAACATGTGTAAGATCTGTATCGTCGTTCGGCCAGTTTTCCGAAACGATTCGTCGTCGGCTCTTCACAGCGTTCGCCGACAACAGCTCGACGATATTTAAACAATTATCGTGCTCGGCTGACGCAAACGCACAAACAGCTATGATATCGGCTGATAAAAGGCCGACGAAAGAATTGCCGAAGGCAAGAACTCTGAATGGTATGTGGTCTGGATGTATTACAAGCGAAGCCCGAGCTTCGAGTCATGTTCACGGTTAAATGGCCTGTAAAAGACGAACAATGCGATTGTTTGAAATATCACGTGTCTCGGGTCGGGGTCGTTTAAACATCGTTAACGGGTGGTTTTCTGCGAAACGGAGCGGCTGTTGGGCGAACGCGATTTGAAATTCGCGCAGATGAGATTCAATGACAGCGGTTTCGTAGGACGATTGTTCGAGTCCGAATTAATGCGCGGATACCAGAAGTTTTCAAAGTTCGGACCCAGACGTGCTTCTACCGCTGTCTGCCGGCCCCGTTGCATTTCCGCTGCTTGAAAACTTCGAAAGTTGATATCGCCGCATTAATTTGACGGAATGCTTCGCTAAAGCGAGACGTTCGCGTTGGCTTGCCGCAATTCCGGCAAACAACCGGCGAAAAGACAACGCTCGTCGTTCTGGATCGATCTGTATCGATCTGTATCGATCGGTCGCCCGTATAATGCTTTGAAACGCGTTCTTCAACGACATTTCTGGCCTCTGAAATATGACTGTTCGTTTCGAATGTGGAAAACAGTGGAGACGACTCTGGCCAAGTTTGTTCTTATTTTAAAGTAGCTATCTTAGTAGCCGAATTTCCATGATCTGTTGATCGTCGAAGCCGCAAACACCGTCCTTGTCTTTGAACTTGTTACGGTATTTTCTAAACGTCCGTTCGAATAATTTTCTTCGCGAAATAAGCGTACGTTTGGATGAAATACGCGTGGCAGAATTGGCTGACGATAACGCCAGAAATACTCGAAACTTGGATCCTTCCACGTAAGAACTGTCCCTTCTCTTTCGCTATAAAATTCCGGCTTTGGAAACAGTCGGTACAACTGCAACGGCTGGCTGTGTAGTCCACGTGCACAGCTTATGGCGTCCAGTTCTAAAGGGAGGAACCAACGGAACGAGGGTGGAGGGAAAGGAGGAAGTCGAAATGTTTATCGAAGTTATTCCGGGGACCGAACGAACGGTCTAACATAAGCAAACTTTGCCGTGAAAGGGCAGCAAAAGCTGATTATGCCTGCTCGCTTTACATCCTGGCGAATTAAGACGACCGCACCAGTCGTCTGGGCGTGTCTGCTAATTATATTTTTTCATTAGCGAAGCCGTGCGCGGCGGAAAAAAATGAAATATCCTGGGGAGGCTGCTGGTCGAGACAGTACTCTGAGGAAACAATAAATTCTGCAACATAACCGAGAGTGTAATTATTCGATATTCGAGCATACGATTCGAGTTGCTTCTACGTCACAGTATCTCCGAGTGTATTTTCGTGACTTTGGTCGTTTCTCTTTCCACTTATTTTTACGCTTCTTGCCAAATGACAGGATATTTTTATTAGGTAAGGTCTGATTCACTGGCAAGTAGTCGATTCTTCGGATTGATCCGCGTGCCTCAAGTTGGACGACTTTTTAGGTACGAACGCGTATCGTTGTTAAGCGGATTTTAACTTTTGCTAGCACAATACGTCGTTTTTTATCGGATGATAAAGCGGGATTTATTTCGAAAAATGTCAGCCGTATGTATTTCCACTGCTTGCTTTGTTTCAATAAACTACGGCTTCGAAATGTCCTATATTTTCTAGGATTCTCTGATAGTTATTTATCGCGTAGTTACACTCTGGTTATCGACGCGAGAGGAATAAAAAATAAAACGGAAAACGAAATTCGTTTAGCTCCAACGGCGTTATTCTCCGATAAAATTTCGCGAATAAACCGCTATTACAATATGGACGAGCAAATTTGTTTTTGCAAAAGTTCACTTATCTGTCGAACGATAAATAGCTTCGAGCGAGCAGCTAAATATTTTGGCGAACGAATCACGAAAAACATGCGGTTTTTGATTACAGATAGAGTAATAGAAAAAGAGAAAAAAGAAGAAAAGAAAGAAAAAAATAGGAGAATAGCAGGGAAAAGAAACGGTGCGAAATGTTACTCACGCGTAGTTAGTGGGAAACTCAATTTCGAGGATTAACGATTCGTAGTCTTTCGAGGGTGCAATCGCTTTAACGCGATACTGTTCTTTCGCTGGCTATCTCCCTTAGCCGGAAGCGAAATGAAGAGATATTAAAGATGAAAGAAACACGAGGATAGATAATTCTCCGGTGGTAAGAAGCGCGATGAAAAGACCGAGGTGGGAAAGGAGAATAAATGGTACACGATGTTGCAGCTGTTGCAATAATCCCACCGCTCTTATCTGTGTGTATATCGTGGATTGATAAGGGTAACGCTGAAAGTCAAGGAGATTAATTCGGTCCGATGAGAAAGGGAGCATTGTGTACGGTGGTAGGAATATCGCGAGAATAGTTGAACCAATCTCGATTCATTTCGAACGTGTCGAGTATGAATTAAACATGGATTCGATGTTCTTAACGATGCTCCGAAACGACGTTCATAGAACGGCGAGTAATTATCGACCGAGTTAATGGAAATAACCTTTGCCTCTGTCGAATATTAATAGAGATAAATCAAAGAGGAAAGTGTACGTAGATTTAGGGCGAGGAGACTTTCGTGCGACGCGAAGACGTTGATTCGACGCGAATTCGAACGAAAGTTTGTTCATAGAAAATACGCTTCTTCGGACGCTTAACGCGCTCTTCGAGAAAGTTGGCGTACTCCAGCCGCGCGAAAGGGACATTAAGCTCCGATCCAGGCAAATATCTGTTTTCAAACGTCCGTTGGATATTTGCACGCTCGCCTGAATATTCAGCAGCGGTCGACGAGCTCGCGCGTGTACGCGAGTCGTGCATGAATACAACCGTACAGATATTATACGGCCATTTACATAAGACGTGGGTGACGTTCGCGTGGACATCGGGCGTAGACGTCAGCCTCCAGAACCGGTGGAACGGCGGAATTTTCAACGACAGGACGGCATGCCCGTGGAAATTCTCTAACGCCAGTTCAGCGATGCTAAATAGCCGGATTTGACCGGATGCTCGAGAGAAATCACGCCACTCTACAGGAAGAGAAAGAGAGAAGGTGAAAACCATGGTACACCGTTTGCTTGCTCGAGCACCGATTGTTTGGACGAGTGGCCGATTCAAGAGGCAAAAATAGGGTTCTCGCTTCCGGGGGAAAGATCGTGATAGGGGATCCTTGCGTGTGTGGTTAGGAGTTAACTCGTTACCTTACGGCTTTTCGGCTAGATCAGCTGCAAACCGTTTCTTGCCATACGAAATGAATAGCGAATAGAAAACGAACGAGAAGTAGATCGAAACTGGTTGCATGGTATTTTTTATTTTTGCCTTTATAAATCGAATGGAAAATCCAAGTTAATCCTTTGTAACGTTATTGGAACGACTTGGCGATCCTATATACCGTACCTCTATATCTCTATATCTCTTAAATATCGTTTTATTCGAAAATCTAGAAACCACTTACCGGTACTTCTGGACGTCGATCCGATATTGAAACTACTATGAGAGAGGCAATTTAAAGAACGACGGCCAATCGATATACGTACCGAATTATCCAAAGCATATTCGGTTACGTAATAAATGATAAATCCGCGTTACGTTTTAGAGCCGCCTTCGTTGCCTTACGCGTAATTCGAGTCGAACTCGTGGTACGGGCTACCAGTACGGTACCAATGGATTACCGAATACAATCGTATTTCGGTGTTCCGTTTCACACGTAATACTAAGACGGTAATGAAAAAAGACCGATACTCCGAGAAGCTAGATTTTCATTTTCCGAACGTATTTCAAGTTACAAGGTCTTTCACTCCAACGAACGACTTCGTTAGGCGATCGGAAACTCCTGTTGCAGGCTCTTCTCGTTTACCGCATCAGCGTCGAACGCGTTTCGAAATTAATCGTTGGCCTCGAAGCGTCGAGCAGAACGTTTCACATACTTGCTGCATATCCCTGTCGGTTTATTTCGATCCAATCTGGTGCGACACCGGTGGAATATTTTAACACCGTAACACCAGGAAATCGAATCGAATTTAATCGGTCGATCGAGAGAGCTTTACGCGCAGCCATTTACGATTTTACTGTCGCATTGCATTCGCGATTTATACGTCTTTGAACGGCGGCCGGAACGTATTGAGATTGCCAGCCGATACTTCCGGTTATATCTACGCCCCTCCTAACTCCCGATGTCAGCCAGACTCGAAAGCCCGTAAAATTATCGACAGTATCCGAGGAAATAAAGACGTCCCTCCAGGCGAGAGACGAAAGTTCGACTAAAAAGATCGGGCCGATTGTACGACGTCAGCGAAACGTTCCTAGAAGACGTTTTCACGGTGAATTGTGCTTTTACATATAGTGCCATCCCTAGCCTGCCGCTCTGCCTCTGGATGGATCACGCGGAAGCAAGTTTTACGTTTCTCAGACGCTACAGCTACCTCGGCATTGGCTGTATTATACGTGTTAGAGATATTGGATGCTTTGGTATTCTAATTTCGTAGCCACATACCCAAGTGCCTCGTTCAAACGTACTATCGAACTCTAACTTGCCACAGACTTCACCGGCAATGTTCAAAGTACCGAATGCGGATTAAAACGAAATATTCTAAAGCAAAGTACGACTCAAACGACGAATTAAAGTCACGACTCAAACTCCTGCGTCCTCTGGTATCGATAGTGGGTTGATTTCGACTCGGCTTTTGGGGTTTTGCTTTCGCTCGAAACTGTACGTAATTTATCGTAATGTATATCCGACTTTTCGGCACAAGTATACATATATCGGTGGCGCGAAATCGATATTCGAGGCAGGTGTTCGACCGGTGAAAATCGATCGCATCGATGCGAGTTCGAGCGATAAAACTCGTGCCGTGCGTCAATCGGTGCTAAATTTAGGCTTGGCTTGTACCATAAGCCGCGCCGACTAAATCTGTTTCGGCTATATACTACTACGTTGTTTTGCTTTCAGTTTCCTTCGAAACGTTTTGCTCTTGATAAATTTGACTGCTCAAGGAGCAAACGCATCCACCATTGAACATTCAGCCGCGGAGATTTCATCCATCGAATCTCCGTGTTCTCTGTCTTACTTCCTGCGATTAAGAGAAAAAATTTTGTTGCAAGTTTTACACCACGTTACCATATGGTGCTCTGGTTTGCTTCCTTTAATTATTTGTATATGTTTCAGCAAGTAAAATTCATCGACGATCAACGTAATATCGGAAACAACGCGATGTGTGTTTTAATAATAAACCAATTCTCTGTAATTGTTATTCCAATATGTTAACAGCGACGTAACATGGTAGAAACTTATAGAGGAAATATTTGGTTCCTTTCGGTAGAGGTGGCCTTGAGTCTTATATACGAGTCTCGATATTAAGTATTAAGGAAATTTCTTGATAAACGCCCTCCATATATATGAATCGAGTCGTCAAAGATACAGGATATCCTTCTTTGTCTCGTAATCTTTAAGGTAACCAAAGTATCTTTCAAACGATTCTCGACTCAGCCCGTAGAAACCTATCCGCTTCTTAACCAGCGCAAACGTATGACAAAGCCTCGGACGATGGTACAAGAAGATGCACGATCCACTGGATCCACGGTCCACGTAGATCAAAGAGTAGATCCATGATCCAAAGAGGATTACGTAACCAGCGATGAGAATCGGTGGAAGTGCGTACCGAGTCTGCGGCTAACCACGCTACAGGGCGTCGTCTGTCCCGTAGATAGCGACGGTAACTTGAATTTGAATACGTGTACGCCCGTCTGCCACGACGTATAATCGTATCTTTGGCTGTGCGTGTGGCCAGTGATTTGGTGTGTGCACGCGTAAGTAGATAGTTGTGGTTCATCGTATTAATCCTATTGCGGTGCAAACGAATCAAGGGAGTGGCAATCTGATCCACGTAACGCTATACTCTCAGCTTCTCGCTCCTATTCGCGAGTATCGATATCGTTAGAGACGGATCGAGAAACGGATTTCGAGACCTTTGTTTCGTGATGACACGATTGTCAACGTCTACGATCACGTTGGTCGAGTTTGAAACAAATCTTCGATTCCGGTCATCCGCGTTTGCGTTAGACCTTTGTCGATTAATTCTCGTATAGCTTAGATAGCTCACAGATCAAGGAGAAAACCTTGGTGAAATGAATTTTCGAGACGCGAAACTCTCGACGGTCGGTCGTACACCGGCCATTTCCCTTCGCCCGCTATGTACACGTCGATCTCGTGAAAACTCTGTTTCTTATACTTATGAAAAATCAGCGTTCGACCGTGGTCCATCGATAACGACGCGAAACTCGCGGCGTTTTCCATTATACGAGGCTGGAACGAAAGAGTCGAAGGAGGTCGCGCGGCAAACAACGGCGATACATATCCAATTAGCGAGAACGGGCCACTCGCCGGAATAACGAGCCACTGAAAGAAAATGAACGCGTCGTGGGCGTGTTGGCTGGTTATTCCGTGCAGCCCTTCGGCTCGGAGACACGGTGCCGTGACTCGTGTCGAAACGTTATTGCCGCCAGTCTCCGGAGAGTCGAAACGATAAGGACACCGGTTTCGGATGGTTACGTGACATTTGAGGATTGACATTAAGACGGCCGAGGCCGTTGCGCCGCGGCTCCCCATTCACGGCGACATTTCGTTAATGCCACCAGCCATGGAACCGTCTTTAAGGGCGCTTTTTACGAGAAAATCCGCCGGAGATGCGGCAAGCCCTCACCCGTTGGTCTACGCTCGTATAAACCTGTGCGACGTAACTGCCGGAAGAAAAGGAGAAGCGCGAGTCACTGCGCGAGACATTTTCCAACGGCCCGATTTTTCCTCAGAGACGAATACACGGTCGAGTAAATTGTTCATCGTAGATAGTTTCGCGACCTGAGAAGACTCGCGATCGAGCGGACGTTCCATCCAATTAACAATTTCCAACGTTATACGACGCGTACGATAAATTTGTTTCGTTGTTGCTTTTACTCTGCTCTTTTCTATGGCCATAAAGTGAATTTTAACCCTTTCTTAGAGATGGCTCGCTCTATACGAAAGCGCGTGGAAGAGGGTGCAGAACGGCCATGTATTTCGATAGGAGACCCATTCGAAGAAGCGTGCAGGGTCGTCCATATATTCGTGGGGTGTGATGTTCGCGATAGAAGCAGGACGCATACACTGGAACTCTATTATCCATCTGTCTCTCTTCTCTTCTCTCGCTCTCCTTTTTTTTTCTTTTTTTTAATACTTCTCTCCATTCTCGTACGTTGGTACCGAGTGATACGAGCTCCTCTGTACCCCCTCACCGTGTCACAGCCAACCGTGTTTTCGAGGATACTCGTATTCAGGGTTGAAAGTTCCCGAGAAAATGATTACCAATCCGGCCGAGTGTCACACCGCGTGAAATTTTATCGACGTAATATTTGTCCCGGTGACAGGTTTATAACGGGGGCAAACGCGAGCCGCGAATCGAGTCGAGTCGAGTCGAGCGAAAAAATTTCGTGCCACGGTGATCGAACGAGCGTTCTACGCCGAGAAAACAACGCCAAGATCCTGATAATAGAGTTTGGATCGTTGCTTTCCAACTCGAAGATATTAACGCGTGAAACGTTGCTCTTCCAATCTGTTAAATCCTGTTGCCCGATACCGCTAAATCGGTACCATTAAATTTTAATCTATCAACCACGTTGGAAAAGAAGAAATTTACCACGAGCCACGTATACGTATTTACGATACGATCGGTATATGTTAATTTAACCTGACACCTACGTTCCATGAATTTACCATTAAATATACGAAACAATTGTAATTTGATATTAGAAAAGAAAGCAGACGGCCGATAGCGTGTATCTGCATAATACAACGTCAGATTTCGTAAGAGCAATCGTGTTATCTTTGTTTTTGTTGAAGATCCAACGTGTCACGGTAACGCGGACATGTCCGGCAATCCGAGTGTTAAAAATGAAATTACAAACGCTGGATGTCCTTAATCAGCCGTAATGTACGTGCTTTAAGCAGCGGAACAAGTAGGTCGCGTATCTGTCATAATCGGACTTAATATACTCGTTAGCAATATTTGTTAGATGAAGCAGTGTGCGTAAAAAGATAATCAACAGGTGACAGGTGAAATCTCTTTTAATTATCTTGCAATAAAATCGTGGAATTAATATATCCGCCAATTTCAAAACAATTATGTACACTTGGCGTGTATGGTTACGAATTATGCGTGCAGCTCTATCTTCTGTAAAATCGCGTATAAAAAAGGGGATTAAATATCACGAGAGTAGGATACGCGAACAATGCAAAGCAATTGGTACGTATAATAGGTATAAATTATAGGTATACATTGGTATATATATATATAAAAGGTATAAATTGAAGTTCCGGGGAGTTCGTACGCTAGTACGAGCGGATGGTTCATCGAAGTTTCAGCGTTTCCTTCGATCCTGCACCGTTCCGTAATACCGCGCGTATTTTTCTTTCCATTTCGCGTATTCTCTGTTTTGTTCTCGATCGAGGCTCGCGATATCCTCCTCGTTCCCAATTTTCTCGTACTCGGTACCAACAAAGAGTAGCAAGACATCCTCGCGAACCACGCAGCCGAGTCGGATCCCGAGAACGAACTTCAAAGTATCAAATTTCGATCGACATTTCAAACGAATTCGTGCAAAATCCGAAAAAGGAAAAGCAAACGGCCGCTTTATCTTCTCGCCCGTCAAATACACGGCCCAGAGTAACGTGGCCGAGTAGGCTATGCGCAAAAATACGCGCAGTGTGCGAAGTTTGCGACGAAAGTCGCGAGCAACGATTCCCGATTTTACGCAGACCCTCGTTCTCCCTGCCAGCCGGTTTTAATCAAAATGACAAAAACAGCCACCTCCGGCGCAAATAAAAGCGCATCGCGCGTCCGAGTAGAGCGTTTATCCGCGAAAGAGTTTTGCAATCTACGCTTAATAGTTACGATTGTGCATGCCACAGTGCCACTGTTTGTACCGATCACAGACCAGAGAATTAACGGAATCGCGAGAAGGTTGCGTAAGCCGGTTGCGAGCTATCTTCTCAAAGTTTAGCGCAAGTTGCATTAGCTTCCGTTTTTACTGCTTTTCGACGATTTTTTGTAAAACGGAACGTAAAGCGTTCGTTGGACGTTGTTCGAAATTTTCCAAGCCTGATTTCAGAGTCAGATTTCCCTGCTTCGATTCGAAGGAGAAGCGCAAGAGGGAAAAGAAATTTTGTCGCGCTTAGCGTGCAACTTAACGTCGCGTCGATTGCCTTCCATCTTCGCAACGTATATGATCCACCATGTAACGTGTAAAGCAGATACGAGGATGAAGCTATATCTATATAGAGATGCAAATATTGAAAATCGATTAGGATATCTACTTCTTACGAACAAATATTTTTCAACGTTCCATCTTCCTCCTCCCAACGATTTCAATTTTCTCTGTCAATTTTGTCGATTCTCGTCATCTTTTCTTCGTACCATTTACGCGTTAATAAAATTGGCCTTTGTACGCGACAAGTTCTATATTTAATTGGTTTCGTAGCACAAATACGAATATTCGTGTATAGTTTTGTTTGGTAACAGCCGCGTAGTTGTAGCAAATTGAATGTATGTACGTAACTACATATATAGAAATTGTTCCACCAATTGGTCGCGCATTGTACAGTTTTCGTTTCCAGTTTTCATCGAATCGTATCGTTGCGTGATTTGATTACGAAAAATTAAGAACGTATAAGCGAAAGCGAGAATTCTTGCAATTTTTCGAATCGAGTCGTGAATCAAATTTGCATCGCGTTCCTCGAGTAGACTGTATAAATAAATAACGTTTTGTTTGTGATCCTATTATTTTCTAGAAAGAGAGAGCACGAAGAACATAGTACGAGACTAAGATTACGGATTTCATATTTAACACGAAATCTTAAATTTTTATCTTGGATCGTTTAGAATTCGCGATTTTTGAACGATAAATTTTTTATCCATAAACAGCTGAAAAACTTACGTAAGCTGATACGTACAAGAGTCTGCCATTTGTTGGAACGACATCGTGCAATGAATTGTCCGCGAAGTCGCAACAAAAATGAGAGAAGATTTTGTTGGAATTTCGAGCGAGTACAAAATGGCCGAGCTACGACGTTTCCTTGGAAACTTTCTTCGTTTCTTCTTCGACATATGCACGAATGAATAATCACGCTAGATACAGAGATAGAACTGCTCCATTTTCGCTTTTATCGGACAGCGCGTTTTTCGTGGTTGATCGTTGGCCTGATTTCCAGTGGCCTCACGTTCGGTTTACCAGCGGAGCTTCTCTCTTTTGCGCGATACGTGCGTCGAGATAAAGATTTACCGCGTATCGCCAAACAGCCATGTCGCGAATAAATATTAGATTACGCGAATAATGTGCTTCTGCCAGGGTGAACGCGGAATAAAGTCGCACACGCCTCGCCAACCAACTAGCCGATCGTTGCTCGTACTTCGATCCAACCAATTCGTGTACCAAATTGAACGTGAATACGCTGATCGCGGAACCACCACACGTTCCACGTCCAATGGATGCAATTCTAATGCTAAATCGCTGCCGAAATCAATAATACGTTTATCTTGGAAGAATCCCGCGCGATGTACACCCACGTTTATAAATACGACAGGCTCTCTCTTAAATTTCGAGTCGTGTTCCAGCTCGCAACGTTATTGTTGCAATACGCGCTCTTTCAGTTAACTCGATTATCGACGATTTTCATTCGTTTCCGATGAATTTCTTTCAGCGACCAAAAACACTCCGTTGTTTAGATAGCGTAAGACCGAGATATGCGGCAGATATAGAGAAGGCCATCAGGTTCCGATCGATCCTCGTGTTAATCTACACGCGCGTGTATCTACGCGCTCCCTTATCTATTCATCTATCCGTTTCTCCGTCTATCCCCTCTGTCCTGTCCGGCTGTCGATGACGGCTTATGCAATGCCGGAAACTGATCGGATTCATTGGGGCGGGTAATAATATTTTGCAGGGTCGAGCAGGTTCGTTCAGTCTGGCCGGTTCCCGTCCCGTGAACAGGTCGTATCGATTAGCTCCCTATTTCCCTTCTCTTCACCCCTCCCCCTCCCATCCCACATTCATCCCCTTTCTTCGTTTTCTTTCACGTGTCTTCTCCTCTAATAGTCTATCGCGTTGCGCTCTTGCGTTCCGTGTTTGCTGCCGACACCTATATACCCCTTCGACCATCTGCCTGAAACTTGGTGAAAAAATTGTCTCGCGTGCTTTCTCGTCCAGCTCTGATGGATAACCGATTGTTGCTTGCCGCTGTTTGCTCAGCTACGGGGCTTAATGGACGCGGAATGTTATGCTATTTGCGGTATCGTTTGATGTATCGGCTTACGGATAGTACCGTCGTGCTGTTCGTTTCCAAGATTTTCGAAGATTTTTCCCGCTGAAAGAGACGGTAAAAGGCAATGGTGTTGTTGGAGAGGGTGCAGCCATCCAGGAGCGTTGATAGGATATTATGCTCATGCTATTATGGTGGTACGAAGCTTATGATATCGCGTTATCGGAGTATTTTGGTCGTGAGTTGGAGATTAGAGGAGTTCCTGAAACGTTGTAGTTATTGACAGCGTATACGGTCGATACATTTTCGTCCGTGATGCACCGAATATTCCTTTATTCGAACGATCCTATCCCCCGGTTAATTGGAATAGCTACGGTGCCATTTGCAGGCGATTACAGGATACTTTGTTGACTCGATCGAGTCGACGAAGGAACATAGCTGTAGGACAATAGGCAACGGGAGACTTGCTACGTGCGTCGAACGCGCGTGTCTTCGTCGGAGGGCAGAAACAGCGTTAAACCAGAATCACACGACGCTGCGAAAACAAAGCACGATTCTTGGTTGTAACGGTACAAGTACAAATGTGTCCGACGCGTACGTCAGACGTTCGCTGTCACGTCGTAGCGAGATTGCGTAACTCGTGTGATTCGGGTTTAAGATCGCTTCTGTTCCTGATGCAGACGCGCGCCTTGGACGCACGTAGGAAGTCCCGGCTTTAGCCGGTTTGTTAACATTCGTCGTCGAAGCAGTTTCAAGAAATATGTATATTACGTTCTTTATCGTATTCAAAACCTGACTTTTATTCGTTCACCGTTCCTGCACATTGTAATTCTAGAATATTCAGTTTAGCGCGGTTTGTCAATTACACGACCGCGTTTGAGATACGATAAAATAACGCAGAACGTAACGCGATTTTACACATATATATTATATATTAATAATTTTAACGATAAAGGTCCGATTCAAAATGTAAGCGAATGATGCTTTTAAAAGAGAAATTAACTACCCGTTCTCGGCATTACACGTGTCTGTTTAATGATCTGGGACGACGATAAACCTTGAAATGCTGGCTGAATACACAACTCCTCAACCCAATTTCAAAATTGTGTCATACACAATAACGGAACGTTCAAAGCTTCTCAGTTGACTAATTCTGTATGCCGTTATCGAAGTTTATTGCGAACTTGCGACTATTTTAGCATTCTGTTCTTTGATGGTACAAGTTGCTCGACAATTTTTGCTTCGCTATATATTTTTGCTAGGATAGTAGGATTCTTCCTGGAGAATCCAAAGATTCGAATAAGAGTCGTTTCAACGTCCGAAACCGTGACAGATTAGGTAGAGAAAAGACGACGATCGATTATTTGTCATTTATATTCTAAATTCGTATTTATTTTCCAGGAACGCATTGCTCCTTCGTTCAAGTTTAAAAGAACAGCCTCTTTCTCATTTTCCAGATTAATTTAAATTGGCGATGCACATCGTGTTCCCCTTCGAACTCCATACAAACTGTCAAAAGTTTTTATGCGTCACGCATCTATTTTAAAGCGGCCGGTTGCCACAGCGAAGTCGTGCGCTATAAATTTTAATGAAAATATTAAAAGCATAAATAAGACTACGACCACGTACCGCGCTGTTGAGAAATATTCTTCGGGGATTTTAAATTTGTCCGCAAAAAACAAGGCTTCGGATAAAATCGATTCGACCAATGACATTTAATTTAAAATTTGAGGCGATCGATTCGAGTCTGTGGAACTCTTTCGAGAAAAGGTATTTAATTATATAAAAGTATAGGTATCTCCTACGCGTTTCGGAGTACCCGCGGTGAAATTTCCTAGTTCGAAATATCGAGCTTTCTTTGATCACGTTTCAAACTATCGGCCATTTTCCAATTTTCTCTCCAGTAAAGATATTAACTTAAAATATCAAATATTAAAAAGAGAGCAGCATCGATTCGGTAACACGCCATTTTTTATATTTGTTTTTTTTTCAACATCAAAGCGGCGAATTTAACCGAAACCGATGCAGCTGTTCATTTATGAAAAAGCCCCAGCCTCGTCTCGTATTTCCACAGCGCGCGACGCGATGTAATTCCTTTCGGGCACCATCGCTCTGTAATTTTCATCGGACAAACGATGCGCTATTGTTCCCGGTGTTCCAGAGAATGTTTTCTGGGTCTTATCCTCTTAGGTACATCAAAGTGCCAGGCGACGAATGGTGCAAAAATTACGTGGCGCATTGTGAATTTCGTTAGAACCGCGCGACCGTTATATACGAGCTTTTACATTCTGACGCCGTCACTACCAACCATGAATCAACCTCTATTCGAAACAAATAAACTTTATTTAATTTCACCAGCGACCATGCCTCGTTACTATTCCGGCCGTCCTCGTTTTTCCGTGTCGCGAATCTTTCGACCAACGTATTCTTTTGGAGAACGGTGCGAGAGCGTAATTTAAAAAAAAAAAAAACGTTAAACGACCCTCCGACGCTATAATGGGAATGCACGAGTTGTCATACTACGAAATCAGGTCACATAGTATAGGAAAACGAGACAAAGAGGAACGCGAATAAAGTTGTTTACTTTGAAGAATGAGTTATCGGCTTTCTATTGAATCTTTCCGTCGTTGGTTTTGCACGCAAAAGAGATCGACGAACCTTCGAATTTCCTAGAAAAGATACATAGTAGTGGAAAAAGGAGGTTATTCGAAGAAATCTGTCAAAGTTTGCGAAGCTTGTAATTTTTTCATGGAAATTGTTGTTGATTATATTTCATCTAGGTACAGTCCTTTATATTCTCTGTTGTCTTCTATACTCTCCTAATCGGCTTATATTCCATCCTTATACTTGGAAATTCGTGGACGTAATACGCTCAAGATTGAAACTGTCTGCTGACAGGACAGTCTTTGTTCTCAGGACGCCCGGTATACCGATGTACGCATCAGCCAGCTGCGAGCTTCATTGTTTTCGGAAACATGCCAGAAATACGAACATAAAAGCTGCGCGATTATTTGAAATTCGTGTCTATACGGATTCATACTTGCGTTAGTTTGCACGGAAATTCAATATTTGTTTAATTATCCCACGCTTTTTCTCATTTTTATTTGCGTTCGTTTCCACTTCGCGTGAATTTCCTTCCTTTCCACGAAATTTCGAAGCGCTCTTGTACGAATAGATCCGTGACGCGAGGAACAACCTGGGAACCCGAAAAGACTCGTTAAAAATTCAAAAGTCCGCAAAAGACAAAGAAACGAAACTTCTCTTAGCAAAGTCTACCTTGGATCAACCTATGTCAGATCGAGACGCGACATTGACGGAAATAAAGCCGCTCTTCGCGATATTTCCAGGCAAGTGTCAAAAACCGGAGGCCTCTTCGATCTCTCAAAGCTCTCCTCTCGACGATCCTAACGCGACGTTTTACGTTCGCGTCTTAATAACGCCATCCTTCTTAGCTGCGTAGCTCGTAATCGGTGATCAGACGTTGCCGAAATCGTTGGAAAAGCGTTCGGTGATCCGGAACTAGCGGAAACTCGTCTCGAAACGTCTCGAGACTCGTCGTTAATCCGATCTCTCCGTGATTCCCGAAGAAAAAGAGAGTCTCGTGACTTTGATCGGCGATACGACGCGATGACACGAGGGCGGAAGAGCGAGAGGCGTGGTAGAATGGACCGACACGGTTCTCGCCCCTGGGAGACTCTTCAATTTTACGAAGAACGCCGGAAGTATATCACTCAGCGGCTCAGACATATTGACACTTTGCGCCCGGCAGGCTTGAGCCACGGTATGCCTTATTAAACTCACCGGTTAAATTATGGCAACCGCTATCGTCGCCGCACCCTCGCTTCCTACTATTCTCCAACCCATCGCCGCCTTTATCCACGCTTCTCCGCCAACGACGCGACACCTCGCTTCAAAACGAGATTAGGCTTTCAGATTTGTAGATCAGGCTTTTCCTTCGATTCGATAGCTGAACCAGCCAATTGTCTTTAACGGACGGTACACGGAACATGTCTTTATTCTTACCTTTCCTCTGATAGCGTCAACGATAATACCTATTTATCTGCAATATGGTATCGCCGATGAAAACACGATTATTCGACGTCGTTTCGTTCCTTCTTCTATCGTTGAATTCCGAGAAAAGGACAATTATATTTGCATTGAAATTTACATCGGGATGGAAGCCAGGAAATCGGTTATTTCCATGGGTTTTTATTCTCCCAGCGATCACACCGTCATTCGTGTTTCGATTCGCGACTAGAAAAACAAGGCGGCGGACTCCATTCCGAAAAATCGAAATGCCAAACTTGACACCGTGCGAGCTCTGTTTTCACCCTTCGTTTCTTTCTTCTGCAGTCCTCTTTCCTTTTTTCTATCCGTGTCTTCGTCTCTTCTTGAATTCTGTTGCCACCGTGAATCGTGTTCCTACGAGAGCGCTGAATTTTTAGCTCGCAAAGGAATAATCCGATTGGCTACAAAGCCAGTTGAGAGTTCGAAATTAAACCGTAACTGAATTGCCCCTTTGCCCGGCAACTCGAACGTGGATCGAAAGTCAGAAAATGTTTAAGTACACGGGGGTAAGGGAGAGCGATTAACTTGAAAAGAGGTTTATTAAGTTCGTTGCGAATTTATTTCCATCATTTTTGTATTAAACGAATCTTAACTTGCAGCGGATTAACGTTCGCGTAACTTTCCGCTGTACTATCCTTTTGTTTTTTGCTTCCGTTGATTTTCATTATTACTCCTATCGTATTAGAAAATCGTCAATTGATCGATTCGTTAAATTGGAACTGGAAATAATCATCGTATTTGTATCTAATATGACCGAATTGATATTTCCAACAGTCATCTTCCATGTTTCGTGAGTAAAACGAAACAAGGAGAAATCTAGCAGTTAACTTCATCCGTAGATCTCTTGAGTCATCGCGCGGGAAAAAACACATTGATATTAACCACGGCATGACGAAGCTGCTAGCCATAGTCATCAATGGCTGATTCATAATTGTCGATCGACCGAGTTTCCGGCGCTCACGCTTATTTATAATGCCCGCAGAATTGAATTTCGAGCGACGACGAAGCCTCTCTTTTCGGATTCAGCCTGCGGGCATCAACGACGCCTCCTTTTGCCCTGTTATTTCAGGACTGCCGCGCCCGCTGGAAACCTTAAACGTGACTTTTGGATTATCTAATTGAAATTTACGCGGCTCCTGACACGCGCATTCCCTTTCACAACCGTGATAACGTAAACGAACGCCGATGGAAGCGTTTTCCGACGCAATTTATTTCTCGATAGCGATGCGATCGATGCGATCGATTCGATTTTCGTAGCTACGTATGTATTTCGAAGAACGGAATGCAACGAAACGGAACGCGCTTGATAAAATCCATAGTAATCGTATTTTTGGGGATATTTATCTAGGTAAACGCGCGCTTGTAGCAAATTTAAACACGTCGAGATTATGGCACAACAGTGGCCTCTGACTTCTCCGCATAAATATCCGATAATAATCTTGCTGTTACATACCCTGTGTCCGTAAAGTGTGTTATTTCGGTTAGAAATTATGTATCGTGCTTCTCGAAACTATGTGTAACATATAGTCTGTACCGTAGCGAGATAAATTAACGCGAATAAACGCGCAAGCGTTTTATTTTTGTAAATGGACGTGCCTTCGAATGTAAGCGTAGTTTAAGTGGCAGTGCTTGAACTTGAACATATGGCGAATGGGGCTCGCATATGGGGAATAGTAGGTCAAGCATAATTTCAAAGTCAATTACTATGTTTTTAAGTGGAACGCCCTTCTATCGTATCAGAAGTCGGAACAATGTATCACCGGATATTTCGTTTCGTCTAATGTTTCGTAATCTTGCCGAAAAGGACAAATGGTCGAAGGGACGATGCCTTAACAAGGAACTAGTAAAATAAAATTTCTAAACTTGGTGAACGCGAAACTGAATACGACATTGAAAAGGTTGATTTTAGAATATACGTTGATCAGACACTTTTTGTCTCCTTGATGAATTGCCTAAACTCGTAAGACCTCGCGTCCTTCTTCTGTAATGTCCTGTACGGTATACGGATCGTAAATTCGACTTAGTGGTAGGGAGAAAGGAGCGTGGAAATTTCCTAGGACGTCCGTCACGCTGACTGGGACTTTCCGATAATATCGAACGCCACTCGATGCCCGCAACGCGGCCCTCACCTGGCCTCACCATGGCACGAGGCGATTTTACAGTGCCGCGAAATACGGCTGTTTGAACAGGTGACCCGACAGCTGTTGTTCGCCAGAAATTCCCTACCACCCCTGCTCGAATGCGCGTCAAAACGGACCACGCGTCGACGAATGCTATAATTGCCTGGTTACAAGACATTCCGGTGGACTTGGAACACGGTGCTCGCAAGGTTTCGTCCTTCTCCGCGCGTCGTTACAGGACGAGCGGAGTTTAGCAACCGATTAACAGATACAAAGAGGGATATGTTGGACTCGAATTACGTCGCTTTGGAAAGAAACGAAACGAGATAACTGCGCGATTAACTCTGTACGCGCTTGTCGTAGCGAAAGAACGAAAGAGAAGAGAAGATACGAAACCAACGAACGAATAAAATCAAGCCTCGCGCTGTTCCTTCTCCTACGCGAACTTCCTTTAATTTTTCGCGATACACGCCCCTATCAACGATCCGAGACTGAAAATTATGTGTAAGAACGGGCAAGAGACGGTGCGACTGGATCCGCGTCGCAGCTCGGCCTTTAGCGGAATAGCGATACGTTTTACGATGACCTCGTGACGTTAAAGTTGCACGGGGATGGGCCTGAGATGAATTGAAGGGGAAGCGCGGATGGATGCAAGGGAAATGCCACGGGGAGCTGGATTATGCGGCCGTAACTCAGGGTAACCGAGCTTCCACGACCTTACACGTATGCTAAGCCAGGGGAATGAAACGTAGAAAGCGCAAAGTAACCTTAGCACACCCTTCGTCCCCGCCGTCATACAGCAGAGAAGACTCCACGGGGTTAAGCGATGAATTTCATTTTACGGGGTCGACGCCGTTTCTGCCTTTTCCTACGGACGATTTGCGTGACGTTCATCGTCGTGTCCCTCCCGGGACCGAGAAACACCGTGTTCCTCCTGTCCTTTATTTTGATTTTCTTTCACTCCTAAGCGCGATTGATGAGTCTCGTAATTTCCTCGAATCGAATTTAACCAACCGTTTTCCAAAGAATCGCGTATTTTAATTCTTCAAAATCGATCCTACGGGGTTTTGCAATAGGTCGCGTAGATCGTCGGAAATATTCACTTGGCAAAATGTACGATTATTAACGTCGGAGCTCGTGTGATTGTAAGCCCCGTCACTTTTTCAGACAAACGATTAGCAGCTATCGCTTCGCTTCGTAACCACGTACGATACGAATTTGGTCGTAATCTAAATCTATCGAATCTCTAGCCTGACGCTTATCGCTCGCGGAGCGAATAGTTGGCCATAAAACGTTAATATTTGAAAAGACTATCTCATGCCGGAGACAAATATGCAAGACGAATTCATTCTTGATAAAATCAAATTTGATGAATCGCGCGATACGTTTGCGAAAATCGCGATTTTTTTTTATCTTGCTTCGCAATGCCATTCCATACAGATATAGGCATTTGCGGCTGATGATATTTCTTTCGTTGCTTCGAACTGCCTCGAAACGATTGCTCGCGATAGTGTCCCCAATGTCTCTTCGAAAAGGGGGAAAAGGACGTGATAAAATTAAATCGTTTAACCAAGGCGGTTTGCGCTATATTCGATATAATCGAGCAGCATACGTGCGGGCCGAAAATTTCGTTATCGCCTAAACAGCCACCGCTTGAAATGTTGGGCACGTAGCAGGAGTGCTCGTGTCGTCGCGGCGCGGCGGCGACGGGATCGAAGGCGCTATTATCAGCTGGTGGCACGTGCCAGGGCCACGTGCACGAGCAGATGGCAAGGCCCTGGTTGCACCTTGCGAGCCCTACGCACTACGCACCATAATCTCGTCGTTAATAGCGGCCCCACAGGTTCCCAAGACGAAAACGCAGCACAGCTGTCGTTATGCGCCGATCGAGCGTAACGCGGCTATCGACCATTGGGATGAGAAATTGTTCGAGGAATATCGATTTGGTCACCGCAGCTATTACGCATGGACCTGCGGAAGGGGATCGAAGTCTAAAGAAAGTAGGAATCGCAGCAGTATCGTTTGGTCGACAGTTTGCGACATTTGGTCATTTCGATCACGCGGAAAAGCAACTATCGATAGTTAGGGTTAAGGAGTATAGTACAAGTACGTAAAAGACCTGAAAAAGTCGAAACGTGCATTTAAATGCTAAGAACCAGCGAATGTCAGCGCGCGAGGAAATAGCTGAGAACGCAAACACTTGCATTCTTCTATTAATTTTAATAAGGAAACTGTATTTTTGCTGAGCACGGATGTTTCTATAAGCAGATTTATCATATCACGAGCGAAATTATCTGCGCTTATCTCGCGCAATTCGTTCAACATTGCTTTCACGGAAATTGCGGTTAAAGAAAAAGTATAATTTTCATAGAAAAATATATCGAATAATACGATAGATATTTTGCAAGTTAAATTCACGAATTATCAAGATTGATCATCTGCGAATGTGTAGTAAGATTATCACGTAAATATATTTTTAACGGATGTCACTCACCGATTTAATACTCCAGTGTTAATATTCTGTTTCGCGCCGTCATGTACACACCTGCAACATAAAACATAACAACGTCATAAATAATTATGTAAAGGAGAGATATAGATGTATATAATTCCCGAAATGTTAACAATTAACGGACTAACCGTTAACAAGTTCCGTGGCAGAAAAAATTCTACTCTGTCCGTTCGCTCTCCCGAGTGTCGATCTCAATTTCGATCGAAAATTCGAGTCGTGGTTCTGGAAAATGGAAAAAAAGCCCGGACAACGATGGAGGTGTCAAAACTGGGACTCGTCGCACGAATTCCCGAAAGTCAATTTTCATTAGGACGAAATTGGGCTGGACTCGATGGCCTGGGGGCTCGAAACGAATCGAAGCTCGAGCGAGACAGCGAATCGAACGATTGAAACGGTGTGCGAGAGAGAAAGAGAGAGAGAGAGAGGGAGAGAGAGATGCAGCATGCCAAGTTGCGTGAACCCGAATCATAAGTTGGAACGGTGTGTCGGTGTCGGTGCACATGGGTGTACGAAGTTAATTAAATTCGGTCGATTAATTAGGCTATTTGTCAGCCTCGCCGTCGATTTCCAGATCCACCTGGAAGAGCAGGAAACTAACGATAGTCCGCTCTATCGTTCTACGAACGAACGACTATTCTATTCAGGAAGAATTATTAAATGTCGTTGATTCCAGCGATGTAAAGATTCGGTTGAATTTTCTTGCCAGTATCGTATACAACCGACGAGACAAAGGACGAGTTTGCTATTTCCGAGGAGATATTTTTAGAAATTTTAATCGATTCTTCGTAAGAAATTCGTCGACGAGAATGTTGACAACTTTAAGCAGAGGATAAAATTCTAATTCCATTACTTTATGGATACATAAAACATCGATCGCTCAAATTACAACCGTATTTCCACGCTGCCATCTGCGGACAAAACTAATTCAATTTCCCGGATTAATTGCACCATCTGTCGCTTCTTTTATCAATTACAAACTTCCCTTTATATCAGGAAAGATTAACGTCGTTCTATCAAACCCGAAGAGAATCCTCCAGACTTTGATTCGAAGATTTTCATCTAAGATGCTTTACGAGTCGCGTTCTCGGAATTTAAAAAAATTCAAATTTGAAGCGTAAATTTTATTCCAACGAAACAAAAGTGAAAGATACGTGAAATAATACGCGTATAATAAGAGGAAAAAATGGAAACTTCTATCTGTAGCCGTTTCTTTTTTAAATATTATAACGATGCGTGGCAAAATGCAGCCAGGATGTACGTAGCATTTTCTTGCGACAGATCGCGGCTCACAGCTGCGCTGACAAGAATCTGACATAAATCTTAATTCCTGCGCCATACGAACCGGCCGGTGGCACGTAGAAAATTTCCTGTTACCGGGAGAACGCGAAATTTAAAAAGTCGTCCGCTGGAATTCCCCGTGTCTCGCAAACTCGCGGAGTATTTTCAAGGAATATCGTTATGAACGCGTTGTAAATACACCGTGAAGAATTTTTGCTGTAATTTCTTTTAGCACGTTCGATAACGTTGAACGCAAACGAAGCGAAATAAAGTATTCGACGAGCGATCGCGCGAATAATATTTAAACAACCAAAATACAGAAACGACATATTCTTCGGTACGTTCAGGTTTCGGTACGTTCCGAGTTTCGTTTCTTCCTTAAAATCGACTGGAACCGCTATTTTGTAGTTTCTTGAATCAATTTATTTCATTAGCAGCGTCGTTAAGGGAAAACGATTATGAATGATCAAACATTAAGGCCGCGTTATAGTTCAATTCATTTTCGAAGCTAACGACGGAAGGTCCAAACAGACCGAAACCTTTGGCCACTCTCGCGATGGGAGTTAGTTACATTAGAAGGAATGACTATGAGTCACGTATATGCGTTTGCATTCACGGTAAATTGCCTTGGTATGGCCCTAACTACGGTCATTAAAGTCGCGCAAACTCCAATGATTACCACACCTTAGGTTTGTCTTGGAAATGTTCCGCTGCCATTCGTAATCGAATGATATTGACATTGTTACTGCTACGGCTCCAAGCAAGGGAAAAGATATCCGATATCGTTACGCTATTTATTCATAATTAGTTCGGTTCTTTGTTATAAACTGTATTAGGATTTACGATCGAGTCTAGAACTTAAATACAGCATAATTATCTGTTTGAAATAGTAACTTTAAATCGTTATTTGAATCCTGGACTAGAGTTTGAAACAAGCGATAGAAGTTGGGTTGAATTATCATTGACCTGTATCACTGATACGTTTCGCACAACCGTGCATTTACACGTACTAATTTATTTTTCTCTTCGTGCACATCTTTGTACATTCTTGCGCATTTACATTTGTATTTTACCAACTACGTAATATAGTAGCATTGAATATTTTTAAACAATATCAGTAACGATTAGCATATACGTTAATTTTAAAGATACGTAAATTTAATCATTTTGCGTTGAATAATTAGCCAGTTATACAGGCTCGTACATAATGAAATTTGTTAGCATGTTATAATCGAATTGAATAATTGATCAAATAGTGTTAAATTATGATACGACTGCTATAGAGCTCGTGTAAATCGATGAAGCTATTCCATAATGCATCCATCGATGCATTATAGAAATTACACAATAAATTTTCCAACGTTAATCCTATTAGTTCTATTAAATCACGGACGTCTTATAATCCAAATATTCGCGTGCTATTAAAAATTCTGTCCAAGTATAAAAATTAATTTCCCGGAGTAATACGATAGGAACGTGAAATATAGCAAGGGCAAACGCCGTGTTCAGGGGGTTAACGAATTCATCGCCGGTACGAGAACAAAGGCAGAGGCACCGATGGAAGCACGTGTACCGGCAAAAACCAATCGAAACTTCGTTCTATCGTCGAAACTTTGTTTCTCAGTCTATCCATCGGTGAGATTTCGAACTTGATTATGACGTAACTCCTAATATTCGGTAATCAGCCGTTCGATATGACCTGAAAAGGATGTAAGATCGATAAAACGCGGCTAGCAGCCCGGTTCTCGGACGTTTTTCTTTGCGGAAACAAAGTTCCTGTTGGTTCAATTACTTTTACGCGCATCGTCCCACCAAACCTGCCACTCTCTTTCCTTTCTCTCTTTCTCCTAGAGAGAAAGCTCCACCGTTACGAGTTTTCGTTTCCGCGAGACTCGTTGTTTGAAAACTATGATTGATCGTTCCGGTGTGTCCGGTCATACTTGCGCGAACGCCAGCTTGTTTCGTTCCTCCGGTAATGCCTTCCCGTCGAATTGTTTAAACACCGCTCGTTTACGAGGTCGTTTCGTCGCGGTCCGGAGTAATGCGCTTAAATTATAAGTTTATCGCGCAACTTGGTCGAACAACGGCAATGTTCTTCGAGCGTGAAGTATGTCGAATAATTTGTTGGCGAAATATTCGTGTCGCCCGTAAAATTAGCGCTTTGTTTGGAAGTAGGATGAATCGCGTATTTTTTAAAAACAGTCTTCACTTTGGGAAGTCGTAAAGGAGCTGCTATGCAAATGGTTGCATAATAGTACATATACGTAGATGATGGTGTTGCGTACGAAAGAGAAACCGGTAGTTGGCAGATTATTCGCTCGAAAGTAACAACTCGCGGTTAAAATTTGATTGGAGCAAACGATTTCATATTCGCCGATCTAATAGATTCAACGAAAAATAGTGTCTGGATACTTTTGAACGGTAGTGTACATAGTTATTCCCTGGTATTACCGTGTTCACCCGCATCAATGTGTATACCGTATACTAATGGAGGAACCAAGCCCACGGGCCACGATCACGGATGGGTGCGGCATTCTACTTGGGCTAATGCGTGGGTGTGCCGCGCGCGTAACACTGCCTTAAGTAATTGTTTATTGCCGTGTCGGCCACTCTTCGATCCCCCTAGCATCGTTTCCTCGAAACGGCAGGACCCTCCCAGGTTGGGGCTTTATCGCGTCGCACGGTTATCCAGCACAGCGTTCGCGTAATATCGTGCTTCCCGTTCATCCATCGGGATATGCGTGTCGGCCGGCTGTACGCCTATCCCGTCGCGATAGCACGAATATCGGATGTGGCGACCTAGCGACGCGTACCGCTTCACGAGAGGGTACCCCTATGTGACTCTACCGCCACCAGGGGCACCAGGTGACTCTATCCGCGGAGATAAAGGAAAAATGCTTGGAGAAGGTGTCTTCGTACGGAGACTCGTTCTCAAAGAAATTGAATTTCGAGGTCTCGTCGGTGGTCGTGTATTCTATATATATTCTAGTTTTTTCCCCGAGAGCTTTTGACGTAGCCACGACATCGTCGATAGGTTTGAACGTTTGTGCTTATGGGAACGTATTTTCGTTCTCGCATATGGAAATTTTAACCGTAATATTTTACTTTAGACCGTGGCCTGGAACGGATTACGTCTAAATGTACAAATATACCTATTTCAATGTACCATTTACGTATATTCTAACGTATCTGTATCGTGCCTAGCACCCGTATAGAGGAGAGATACATCTTAGCTGACGCGCTTCTTCTCGCGCATATATCTTCGAAGATGAATTTCTCGGGATCCGCGGGGATTTTTACTCGAAATTTAGGATTTCGTATTAGGAGAATACGACGCGTAACATTACCAAGATGCGAAAGCTCGTACGATGCATGCACCGGTTATTTTTTAAACGCATGGCATACAGGAATAATATAGTCTTTCATCGGGGTTTTGAAGCTAATCGAATGGTTGCGCGGGGCTCGCCAGCGATATTTTATGGCAGGCTTGTTCATGGATCGGTACATGTACCGATCGTATATTTGCCAATCGTATATCGCCGGTCGTATATTTGCCAAACTTAGATAAATTTCACTCGAAATACAAGTAAAGGCCAACTATTCGAACTAACGAGTCACGTCGACGCAATGCGCGGTTATAGGGGATTAAAAAGCCACGTTGTGCCCTTATTATAATAGAAAACATGGTAACAAAAGAGAAACAAACGATTCCAATTAATCCGAAACTGCTGAAAACACCGAAAGAACAACGAAGCGGCCAATGTTCCCTTGGAAATTCCAAAGTGGTCGTCAACGAGATTACGCGGCTCGTTACCAACCGCTTACAATGTTCATTTGCCAGCGTCAATACGCGTGCACGCGCCCCAATGTGCATCCTTTATTCCTCGATTGCTGCGGGGTCGAGTCACGTGGATCACGTGTTTACAGCGTGCACACCAACCAGCTCGGACTAATTAGCCGATACGCCGTTTAATTGTTTCATCTGTCAATGGCCTCGAACAGCCTTAAACTCCGCGCAACAATAATGCCGATCAAGGCAACAAAGCCAACCGACCAAAGGAGTGGCCCGTGTGCCGACTGAAAAAAAAAAAGACAGAGGAAAAAAGATGAAAATCGATCGAGCGACCACGTGAGGGTCGCTCGCCTAATCGACGCCCCATGTTGCGCAATCTAATGCGAATATAATCGTGGAGATCGATTATTACGTAAAGCCCGATATTCACTCGGACGATGGATTAGAACATTGTCCTGCCAGGGATTGAGTCTGTGTATTGGTTGTTGCTAACTCGATGGGTCGCATGCTGTAGTTAATAGTCGGATGGAAATTAGCAACGTTTGCGTTGATTGGCTGATGGATGATTAAAGTTTTCTAATTGTTGGATAAATAGAGAGTGAAAAGAGATCGGAGCTTGTAGCGTCTCGTCTTTGCAATCTTTCGCAGGTGTCTTTCTTGTACTTGTCCATTTTCCAATATTTTTTTTTTTTTTTTTTTGTATACGTATACTTGTTATCGCACCTTAAGATCTCGTCTACGAATTTTCAACGAGTATTCCGTATTAAAAAACGTCATATTAAACGAAAAGACTCTATATCGAAAATAATTTTTCGCTAATGATATTACGCGCTAATCTTCTGGAGTCTTCGGTCGAATATCTTTTCCCGCATCAGCTACATTGGGTCATCGATGTGAATATTTTACGGCGAATCTTCATTAGCAAGGTACGCTGAAATTTTTTCGATACGTCTATTCCCGCGTGTATTTCCCACTGCAATCGATAAATTCCTGCTACCAAAACACGCTGCAATTAGCAAACAATGGAAAAATTGCTGTGAATTTGGGGAAAATATCACGGTAGCTGGTTTGCAATTATACAACTGCCAGCATTTTTATCGATGAACGTACGAACAACTTTTTTTTTACTACGATTTGTTTCGAATAACGATATCGACGATTAATAGAACCAAAAGGGAACAGAAGCCAACTAATGCCTGGATATATCCAACGCTATATCCATATGTTGCATCCAATGACCGAGGTGGAGATGTCAGGGTTGAACGTTCCAGCCTACTGAATATCTAACGTTTATAAAACGAGTTGCTAATCTTATCAACCGTTAACACGAAAAAGTATACCAGGAGCAATACCTGTCCGAACTTAGTATTTCATCGATCGATAGAAATTGACATATGTATGTCTTTTTATCGAAAATATTATAATTAATGGAACGTGATAAATTCGTGGATCGATCTATTTCTAACCGTAATAAGCTATCAAATGGTAATTATATGTAATCACTACGAGCTATACATACGTTGTAAAGTAATTGTTCCCAGTTCCAAAATTAATCAAATTTATTACCGCGGTTACATTGGGAACCTTCTGTACCAATTTTGACGTGATATATAGGCCGATATTTGGAAATTATCGCCTCTGTAAAAGCTATAATTTTTGCGGTAAAATGATAACGAAGCAAGTTCTGGAATTCTACCAACATATTTATTAAAGAGCTATGTATATTACGGGGTATGGTGTTACCCAAAAAATTGTTATCGGAGAGAGAAATAAATTTATGATTTTATAATTTCTACATTCATGTTATAAAGTTTTCGAATAACAACGATTTATTCAATGTCTTTCAACCAATCTGATATTAATTGTACAATTTGTCAAGGAAAGACGTCGGTTATTACTCTCTGATTGGATATTATATAATTAATATTATGCAAATGAAATAAATTATTGATATTTCGAAATCCGTACGCGATACGAATCAAGCGAATGAAATTATTTATCACGATTATTACACAAGCTATTAAATAACGCAATCGAGCTATAAGTAATTCGTCTAATTCCCCTGCGGTTGTTGAAATGGAGTAAGATACTAGAAAATTAAAAATATTATTTAGCGAGTTACCTCGCTTTGCGAAACAATCACGAACACGAGTAGCACGAGTCCGTAAATAGAACTTTGAAACGAACTATCGCAAAAGAGTTGCGCGAACTGACAGAAATTTTTGTTCGACAACTTTGTTACACGTTTGTTACAAAAATACGGTTAATAAACATCGATCGATTCGTTTCTCGTAATTCATGGATCATCGTATTCAACCGTGTCTGCCAAATCTGGACAATCGTTGTTATTCAGGATGTATAATTTTGTTAACATCGCGAACCGAACAATGGAGTGCTAACAGGCGCCGAAATTATCGGAATATGATGGAAAATCACCCTTCATAACGCATTCGAATTAGAATAATTGCGTATTGTTACAGCTACGCGTGTAACGTGTAATATTATCATTGAATGAGTAACATAATTAATGCGCATTATCTAGCGTTGCGAGAGGTATTGCAAAAAGTAAAAAGACGCGCATAAGTAAAAAGGATACGTATGCGAAAGGCGTGTCAAAGATACGTCTCCTCCTACTTCTTGTAAAGCTTACGGTACATACTTACATATTGATAACAAAACATTTAAACGAAATTGTAAGATATTTTTCTTTGAGTATCGGAAGTTGACGAGGCAATATACGACCGTCCTCGTGTATATTATACTTCACTAGTATTCTCCTGACGAAAAACGAGACGAGCCGCGAATAACGTTTAATTGCAAAGACCACATTTTCCCAAGGGCAGACGCGACTACTTATTTATCAATCTGTCTATCATCGTACTATGTAATTACTTGCGCGAGCGTGCACGAAAATGAGATCTCCGACTTCGTTAAATTCGTTTTATCGTCTCTTTGTCCTTCGTCGGCTTTAATAAATGGAATTTTCGATTACTCGCTTCTTGCATAAATTGAAACGCTTTGACAACGAAAACAAGTTAACTCGACGCTGTGTTAATTACGATACTGATTATAAAATTATCCAATCACAACGACACATCCAGTCCCATCCAATTACAGCTATTACGCCCGGAAGAGAATCAAAACGTCGAATAAGTTGATCCTTTTGGGCTTTAACCTTGACAGGTTGTCAGGGGCCAGGTGGAAGGAAGGAAGAACGGAAGGAATGTGCGACGAGTCGTGACCAGCGGAAGGCGGCCAGTCGACGATACATTTCCGGTGGTCGGCGGCCACTTGGAGCAAGTTTGCCCCTTGATCGTGGACAATAACGTGGGCGAGGACCGCTCGTTACACGCTACATGCCCACGAAGGATATGGATAGACGAGCGTCCTCAACGCAGTTGGCATTCGTGACACGCACCATCGATGACATGAGCCACCATGGGATCCATCGCTTCGCCGCACCGCGTCGCACCGCGCCGCACCATGTCGCCAGGAATTACGATTCTCTATAGGCGCATTTATGCACCGAAATCGACGACGAACCCCGATGTCTCCACGTACGTATCGAAACGTTTCATTTTATTATTACACATTTCTTGTTAAAAAAGTCTCCGAGTGTGCTCTCAGCTTTATCGTCGTATCGAATCTACGAGATAGAGAATCGATTCAAGGGAAAGATTTGGTATCCTCGAGAAATATTTTGTAATATATTTTTCTTAATATTCTAGTACTTGCGCATATTCGATATCGGAGCAATTATTCTCTCTCGCTCTGAATCTTTATCTTAATATATTTAGCTATCGCCATATTGTTACGATAGTTGAACCCGATGAATAACGCGTATGGAGAACCACCGAAACAAAGGAACGAATTATTTCGTTGGCTTCGAAATAACCGGAAATAGGATTCCGAATAAATTACGCTCGGTTAATCGAAAGTGGTTCCTCGAATCGCATGAGGTATGCAATATTTAACCTTTTGGTCGCTCCATCGGAACACTTTAATCTTGTAAAAAGGATCGGGAGAGCTAGCCACGCTAAATCATCCTCCCTCTTCTACCTTATCGTGACCTATCAAATATCATCCAGACATTGATTTCAGAGATTGCACAAGAAATAGAGTTTCGTAATCGGAAGAAAAACTTTGCGCAGAATTTATGTAAACCCTGTTAAAGCGTATAGAGCAACTTGCGTGTAGAAATTTTTATGACTCGATCAATTTATAGATACGTTCACCGCCAAAAGGGTTATTAGGGTTTGTTACTGCCATTTGACAAGTTATACCTTGTCCGTAACATTTTCGTGAGATACTTTAGAATTTCGCAAAATGTTGTAAATCCGTAGAAATGAAAGAAATTTCGACGTGGAAACTTTAGTTATTAAATAAATTAAGATGCTTCTTACATCAAAAGGTTCGCGGAAGTTGCTGTTCGAGGGACATCAAACAAAGTTAGAAAATTTATTTGCACGTAACTTGCCTCTGATACGTATTCATAAACTCTATTATACCGTCTACTATCGCTGCTGTTCGTTATTGACATATAATCAATGAGCTTCGATGACGTGATGGCCACGCGAATCCATTACACGATATACAGCCAAGTATACTGGGAGAAACTTATTTTATTCGAATACGACGTTTGCTCGTACTGAAATAATATAATAGACAAATAGAAACGCTTGAAGAAGAAATTCTAATATTTAAATTAAAAGGTATATACGATGATCCGTTTTTATAGAATTATGCGATTCTTCAGTTCCAAAATATCGAGGAAATTCTGCATATCTACCAATCAAGAGCACGAATATATTCTCTTGGATGGAAAAGTTCCTCTTCTAAAATAATTTCCATTCTGGCTATTAAATTTCTTGGTGCAGCGTAGACCTGCGTATGCGTCCGCTTCGGAAGAAACATCGAGAAGTTTAATTTAAAGGATCTTTTGTTTGAACACGATTTGAAATTCACGATTCTGCCGAGGATCCTTTCGATCGTAGCTACGTCGGTATCGATAATGCGAGATATCTCGTCGTTCGTCTTCCCTCTATCTGTCGGATCGAGTTACTCTTCTTCTTTTTTCCCCTATCCGAGTTTTACTTTTTCTCTTTTTAAATTTCCCTTTTCTTCCTATTCTCGATCGACCCCTACTCCTCCCTCGCATAGATTCTCTCGCATCCTTTTTTCCATTCTCTTCCTTTCTTTTTCTTCCTTTTATTACGTCGTGTCTCTTTCTCGTTTATTATCCCATCCCGCTCTCTCGAATGCTCGTATCGCGACAGTTCTCTCGTATATTTTGTTATATTTCGTTCGTCTGGCCTTGCAAGCCCTTTTCTTCGTTATCGTCTTTTCGTATCTACTCTTATAATAATAACTGTATTGCATATGTTATTACATATATTATACAATATGTATTATCTGTATTAAATAAGTACGTCTACGATGATAATATAACTCTATACGTTTTCAACTTGTTTCGCGTTCTAAATTTCACGTTTCATCAAAACTCCGTCTGCTTACGCTTAAAAATTCGCATTTACCTCTCCTTTCTTCTTCTCCTTCTCGTTCTTCTTTATTTCTTCGGTATATCGAGTTTTCTTATGTCTCGTAGCAAACTTTTTCCCTCTCTTGTTTCTTTCGTGTAACTTCGTAGTTCTCTCTTGGACTTTTTTATTTTTCTAGGTCTTCCCTATACGTTTGCTGCTCATTCTGTATTTTCACGCCATTTACTTTTCTTTTCAAACTCATTATTCCATGTTCTACCGTTCTATCTCGTCGAATATCTCCCCTCGTATCCCGATCATCCTCCTTTTCATGTTTCCACTTTCTTCTTCTCTGCCTTCTTCCTATCACGTCAAATTTGTTCCATTCTGCTCTCTCTCTCTCTCTCTCTCTCTCTTTCTCTCTCTCTGTCTCGGTTCGTGCATTCTTCCTCGCCTTCTATCACGCAAAAACCCTTTCTTCCCTTGCCGCAGTTCTTGTCTCGTTAAATTCCATCGTCTCGTCCTTTCGGCCACCCTTTCGCGTTCGCTCTCTGTTCTCCTTGGCAGGCTTCCCTCTCTGTTTTCTGCCCTGTTCACCCGTGTCTCCCGAGGGAGTGCCAGGAAGCGGCGCTATTAGTTGGCGTAACTCTAGCCTTGTCCGTCCGAGGATAATTGCGCGGGCTAATGGTTCCTTTTTTCCTGTTCGCCTCGGAGCATCGACCAGGTAAAAAGACGTCTTGCGACCTAGGAATTTAAACACGCGCCACGAGGGAGGTCTGACCACGATATCCTTTCGTTACTGGCTCCGGAAGGGCTTCCTCTTTTGCGTACGATCACGGAATTCGAAAACAGATGCCCGGTATTCCAGGCGTATCGCGGTTCGTTTCCCTTTAATTGGCCAGCGGACTGCTGGTTGCGCCTCGTGCTTGCGGAAGAACAATCTCCAACGAGATGGTCTGAATTCTCTCACGGATGTCCCTTTACCGAGTCGTCCTTTCTTCTCACTAGACGATTCCCTTCTTTGTTTTATTTTATCCACGCCTATGTCATTTACCACTTCGATCGCTCGATGCGATAGGAGAAATTGGGCCGATTACACGGAATGGGGCACGTCTCGCCGATTTCAACGACCACGAAATATGTTGTCATGTAATTAGCGAAATTGGAATATATTGCGCCGACCGTGTAATCGTTCCATACCTTAACGCAGCGGTGTTCCGCTTGAAATTTTCAAGTTCGTCGTTCAAATTAAATAAGGTATTGAAATGTAAATCGACCGGCGAATTTATACGTCGATTTTCCCATAGCAAAGACTCCAAAATCGTATTTATGATACATATCGCGAACTAACGAGATCGTACAATTCCGCAACACTGCAAACCCGATATTTCGAGTGACGCGCTCCGAGCGCAGCGACAATCGGGTCCGCTATACTTTTATAAATACAACACGGAACTGTCGCGACGTACTATTCTCGCATTAAATAATTAGCCCGACGGGTGCGTGTAAATAATTAATTTGGTCGCGTTTCTGAATGAACGTTAATTAAAACGGTAGAGAGGAGCGCGGCGAAACGGTCGGGCCCGGAATTTTCAACGGTGCCATCGGAAGTCGAGCAGTCGTTATCGTTTCAGCGAAAACACTTGGCGAATAATTATCCATTTTTAAGCTACGCGGAATATGCGATTTCGAGCGCATGATACAATTTTAATGAAACGTTAGCGCGACCGGCAAATTTCAATTATTAACGAAGGACCATTTGTCAACGGATGGAGAGACCGCTTCCAGTGGGTTTTCTTGACAACGAAAACCGTATTAGTGCAAAATTACGCGCAAAAGGCGAGATAAACGTGGTAAAGGAGTAGAAGCTAGATACTACTTGTCGATACATCTAGTACATCGTTGAAGCGACAACGAAATAAATAGACGCGGGCGAGGTATGACACGTGGTAAATTTACTATTTCGTTAAAGCCTTTTTTAAGTTGAAAGCTCGTTGGAAATAAGTGTAAAGGCTAAAAAGAGATCAACGCAGCGTTCGATTACACGGGTTATTCGGAAGAAAAATAAGAAACGTGGGACTAGAATCGGGCAATCTTCGGACGAGCATTCTCTCTCAGCGGTCTTGCATTACCACGAACCTCCGGATTATGGGAAGTCTCTGATTGGAGTTCCATAGGTACACGGAACGGTGTCGCGGAACCCGCCCAAAACCGGTAGCCGTATTACCATACAGATTGCCGTCGACTGTTATACTCACCGAACCGGGGAATCTATGAATCCGACTAATCATAAACGTACAACTAACCGAGGCTAATCTGCCGCGCGGCAATTCGGAATTTTACTGTCAGACCGAAATACGACCGGCATTCGAACGGCGAACGGGGAATGTTTTGAAGGCATCCCTGGAATATTACGATACGGTTAAGATCCGGGCATTGGGCTTGAAATGGTCCTGGGACAACCACCGCTGGATTTATCGACGAATTACAACGAACGGTATAGGCGTGTCGACGTTCATCGATGTACGCGATTATTCCTCGCGTACGCCAGGTGTTTCGATGCTTAATTCGCCATAGAAAAATAATGAAAAAAGTTCAGGACGACTCTCTGTGAAAAAATACACTATCGCGTAAAAGTTTCGGGTCGCTTGTTCGATGAAAATTTTCAGAAAAAGTTCTCCTGCTGGGGTATCTTTTATCAAAATATTTAAAAAGTTAGGTCCCTGACAATTGCTAAACATCGAACGTTGTGCTTTCGACGATCCATTTACTCAGACATCACAATGCGTTTACTATAAAATAGAGACAGAGATGTAACATTAAAAGAAGACGTAAAACGAAGGAACAGAGAGAAAAAGGCGATCAAATATTAAATTGGCAATGTCTGCCTTGTTCTCCCCTCGTGACGACACGGTTGCTTGCCGAGGGTCGGCCATAACCCTCGGACATAACCGAGGAAATCACTTGGAAAATCCTCGATGAATTCACAATGAACCGGCGGTTGGTACAACACGTTCATCCGTCACGACACCCCGGAGAATTTCTCTTTTTCCAACCTGCGTCCGCTCTCCAATCCTGCCTCTGTCCTTTTCATTTTCCTCTCGGCAGTCTAATTTTTTCTAATGCAAACTCTCCCTTTTTACATACTTGTGCCTCGACCATCGTCTTACCACTCTTTACCCTCTAACTAGTTTCTACGCTAGTCCATTTCGCAACCTTCCGTTTCCAGCTCATAGGATCTCCTCCTTTTTTCTTCCTCTTTCTTTTTTTCTTTTTTGATTAAACGCAATAAGCAGTCGGAGTTGTAATTTCGGCGAAAACAGTTCTGAACAGAAAATTAAGAGCTTTCCGGAATATTATTTTTTCTACTATGAAAATTACTCGATGAAATTTGGTATTCGAAGAATCTACAGAGAGAAAAAACGTTGCAAAAGATCGAATAATAATGCAACTTTTTTATGAACGTCGTCATAGTCGAATAGGTCGGTGAGAGCTTCGGCAATATTGAAATTGCAGCTACTTTCGTGATCGAAATTCGTTCCCTTTTCATCGCTTGACAATACGCAAAAATTCACGCTTCGACGATCGGTTATTTCAGACGAGCACTTGCATCGTCGAATACAGGGATTCTATTTTCTAAAAGGACGAGGCTAACCACGGGATAAGGACAATTCGGTTCTCTTCTGCTTCTTTCCCGCGATTGTTTTCGTTCGTGTTCGTATAATATTCGTTCGTCTAATTATAACGTTTTTACACCCTACGAAATGTCTTAAAAGTATCAAATAAGTATTTCTCTACGATGTTCTCGTCTATCGCAAACTAAGTCCGATGTAATATTCCGGCAGATCTTAAGGAATCCTAAGAAATTCGACGAATTAATCATAGAACGTTCGGTTCGACGTTTCCTTAAATATTCTTATTTCAGCGGGCGCAATCGATTTCGCATTCTATCTTTCGTTCGTTTCGTCGCTAACGTTCCTCCGGTCGTTTTCCATTCTCCTTCCACCCTTTCTTTTTCACTTTCTTGCTCGTAGGAATGATGTCGTTAATCACCGGCTATTTTAATACGATCTCCCCTTCGTGTTCGCTCTCGATCGGACGCATTATATTTAGTGGGCGATCACGTGCACCGGTCTCAGCGCACCTTTAAAATGCATAATGTCGAACGGTAATAAGAAAATCCATTGTCGGGGCGAAACCGTGCATAATGACGTAGGAAATTAAACGAAATCTTTCATTCGCGTGATCGTGATAAATTTTCTTAAAAGACTGCGAGCAGAATACCTCTTCTTTTTCTATTCTTTAAACTTATTTTTTTCGACCAAAGATTAACGTTATAATCGATATTATTCAGTTACTATGCAGATAATTTTGATGTCGTGGACGTGTCAGAGCATGTTGGAAAGGAAATACAAATATTGACCATAAGAACGATGACGGAATCACTTTTAGGATTAAAGATAATAGTCCTATGTTTCAAGCGGAACAGACGTGGGAGAACATTTTTTGCATATAATATTCATTTTCTAATCGGTGGTTATAATTTTTTATTTTAATTGGCAATCAAAAAACTATCGCGTAATTTCTATAAAAGATTCATTCGATTTCAGTACATGTAATTTTGTGATCGATGATTATACCGATTTGGAAGTTTTAGTCGGCGGTGTATATAGGTACTACGTTTCGTTACTACATTTTCAAACGTCGCTTCAGGTTATCAACGATTGTTGCACGGCCGTTCGATATCGCTTTTCGATTCCCTACCAAACCATCGAAACAACAGCGGCAGCAACGCAACACCGATAAACATCCTGCAACTCCATCGAGTCTCTCGACGTTCGTTCCACGTAACGGCAATCTCCGTTTCCATTGCACTGACCGGAATTCGCGTCGAATACAGGAAGTCGAGCGTCGAAACGCTCGAAAAACCGAACACTTACGTAACTTTTACCTTGTTCGGTGTAATCGCCCCTGGTGAAAGCTCGTGAGCTACGTGGAAGCATAACCGTCCCGTTTATGAAACGTTTCACGGCGTAGATTTACGCCGATCGTGCCTTGAGAAACGAAGGGCGACACGCAAATTGAACGAACGTTTAGCGACGCTTCGTCGAGCGTGGCCGGCTGCAGGGTCATGTCAATATTTAAATTAATCCTCGGCCAGCGTGGCCAACTATGCCGTTAAGTTATATTCTCTTCGACGTGGCGAGAACCTCTCGTCGCGATCTCTTCTCTTCACTCCGACGACCACCGAGTTTCACTCCCACCCTCCTCCCCCGGTTCTATTAATCCTGCTTTCGTTGGCTTCCTGTTCGACCCGCGCGCCTCTGCTTTCGTCGTTTTTTCTCCAGAGTCAGCTTCGAATAGCTCGCTACGAAATAGGCGACCGATTCGTATTCCTATATTTTATTCTCCGTTGACAAGCAAAATTTCATCCACGAATTCTACTTCGATTAGGGATGACTTCGCATATATTTTAGTCTCTCTCGTCGTACTTTGCATTTCCACTTTTTTTATATTTCTTCTACGCATTTCTTCCGAAACATTTGTCTACTTTTAATTTCTTCGTAACTTTTCTCATCTCGTCACTCGGTTCTTCGATTCCTTTCTCTTTATTTCATTGTTTTCTCCCATCCTCGCTTACTCTTATTTCTTCCCCGCCCTTTCGTTGTCGTTACTTTTGCTCCTCTCATATTTGTCCTATTGTACAAAATAATCCAATAAAGATCGAAAAGAAAAGAGATGTAAGTATCAAAGGGCTGTCATCTTCTGGAAGCGGTTGAAACGAAAATAAACGACGAATGGACTACTCCATGATTTTTATTTATTTTCATAATTGTTACAAAACTTAGGATCTTCTATATACGTACATCAAATGTAATACATCTTCTCGACTTTCCTTCTCGTCACTCTAGTTTCTCATTCTCGTTTCTACTCTTCTCACGTTCGTGGCCCGTTCATATTCTGAATTTTTCAACTATTTCCAATCCCTACGTCTCTTCTCGTTCCTTTTAATCTTCCTACCGCCGTCTCCCCCTCGTCCTCCGATTCCCTTTCGCTTTTCCAGGATTCTGTCCTTTCCCGATGTCTCAGCCGCTTCAATACCCATGGGATCGTCTTTCCTCTCTCGTTCCGAGACATCGTCTTTCTCCCCGTGGCTTAATTTTGGAAGCGATTAACACAACCCGCGAACCAAACCCCCGTTTCTGCCCTTATTGAACGTAACCCCGACCTACCATCTTTTAGGGGAATCGAGTTATGAAAATGATCGTCTCGGATTAAGCGAGAAGTTTCACGTGGCGTCACATATATTTTCCACGAAATATATCTCGTATATTTTTTAGCTCTATAGCTATGCAAAATGGTCGCTCTAACGCGACGTACGATCTTTCGCTCATTCGTGGTCACGAAATAAAACATCACTTTGATATTTTATTCCGATATTATATATTTTTAACAATACCGAACATATGCAATAAAAATCTTCCTGTTTACGTACAATATAAATTTATACGCTTTTCCTGTTTCAATTAAAATTGGCTTTCTTCCGAACTAACGAGGATTCGTTTCTCTATAATTTATCACGCGGCTCGCGTACCGATGAACGTTCCTCCATTCGATCCAATTTCATTTTTCCTCTATTTTTTAACAATCCGCAGAAATCGCTGACCGAGCGAATTGGAGATTTTTCTCGTCTACTTCGTCTTCGTTGATGGACAAAGCGATAGGACGTCCCCGTAGTAATTCCATATGGGTGCGCGCGCGCGCCAGAGAGGGACTTCTGCCAATCGAGTCCTGTCCGGCTCTCGAATCGAATTACGTCCCAACGCGGTCGTAGTTTTTCCCGATCGTGCATTTATTTATCGGGGAGAAGCATCCGCTCGGTGTCGTGGCAAATTTCGCCCACGGAGCCAACCAGTTGGAAAAAAGAGGCACCGTTCTTCCGACGCGTTCCGGGAGAACATTAATTTCTTCGTTACTTCCCTATTTCCTGTACGCTGAGATTTTCCTGTCTCACGTGCCCCTGGCTCGTTGCGAGTCAGTGCACAGCGATATTTGGTCTAATTAACGATCAACGATTAACGATTACAATTAGGATATTTCGCGACCAATCCCGATCGACTACTCAATCTTTGTGACTGAGCTAATTTTCAGGTCGTCTAATAATTTAATCAGTGTTAGAGCTCGACACGCGTCTCTTATCTTCCATGTTATAAATTTTTGCTTATTACAGTAACATTATTTTATACGCTTCGTGGTAGTAAAGTTGTCGGGAGATTTTAACGCGAAAACAGGAAATTGGTATAAACGTTATATAAATATTCTTAACCCCAACAGTGGTACGACGTACTTGTTGCCTGCGGGCTATCGACACGATTAGCTTAACACCATCGACGACATGATAAGTCGAGGCGCAGGAAATTAGAAGATAACTTACTAAAACTGCTTTCCGATCGATTCTTGTCAGCCTAAGGCTATTTGTGACGAAGCCGTTTCGTTGGAAAAAGACCCGTCCATTATGCGTTATTTCGCTTCGAATAACTCCGAGAAACTAGCAGAGCAAAATACCTTTACTACCCTTTGACCGGTTTTACGATCGTCGAGTTCATCTGCGCTCCATTTACAAAAATATTTTTTCTCTTTAACTGAAATTTTTCACCCGCAGCTAGATTTCGATTCGTTCCTCTCAACATCGCTCGGTATCCTCTGTTTTTCCAAACTCTCGACACCCCTTCCATCCGCTCTCGCGGCGTAACAGTTAGATTCTCGTAATAGCGTTGCTCATTCCGGTTGCAGCTTCTTCTCGTCGGTGCGCAAGTCACCCCCTACCATCTCTCTAAAACACTCGACCTTCGCGAACTTTTGGAAAGCCAGACTAACAGGCTCACCCAATTAAACACACGCCAGAAATCGTTGCCAAAATTCGAGTTGCTTCAACGTCGACCCCTTAATTCCCCGTTCCTCTCGCGTGTCTGTGGAGAAGGAAAAATCGTTCGCCTCGATCATCCCTCCGCTCCTCTCCCCACTCCCTATCGAACGCAAGCTGTATAGACGAGGATTTTTTTTCTTTTTTGAAAACTGCCTGGCCGCTGCTGCGTGCAACTTGTACGGACTATTTTAGCCAGCTGCGTTCGGTTCGATGTTGTACCGCGTCTATTGATCGGAGCTCAGAGAAGCATAGAGTTACAGGCCAGTGGCGTCGGCCTTTTCACCCCCTGCCGCCAACCCCTAACGTTCCATCGTTCTCTCCCTCTCTCAGTCGACTATCTACTTCTCTTTCTGGTCACTTCTCAGCCTAGCACGCTCTGTCTATTAGTTTCTCTGTTTCGCTATCTCCGTTATATATATAACGTGTGTGTGTGCGTGCGTGCGTGTGTGTATATATATACATACGTATAGATATTTCTCGCTCTCTCGTTCCGTCGCAGTGGCGAGGACTGCACTATCCGAATTCCATTTCCGTCCAATTACGATTCATCCCCGTTTCAAAGCGGCAGTCACGCTGCGTTCATCTGTGACGCGCGGTCGTCAAAAACGAACGTTTGTCACCCTCGTGCTCGTCATCACCGTCACCCTCTTGGCCCACTATTTTTCGATGACGAATGCTCGACTCTTACCGCTCGATTCGAAGGAACGTTCATCGCCGCCGCTAATGGCTGCGTGTCGATTCGAGGATCACGACTAATCGAGGGATGGTTCTTCGACCCTCTTTCGCGATTATTCTCGACTCTCTCCCGAAAGGAACAATAGGAACGAGGTGGTAAGCTTCCATTCTGAGACAGGTGTCGTTTAAGATCGAACGAATCGAAGGAAGGGAAAGATCTTGGGCTACTCGTTATCTTTTATCCCTTGACGACGGAACTTTCCGATCAGGCTAGAATATCGATCGTTGATCGCAAGGTTCGAAATAAGACTGAACGAAATTCTACTCGGACAGAGAGAAAGACAGGCAGCTAAAAGGATATAGAAAAATTGAATACGAAAGCCGACAAGAATATTATACGCTTTATTCTGTCAGTTATCGTGTCAAACGTGAAAAAAGAAACTGTTTATATATTCGAATTTCGAAATTTCAAGATCCACTCGTGCAAACCGACCGATGATCGTCGAATTTGTAAAAAAATTGTCACCCGAATTTCAATTATTCGCGAGAGGCAAATCCATCGATATATTTCCCTCCTGGCCTGTTGAATTTCGGTCTTTTCACTCGATGATCATTTTTCGAAAAGCGAAGCGCGAAATATATGCGCATTCTGATGTTTTCCGGATCGGACTTGGATGCATGCATGCCACGAGCAAACAAAATCAACAATGCGATGTAAACGAGTTTCCACGACGAACAATTTCACCACTGCGAATCGACATTATCCCATGAAACGTTGATTACCTTAACTGTGTGCAACTCAAAGTTGTATATTCCGATTATTATATTTTATAGATTTATATGCCGACGACTTATGATTGCTTTCTGCACGCACATCCATAAGCGCCTGGCTTTCGCAGGCAATTAATCAAAAGATTCAGTCACGATAATTAAGAAAACATAATTTCTATGTTGCATTGAATCCAACATGCATTGATATCCAATTTCAATTAAATCCTTCGCGCGTGCCTTCGTCTAGCCAACGTACACGTTGTAAATTTTTAGGCTGCTTCCCTTTCGCGTTTCATATACCAAACCAGTCTTCACTCGAAACAATAAGATCCGATACCGAGAAGAATCCAACGATCCTCCGTTCTTTCTCCTTTCTTTTTTTTTTCTTTCATTCTGTTTACGCCAATTTATCGATGATATATCGTCGGACCCAATCATCCAATTAAGCGCCCACGCCTCTCCTTGCGTCTTTACTGAAAAAGTAAGTTGTTGATTGGCCGCCTACACGTATCGACCGACCGTGGTATAGTGTGGCTGCATTATCGATAATACAAGGACATATTATCGATGAACAGGTTTCGTTGATTTCCGGTGAATTATCGCCAACCACGATGGCCGATTATGGTCCTCGTTCAAAAGCAAATCGTAATTGCGTTCTAGTACGTACTTCGTTCCTGAATTGGGTCGTGAAATTGCTAAAAAAGTTCACAGTCGTGGAACGAACCAGAGAAGGAACAACAATAGAGAATCGGTCGGATAGAGGATATTTTCGGTGCGACTGATTCTCGTCCATTCGTTTTGCAAATTATTCTCGACCGTGTACGATTAGCAACGCCGAGCGCGATGTAATCTTCGGCCCAGCATCCGGCGAAACGCGAAAAAGTAACGTAAACGATAGTAAAATTGATTGGGTCGTGGTAGAAATCGAATGCATCGGGCGACAACGGGAAAACGAAACTGCGCGAAAGCGAAATACATCGTGGAAGGACTAGGTTGCAGCTGGCTAACGGCATAATCGTGTTTCTGTCTTGCTGTAACTGTAAACGATCGTCGCTCAAGCAACGAACAATCGACGTCCGGGTTCGCGACAATTTCCACCTGATGCCGATACATATTCGTTTTTAGTTGGATTATGCTGACCGCGTTACGGCCGTTTGCCCTGGTAATCTGGTGCGCCCTTTGCCAATACCGACTGGGAATTTGCGAGCGCTCCGATCGATAATAATTGATTCGAAATTACCAAATCGGCCGTGCCGCCCCAGTTCGTGATTGGGGAACAGATGCGCGCCACGTTCGATCGAATCCAGCAGAAAAAATCGTGTTAAGTGCTCGTCGCGTGGAAATTACGGGGTGAGTAACCATCGCTTCGCTTCGCGCTTCGTCGCGAACCAATTGATCGACTAAGTTAGTTTTATATCCGGATTGTTTCCAGATTGTTCCGAAAGTTACAAAGTGTCGCGCAAATTTCGTTTGTAACTGAAGTAAAAGATGACAAATTGAAATAAAAAAATAAAAAAGATCATCGAACGACAAAGTACAGGAGATAACGATATCTCCCGGTACGATATTCGCAGGACCGATATTATCGTCGAAGCACGATCGACTACCGCCATAAATGTTGTTCCGGACGTTAAGCGATTCAATGGCGAACGAACAGAGCGTTACAGATTTCGGGCAACGTTGGCTGTTTTCGCTGTTTCGAATCGTTGCGAGACGCAGTCATTAAATCGAAACGCGGCCGCATAATACGGCAGCAATTTAGTTTCGCGGCGAAGTTTATTGCACATCTTGCGTCGTGCACCGCGAAACGCACCGGTAACAGATGGTCGTTGTGGATACCGAGTGTTACCATAAATCATTATTAGCCTGGATGCAATAAGAATAGTCTCCGTGCATAATGAATTCCATTAGACCGGCTGTGACTCGACGATTTCGCAAATCGAACATTTCCGAATTAATGGCCGTGGCACGTACGCGATCTTTTCGTTTGTAGGATTTCGTATTAATTATAACAAAAATGTAATATCGCGTGGTATATGCATCGCGTTTAATTTATAGTTGTGAGAGAAAATTAATAGTATCGTGATTAATTATCTGGTTATCGTTGATAATTTATCGGTTCTTTCTGGTAGTAATACAATACGATGGCGCCTTTTAATTTTCGCACGAATCATGTAATATCAAATATGGTACGCGGCATAAAACGGCATAAGTAATCCGATTTTCGCAATTCTCCTCTCTTTAAGTACATTCGTTATCTTAAGTGTCACTCGTAACTTCAAAGGACTTTGCGAGACTTAGGACTCTTGATTCTTAAGCGAAGAGCCTCTGCGATGGCACAATGCAGTCGAGTACTTTCATCCACGCACGTTTATTCCATTTCATTAACGCCAGATTTAACGATCGATCGGTTCGATCTCCAGCAGCAATGGCTCGATGAATCGCGATCTTGTTCACGGCAATTACCGAGCCGATAATTAGTGCAAATCGATGCATCTCGCCGCTTTGTCGCAGTCAGTCGCCGGAATATCCTGCCAGAAGCCGAGGCTCTCTTGATTTCAATTCAAATGAAGCTTCTGAACGTGCGATTCGCACGTTTCTCCTCCTCTCTCTCTCTCTCGGTTTCTCACGTCTTTTGCCAAACACCCTCTCGCTCTGTACATGCTCTGTCTCGTGTACATGCTTGTTTGCATCTTTGTGTACCAGCCTGGCACCATTGTCGCTAGAGAGATCGATGAAGCCGTATTAATTGGCGCTTTCGGTTTCCATCTTATTGTTGCTCGGCTTGAGTGAAATTTCAATCGACTCAACGATCGGTCTCGGCATCATTCGGACGACGATTTGTTTAAACGAATGTCGGATGATCTTAAGCGTCGCTGGAATCGTCGATTCCAGTGAAAAACTAAGAAACGACAGGTCTTTGATTAAGTGGATGTTACAAGGAAATTAAGTAGAACGAAGCTTAAGCAGAGCGAAAGAATGTAAAAATTCTAGTACGTAAGCGTTTCGTTTGAGAAGCTGTCTCGTGATTAAATATACAGAAAATTTACCGTATGTAAAGTTGGCCATTGTATCTTAAACTCGAGGAGCGTGTAACGAACCACTTCTGTTAATTTCTGTCTTTCATTCGACCGATCGCGTTAGTTTCATTCGCGTTAGTTACAAGCACTCCAAGTTTCGCTAAAGTTCGTAATAAAGTTTAACAAGAGTTCGAGAGTTTCATAAGTTCAGAATTCGCAAGTTCAGAAAAGTTCGAGTATGATTATAACGTTTTTGGTACCGATAGTTGGCAAAGTTCGATTACCGGGAATCAAAATACATCTGGTCGAAGAAAGAGGGTCACTATCGTTCGAAATATCGCTAAACGCGAATAGAAATGAAAATTTGGAACGCGCAGCTAGGAATTCCATCTTACGCTTAAAATGGTTTCTTGCGCTAGCTAGGGGATATTTATCGACGTGTTTTCTATACGATAGAAGGTCATTAAAAAAAGTGTATGGGAGGTGGATGGAAGCAATGCATCATCATTTAGTTAATGATGCATGCAAAAATTGATTTAAACGTGTCGGGCGTGTACATACGTATATTCCGTGGTAGGTGTTAAATGACATGTCACGCACTCTACCATAAACAGGCAGAATATTTGATTAATAGAACAACGCTGTTTCACGATAAATTAACTAATTTCGATATACGCAAACGTATATACTGTATCGCTTCTTCCATAATTTATAATAAGGTAGGTAATAGCTCTGCCCACGTATCTAAAGCGTCTTGGAGATAATTAGCCTTGATCCGAGTTAACACTGTCCCCTATTTCTTTAACTTAATCAACTACAACTTTTTATCGCGTCGTTTATCCTCGTTGGTTTGCTACGATACAGAGAACGTTAATTCGGTAGTTAAAATTATTGCCCCTCTGTTAGTTTAATTATGCTTCGGTACATAATATAGGTTGGTAGTTCTAGTACTAAACTTCGTTATAACTTTGGTACGTTCCTGCTCATCGCGCGCCCGATACTTCGTCTCTATTTTATCTATATTTATTCTGATTGCTGTACTTTCCAACATCCAGTCGATCTTTCTCTATCTCCATCCCGGAACATCTCTCCTCTCTTCGATTTCGCGTTACTCTTTATTACATTCGCATCCTCGAAAGAAAAACGTCTCGACCATCCATCAAACTTCATTCGTCGACGCTTAACGACTCCCCTTTTTCGAACGAGCCCATCTATCTAAGATCGCCGCAAGATCGTGGGCAGAACGATCGACGATTAGCAATCATAGAGCTTGCGCTCTGTATAAAAGGAGCGTATCGATGCGTAACTGTTCGACAGTGCGTCGAGAACGTGTCTTGCAAGGAGTCGATCTCGCGTAACGAGTTACGTTCGATCGTGAGCCAGCCGATCCCACCTTCGACGCCCTATAAAAGATGTCTCAGAGAGGACAGGATGGCAGTGCCACGTGCGAAAACGACATGTCCGCGTCGAAAAATAGCTCTCTGTCCCGATTGAATCAGGATAGTCGACGAGACTCCGGTGACTGGCAGGATCAGGACACCGATTCCGAGATCAGCGAGACCGACTTCCTCACCAAGGGTGCCTTTTTGTTGACACCGAGCCACGAGCTCAGCATCGAGAAGGCAGCCACTATATGCGAGAAGATGAATTTTCGGTGAGGTTCACGCAGATTCCTTTTTATTACCGTAATCGTTAGCTTTCCTTGTAAAATCCTATACGAAGCTGTGGTAGAAATTTGTTTATCGAAAGTTTCGGTGGACATGTCGCGGTTTCCCCAGTTGGGATATTTCAAGTCTCCAAATGACATTTTCTAGCACTTTTAATGATCAGAATGTCTTAAATTTTTTTAAATCGTAACTTCAAGTTACGTAGTTTTACATTTCTAAAACTAGAGGATTTTGGACTTTTCATGGGTCGGGACTTTTCAACCTTCGATTTATAAAACTACTAGGCATGGCTTTTTAGCAATTCGATTAAACTTTCGAATTTCGATTAAGAACCAATCTCGAAAAGATAAATCTTCATTTTTACTAATTCAATTGGATCTTATCGATATAAGTCACTTCGTTGTCTAATAGCATTTCGATGTATCTGTTGGGTAATATCGACAAATAAAGCTACGACTTCGTTACGCGATAAATTTTCGTTTCACGTAAAGGTTTATAAGCGTACACTATCGGTAAAATGGTGTATCGTACTGTTTGAAATGTCTCTAATGATTCGGCACGCGTAAATCACAACAGATAGGAGGGCGAAGGGAGTCTCTCGTTAATTCTAAACGGAGGCAAGCCAGTACGACGACGATTTAATTGAAATTCTCGTTGCCTTCGACGTTTCCATTTCGATGGATGACCAATTGATTAATTTATTAAATTTAATCGATCCATTAAATTGTTTGGAGATACAATCGCACGGAGGTTGAATAAACCGAGTAGCCGAGAAAATTGTAATAAAATGGACAAATTGGGGGAAAAGGGGAGACGAAGAACAGACGGAGAGCAGAAGAGGAAAGAGAGATAGGAGATAAAGCGTGGTTGTCGTTTTGCATTACAGTGGCGCGTTCTCCTTGACGAAAACGGCCACCGGTATACTCTTCAAGTTCAGCAACATCGACGATTTTCAGGCGGTCTACAAAAAGGGCTTCCACAAAGTCACCGGGGCACGCTTCTACAAGAAGGTACTTATCTTTCGGTACACAAAGGACCCTTCTCTTCAGAACGCCTCTAAATACGACGTTTCGTATTCATGAACGCAGGTCGCTATACCCTGTAGACCGGCGAAGACGTTCACCGTCTACGTTTTGGACGTACCTGAAGAATTACCCGAGGAGGATATTAGACACGCTCTCTACAAGTACCGGTCTATAGTCGAAATTACGCGGCTACCTCTCAACACGGGCACTGTTCGTGAGTATTTTCCGCGATATCATCGTCGCTACGCTCGTCATCGCGATACGACGATACGTCGGATCTTTCGAAATTTTTCGCGCCACGGATTTACCTACGCGGTATCGTCGATTTATATCGGATCGATTTGTTGGATCGTGAATACTTTTCGAGTCGGTTTCCATATCGATCCCGTCGATTTTCATATCGGTCGGAACGCGCAAAGAAGCGCTCGTACAATGACACGGAAATCACGGGCTTAACGCGATCGATTACATTAATTCCAGGCGTTTGCCTGGATCGTTCCTGATCGAATTAATTTCCCCTCTTTCACCGGTCATTTCCCAAATCGCGTGCCCGCTGACCCGGTGTCTGCTTTGCGAATTAGTGAAAGCGATCAACGACAAGTTGAAAAGCGACGCTCACAGCCAGAACGAGCCTGCGACGATTTACACGGGGCCACCCGTTATAAGGGTTACCCTGGCCAGCGTGGAAGAGACCTCGACGCTGCTCAGCCGTGGACTGGATTTTTATGGAGCCACATATTTCCCCACCGAAACTCCCCATCCAGCTGCTCAGCCCCTGGCCAAATACAAAAACAACAGGTGGGAAACGAATGTGTGTGCTTGCATATGCTCGCGATACGCTTTCCCGCGTCATTCCGAATCAATTTCAGTTTATCGGAGTTGCCGCTTTTCACTCCCTTGTTTCCGCTCTCGCCCGATTAATTTTCTTTCTGTGTTGGTGCTTTTAATTGGCCCTTTGATTCATTACACGCCGCATCGTGCGCCCGCCAATCATGCCCTTTCTTTTTTCAGATATCGAATATATTTGTATAAAGTTTATCCAGTTGCAATTGGGTAATACAAATTTCCTCGCGCGTTGTTACGATGAAAATGAACAAAATTACGATATGCGTCGACGGAAACGGAAATTAACGAATTAACCATTTTCTTTAGTATGTCCGGCAATCTAATTTATTCGTTGCTCTTAAAGAGCAATCGATCGTTCGACCGAGTAACGCGATTAACATTAAAACCCTCTCACCAATTAAACCAGACTTTATGCATGCAGATGGCAGACGTTAATCCGCCAAACGTCAATTATCGTGTCTGGTGCGTTTCATCAAAGACGACGATACTTCGGAACGGCGTTGTTCACGAGTTTAGCCGTTTATCAGACGCGAGATTATTAGGTCGACGGAAAATAGACAACCGTATCGCCTGGTGGAATACGCGTCGCGTTTATGGAATCGTAAAAGCCGCGCTTTAGCTATTCGATTCTAAAGCGTAAATTGGAAATGCCGAAAATAACCGCGGCATCGAAATCTCCGTTTGTTTCTGCTCGAAGGGAGACAAAGCGACCGCGTATCGCTGAAACTGAAAGCGGATATCTAAGTTCCAGTCTAAACTTGGTTCATTCGACGATATATCCTCCGTCGCTTTTACGTCGAAATAATAACTACGACGTCCTATAGACTCTGTAGCGTGGAAGTATGGTTGGATAAGCGTGATTTCGCGTAGTCGCGTTTCTTCAAAAAGTCCATCAAACGTTTGACATCTTTGCCCGCCTTGTATAATATCAAATATATTGCCTATATTTAACCCGCACTTACTAAAACACGGCACGTTCTATCTTTAATTGAAACTCGCCGAGCTTGTCTTACAGCGCTACGCACGATACACTGTCCAATTAATCGAACTAAATCATTATTCTGCCAATTCGGAGTTTAACGTTACTAGCACGAAAGCTGTTAGAGTCCTTGCTGCCCGGAAAGTAATAAAAATCGAATATGAAGCGGTTCGTTTTTCAACAAGAGCCGCCATCGTTTCAGATGGCTCGAGCTGGCAGCCGTCGGTGCTGGACAAAGAGTCAGGGATCTGCTTCCGGTCTTCGACAACGCTGGCTTCAACAAATTACCACCCCCGGCCAGCCGGCTGATAAAACCACAGAAAAACTGACACGTTCCTCGACTTTTTTCATCCCCTCTTCGAAATTCCACGCAACTGCCGTGTTCGCCACCTCCGATCTTGAGTTTTATCGCATTTTAGATAGGAGTGTCGAAGATCGATTTCAGGGGATCGGGAATGCGTTAAAGGAAATCGGAAATTCTTTGTTGCACCGTAACATAATCGCGTTTGTGTGATACTTTTGTTAACCGAATTCCTTCATAGTGCAGTAGAACGACGAAGAAGGCTAAAGGGAACGACTAACAAACTATTTCTTTGATTCGTCGAGCCAGATGTAAAAATTTGTAACATCGGCCGCTCCTACCTAATGAGTTTTAACAATTCGGTTATGATTTCTATGCAGATGAACAATTACTCGTTCTAACATTAAAATTAAGTAATTTTCAGAAAACGGAATTGATCGGTGTTTGGTTTCTGATTGGGCGTTATAGTACAGCGTTACGGTATCGTATTCCATGGTTTGCCTAACTTTCTCTCGTACTACACTGTGAGAAGGTTAACAATTTGCTCGATAGGTTGACTCGGTAATCTACCAGGTAGAACGATTCCTATGCAAAATCTTTTTTAAGATACATTTTGAACCGTTTGAAGAGACGAGGTTTTACCACTTACGTTTTTCGTTGATGGTGAAAATGTATTTATCGCGGTGATTTGTGCCTGAACCTGGAAGGAACGGTGAATCCTGTGGAATAGCGAATAAAACTAAATATTGAAAAAAGATATGTCTTAAAAGATAAGCTTTTATCGAATTCATATTCATATTGTAATAAAGACTCAAACTGGTATTACGTTTATTAACCTCAGCCATACCTCTGATCAAAGAGATTCTAGAATAAAGAAGATCATTTCATGTTTATTCTATGAGCGCTCGATATTTATAGAGATCGTTCTATCTGGCTCTTCCTAAAATGTTCCTATTTATACGTATTTCTTTCGTATGTGCAAGAATAATATTTAATTGCAATAACGAATCGCTGTTCCTATTTAAGTTATATACTACGATTCATAAAGAGATTTCGTTCAGTCTCTGACAGATTGAAAAATTTACGTATGTTGAAAGAAATAACATTTGAATATAGAATATTCTAACACACAACATTGTTATTTAATACCTTAGCAACGAGGAATCAGTTTCTTGACACTGTATTAACGAAGATAATTTTACATTGTATGGAAAATATTAAAATTTTGAAGTCACACGGAAAGACGCTATTTAATCGCACAAAACCTGAACCGTTTAACCAACTGTTCATTGTTGTAGAATGCTAAAGAATAAGAAAGAATTTGATAGATTTTCGGTGTTTTCGGTTGCTCCGTTCCGAGGCTCGGAAGAGTAATAATAGGAAATAGCTTTCAGCGAAGGTAATGATCGATAAAAACGGAAAATAGAAAAATTGGATATCCTCCGAGGAAAAGGAATCGCGGAAAAGTGAAGCATTTGCGAAAACAGATAGCATAAACATAAAATAGCCCTGGAAACGAGCAAAGGATAAAAGGAAGCGGCCATAAAGGAAAGAATGAAACATATCCATCGACGTAAATGTGAAAAGATGAAGAAAACTGAGAAGAAAAATGACTTGATGAAAGAAGTAAGTACCCGTAGGAGTAAAAAAAAAACGATAAAGAAAAAGGAATAATAAGCACCAAGAGTGGGAGGAGAAACTTGATATCCATTGCAAGGAAGATTGACGATTAAAAGCAAGAACGATCAGAAAACGAAGACAATCGCGAGAGCTAACTGTAAGAATAAAAGAAATTATGTAGTAGCTATAGAATTAAAGAATAGAAGAGAACAAAATCGACGGTCGTAACGATCGTGAAAGAGTATTATAGCGAGACAACGTATGGAATCCGTTAAAAGAAGGACTTAAAGATAAAGAAGAAAACGGAATAGAGAAAAACCGGCACTAGCGTCAGGAACAAAAGAAAGGAGTGGCTACGGAAGTGTAGAACAGCTGGCACGGCGGGTTGACGAGGCACAATAACGATAAATGTAAAGTTTGCGTACGCATCGTTAGTACCATTGCCAGGCCCGCAATAATCGTTGCTGCCGGAGAATACGACCCAGCTCTCGGGGCTTACTAACTACTAATTGTTACCAACTTAGCGAAACGAAGAATTCTACGGCCGCGTGCGACCGACTCTTCGCGCGTTACTTCGCCAGATTAAAGAAATTTTACGTCCAGCAGCGTTCTGCCCTCGAGACGAAACGCCTCGCGTTTGCCCTTACCTTTCACGATGATAATTGCCACGAACCTTCTGCAACGGCTCGAATTTCGCTATTATGTTCGTTTAGTCGACTGCGTGACCCCCTAAGACTTAAAGGGAGCTCGTCAGAATTTTCTCGACGAGTAGCTGGTGCTTATTTTTTAGAATAGTTATTTCTTTTTTTACCGGGCTAACGATAGACTTTTGTAATTCAAGGTCTTTCCGTATGACAATTTGCTAACTAATATCGACGAATCGGCAAGTGACAAAGTCATAATTTGCGAGGAATAAAAGATATCGCGAATTGCATTCTTACAACGATTATAGGAGAAATTTCTTCGGAGTCTTTTATAAGAGAACGGTGTTAAATTAGCAAGTTTTAATAGGCTCGTGTAAGGACGATGTAATAATTACTTAACTACTCGTTGAGTAACGAAGTACTTAAGAATCGCGAGTTCGAACGAGAAAGCGACCCGATTATATACATTACATAATTTTACGTTAATCTTCTGTTTGCGGCGTTACGTTAAACGCTTTCAAAGTATTAAAACTGACTTACCCCTTGGAGGTTTTCTCTATCCACGTAATTTTACTTTGTATCGGGGCTGCAGTTAAAAAAGTTCAGCGACTGTACGCTCGGATACGCACAACGCGAATCAGATTTGCATTTATTCTTACGTTTCTACGAACATAAATTTCATTCGCATTAATGGAACGAAAAAGAACGAACGAACAAAGTCTTTATTCGGTCGTTCGTTTCTTCGTTCGTTCGATCGCCTATCGATCGAAAAATTCACAAAACGAAGCGTTACATCGTAATAAGAGATCGGATACGTAACAATTTTGGTAATACGTGGCCACGATACCTATGGATATGGATAATATTTGATGGAACAATTAGGCGGAAGTTCGAGCGACGAAACTCAAGTTGGCGCAACCTCGCAGAATTATAAGATATACTCGTCGTTATCGTTTACCAGGTCCTTTCGCGTTTCTGCGACCTCCGAGCGTACAGTCGAACCGAGAGGGCGGAAATTAAACGTGCACCGTGTCTAGCTTGCACGAGGAATTGAAAGATGGCGGATGGCAAAAGGGCGAGGGAAAATCGAATTGTAGAACAGAAGAAATCCTTCGGAAGCGAGATATACGAAAGAAGGTGAAAAAATGAAAAGTTGCGATGAAAATAGTAAGAGGAGACGAACGGCCCTCGGGCAAGGAAGAGCGAAATAAGAAAGAGAAATATAAAGATACGCGAGAAGAGGAGAGAATCAAAAGAACGCCATTAGGGGATGTTCCGAGATTGTTTCACTTAGCACTCCTTTAACCATATTTCCCGCGGAGATACGTGAGAGGACAAGTGTTCAAAAACAGGGTGTGTAATTTGTCACCGAATTTATCGATGAATTACACTCTACGTTAAATATTTAAAACTAAAAATGTTTGTAGAAATGAACGATCGACGTTAATTATTACATGCTTTGTATCGTCAGATATCAATTTATTTCTGTATTCAATCGTTCATTATCAAAAGTAATTAAATCTTAAATTTACATAAATGTAGTGATCGAGCGAATGCAAATTACCGTGTAGATGTTATTACGAGGATATATAATGATTGTACAGCGTCAAAAAACGACAATCGTAGGAAACGTAAATTGAATACAGCTGAACGAGTTTGCGCTGCAATAATCTGCTACAATTCGTAATTTTAATCGTATTGTAACGAACATTGTCGTTTCGCTTATACGTTCGCAAATATTTCTATGAGCGTTAAAATTCATTTAACTAGTTCAACTAGATCAACCCCCGAAACCTCTCTCCAAACGATCGACAAAAATTCACTCGAGAGATTAGTATCGCCTCGATAAATATTTCCTACTTTTGTCCGAAACTAGCACCTGGCAGACATACGTTCAAACAGACCAACGTGAAAGGGAGACCCAAACAAAGCGGCATAGAGAGAATTCTCTGTAAATTGTAAATGCTCTGCGCGAATCTCAGCACGGATCGATGAACGCAAAGATGTCGGGCATCACGTGGAGCCGATTAAAAATGTATGCACGGTGCTTGTGTTAAGTAGGCAGATACTCTCGGGCTGGCAGTCCTTTAGGCTGGAGGATGACGCGAAGGCGGTATGGCGAGGGAATGACAAGGGCGAGGTTGAAAGGATGCTTACGGGTAGGAAGGCTCGAATATTGCAAGCGAACTCGTAAGAGCGGAACAGAGAAGGTGAACGCCTGGTAAGCACCTCTGAAGGGCCATCCTCGGCGAGCTTGCGTTCCTAATCGCATCGAAGTCATCCATATTATTACGGGTTCGTGCATGCAACCGGTCGAGAGGAGAGTAGGCTAGAAGGCCAGATGATTTCCCGTCGAATCGAACGACGAGGAAAAGATCGAACCTAGCGACGATGTTCCTTTAATCTTTTTACTTTCTTCCTGTTTTTTCCCCCTTTCTTCGATGGTTCTTTTCGTTGCCTTTTTTAAAAGTCTGGCTTTTTTCGTCTTTGTTCCTTTGACGATGGTGGAGGAAAGTGCTTTTAAAGATGTACAGGATAGGGAGAAGAAGTGCGAACTAGCGATTCTAGAAGTGGCGTTAAATAAAATTATGGAGGGGAAAAGTTCAGACGACGATGAAGAAATGAAAGAATAAAGAGGAACTTGGAGGCTGATCGTTCAACGAATATGTAAAGAAGAGCAACGTTATTCCTTTTTAAGAGTTCGCGTTAAAAGAGACTACCTCTTTTATATTTCTAATGTAAAATATAATATTAACCGCATACGTAATCGCAAACATTAATACATACGTACCTTTATCACCGCGATTTTCACGCTAATTACATCGAGTCTCGTAAAAATGTCGAAACTTCTCAGTTATTCGAGACTCGAGAGCCACTTGGGAATGCGGCTCGTTTATCATGAAATTTCCGAAATGCCTGACATTCGAAACTATTCTAGGCTAACACCTAGACCTCGAAATATTCTAAACTATACGATCAAGCACGAAAGATGTCCACAGCGTTGCCTTTTATTCTTCCAATGGGATAATCTATGGAACCTTTTCCCGTTGTTATTGCCTCAAACTTATTCCCCGCCCTTCCAAAATTATCAGCCGCAATTTCCACGATATCGCCGATTACCGATCTTTGACAGCAACGGGCAGACCGTGATAGCGGTTCGCCCGATAGAGAAATCATATTATCAGAAGAGTTTACTGTTAATTATCCTGTTAGGGATAAAACTAATTACCCTGTTGGGTAAAACTTCAATTCCTTGGACATCGAATTAGAACCGATTCGAAATTTTCTACTTTTTTTCGTAATTTGTATTTTTGTCAGCCATCTTGCACTAGATGTCTGATAATTAATAGATCGAATACATTTTATCAACGTTAACATCGCGCGGAACTTGTCACACTTTCCGATTTGCTCGATGCTCTTCGTTTTATAAAACGAAGGAGACTCGAATTACAGAGTCGGCGTGTAACCACCGTAGACGCAAATTACGACCCGATAATACGAGTCGCGGCTGAGAATCCGTTAACGAGTTCCTTTGACGAATTAAGAAAGGCGTTCGAAATGAAAATTCAAGAAGCCAGGCAGACCAAATAGAAACCAGATACAGGGTAAAGGGAAATAGCAAATAGATTCTCCGTGAGAATTTCTACGGAACGAGGCTTGTCGTCGTTAAAACCAGTACTCACGACGAAAGTCCAAGTCGAGGGTAGTTCGTACTGAGTTTAATTAGCAACTCCACACGGAGCTTCCTACCGGGCAATCCATCTACAGTGTCCAATACCTCAGTGCTCCCAGTGCCATCATTGCTCGACTAATTAAACAAATATGGAACGCTCTAAGGAAACGCGTGCTCTTTCGGAAACCGTGCCAGTAGTTTCGCCTGGAGAAACTTTCCCCGGATGGCTCTTTTGGCAAATTCCGTTTCCCGTATAACGATAAATCCGATTAATTTCTCCGTTTGTTTAACCTTCCGTAACTCTACGATTTCAAAGTTACGTATCCACGTATCCATCTTCTTTTCGAATTTCACTACGTCGTGTGAAAAATTCTTATCTTCGATGGAACTGCAAATCGCTTTCCTATTTATTTTTCCATGTTGAATCGCAAGTTGCCTGTCGGCCAAGAGGAAAGCTCGTCGAAGACAAAATCCTCTGCCACTTTTCGCCTTTCCTTTTCTCTCGCCGCTGACTATTCTCGAGACACAATCGCTCGGACCTTCAGTTTCTTTCCTTTCGAGGAATCTTCAGCTTTAAAGCACGACACTCGGCTGCGTGACTTGGATGTTTAGCCAAGGAAAGTTCGGGGACGATTCTTCCTATTCCTTGTCACGCGAACTCGAGAATTCGCGGAACAATGCGATTTACTTTCGTTCTAGGACAATTTGGGGAACTTGGGGGATGCAAGCGTTTTTCTTTCTTTCCTTCTTTGTTTTGTTTCTTGAGACTGAATGGAGATAGAAATCTCTTTGCGAAGCTAAGTTGGCGTTGATTGCAGCGAAAGTTAGGTTTATGAATTGCCAGGAGACAGTTGGCAATAATATTCTTAATACCGGTCGTCTCGAATAAGCGAAAAGTAAGTTTTAGCGACTTTTCAAGTTCAGATGTACAGATATGTCCGGATATATCCAGATATACCGCCATCCTCGTCTCTCGTTGTTCGAGAAATCTCGTTCCTGACCCTTCGTTCCAATTACTCTACGCTGCGTGCGATGTTGCAACGCGAAAGCGCATAGGAGCGAAGAAGAAACGACGAGCCAGCGCAACGGGAAAGTCTACGGCTGAAAAAGGCACGATGTTGCCTTCGAATGAATATTAAAATACGTATAAAGTTCCTGACAAATTAATCGCATTAAAGTCAGGATATTTTCGCCAGCGTCCTCGGAACACGCACCCTTTTACCCTTTTTCCTCGATCCCTTCTTCCACGTCCTTTTACGTTTTCTCACCTTTCCCTTCGGTTCGTGACTGCCCTATTTTTTCCGTCGAACCAGCCAGCAGGCTGCCTGTACTCCGGTGCTCCTGAATATTCATTAATCTTGCTTTCCTCTTTCTCCGTTGGAAATGCGCGTCTCGACGAAAAAAGATAAAAAGAGGAATTAAATCTAGTCTGGCCCTCGAAGGACAGAAGAAGAAAATCAGCCTCCATCGCACCTTTCGACGTCGCTGTCCTCCCCCTTCGCGTTTTCTATCTCGTTTCTAAAGTTCCATGCTTTTCTACTGGATCGTCGTAACGAAATTCTCCACGCGTTCTTCGCGCTGATATCGCCCCACGAGCATGAATGGAACGGATTTATCCTGGATACGTGTACTCCACTCGTTTCTCTCTTTCGCTATTTCCGTCATTTTTCTCTTTCTCTTCCTTCTCGTCACTTTTTGGTAGTCGACCTTCTTCTTTTAGTCAGGCCAGTTACGACGATATTCACTCGGGTCGCAACGGCGATCGTGCCCTGAATCGCATTTGCATTTCTGTCATGGCGACACGACCTCTGTTTTTTGGGGGTTAATTGCCTATTAGCGACGTGATTTCTTCGTGCAAATTTTAAGGATGAAACGGTTTGCTCTGTGCCACGCACGAGGTAATTGCGATGTTGGTTAAGGACTCGGAGCTCTGCTTTTCCGCGCGGTTCTCCATCGCTCCGACGCTTGTAGAAATTGTTGAAAACAACTACTTATAGGAAACAGCGTGTCTTGCAGCTGGATTTTCCAAAACAAGAAAGAAGGAAAAGCAGCGAATCGCAGATATCTCGCCAACGAGACTATATCGCTCAACGGTGAAACCGGCAGTTTCAGCGGAAAATCGTTGAACGCGTTAGTTCGCCACGGGGCATCTACCGTCTCGGTTCCACCTTCGACTCGGAGACGTGGCAAGAAAATTTTCGCCAACGCGACCAACTCGACCTGCCGTAAGATCCGTGCGATTTGCCCGAAGAAGCGGAGAAGCCGGAATTTTTCACGGTACATCGACGCTGGACGACGTCGTGACGTTTTCCGAGAGAGAAAAGAAAGACGAAAAGAAAGGAGAAACTGGGCGGAGGAACCGGAATGTTTGCGGCTCGGCCGCCAGAACAATCTCTCGCATTTTTCAGCAAACTTCTCCCCGAATCCTTGCTCTTCTTCTCCTTCTCTTTCTCTTTCTCCGCTCTTTTTCTTCTTCGAGCTCAAGCAATCCCGGCCATCGTCCCTTTGATTCCGCCTGTTGCGGCGCTCGAGCTTTCTACCATTTCGACAGGATTTCCTTTATTTATTTTCTTTCTTTTCATAGTTTGGTCCATTTTGTCGAAGACGCTGCTGGAACGTGTAACGATGATGCTTTCGTCGAATCGTTGATTGTTTATCGCAATTGAGAACTGTGAGAAAATTACGACTAAACCGAACGCCATTAACAGAGATCTACGTACGATACGACTAGAGCGATCGTACTTATTGAAAGTCCAGTGTTTCGCTCGCAAACGCGTGTAAAATCGAAAAGGGAACGGTTTCTGGAAAAGGCGAAACGGCAAAGGAAGAAGATAAAATTGGGCGGTATCTCGATAACGAGAATCGTAATTTTCAGGGCTGTCTGAACGGAACACTTAAAACACGCGGCCGGTATATGCCAGTTATTACATTTACGCGATAGATCATGTTAATTGCCCGGCAGAGCGAGGCACGTTCCCCGTAACTTATACTAGCTGCGAGTTTGCACCGGATACGCGGCACTAATCTGCGGAAATTACACGGAATTTATATTTCCGCGCGAAAACGAGGAAAAAGGAGGACTGTGAAAACTGGAGAGCGGGAGCGAAGAAGAACGCGGCAAAAGAAAGAGGAAGGAGAAGGAACGCTTTCGCGTGTTCGTGCTTTATGAAAGTGCCACGTCCCGCTTACGCGGAAATTTTTATATTCGACGACCTTCTTTATTCGAATGGTGCCGCCTACCTGTTCTTCCGCGTCATTAGAAATTCATGCAACGAAAAGCTGCTTCCTGGTAATCTTACACCGAAGCGTAATTTTCGCATTGTTTCGAGGGTAGAAGACTTAATTAAAAACGTTTCGGTTTAACGTCGACTGTACGCAAAAGCCACTAGGTGACACGATCGTGACAAAGGGATTATGGCTAAGCTTGCGGCGATGCATCACGCTTCCTAACGTACGAAGTTTCGTATTTTAACTGGATGAAGATTTTTTTAAGAAATTCTGATGGAACGAAACGCACGTTATCATCGCGAATATTTATTACACCTTACGGTATTGCTGCCCCTTTTATTTATCGTTACTTTATTTCGTTCTTGTCTCGGAATTGAGAAGTATCGAATTAACGCTCGATCGCATTCGCAGTAACGAGATCGTATTCGGGTGTCGAGGTGTCTGTCCGCAGGTTGGCAAAGCAGTTTGCGGTTCTTCATCGAGTATCTTGCTAATTTGCGAAATTACACGAAGATTGCACGTCCACGTACGTATACATGACACGCCCCCTTACTCGCTATTCCGAAGAAATATTGTCCCACTTTCCTTGAAATTACAGCACTAATCTTACCTTGTGATCATTATGCACACGCGAATGCGTATCGTGCTATTATATTGCTAAAAATGTTTCCGTAAAGCGTAGCGAAAATTATCTGCGAGATGACTACATGAAAATTATCAAACACGCTACGTCTACCTATTTGAATTACGAGGATCAAATACGTTCGAGTAAGCTCTTGCAACGTGTATACCCATGATTATGAATCCCCAATTTTTACAATTACCAATTCTGACTGGCAATTTAGAGAATTTTTAATTTCGTACGTTATCGAATACTAGGGAGATTCTAATTCTGTTCGTTTTATCGAATAATCCGGCTATGCTACGATTTCGTACGAATTTTCCAAGATTAGATTTATATCCACATCTCATTAATCTGGTTAGTAATTTTAATACCACGTAACAAGAGATTTTAATCTGTAAAATTTCTGAAAAACGTCAAATCTCTCAAGCTCGGAATTTATCAACGTCGAACCGCGATTATTAAACAAATTAATAGAAACGTCGTAAAACGTAGCGAAACATAGTAAAAACTGCGAACGTAATCCCCGAAAATTCTGGGAGATTTATTTCTCTTTGATGATACGCATGCCCCTAAGCTCGCGTAAAATGAAAATATCCTGTTTTTTCGCGGAATTACGAGGCGGACTTTATACCAGGAGACCGCGCAGGATCTCATTACATTAGGCGTATAAAAGCGCGGGCTGCGCCTCTCTCCTCGTTTAAACAATTTACTTTAATTTCGAAGAAAATTACGACACGGAAAGCAGGTCGAATCGGCCATCGCGGTAATAATTGCTAACGCTGATAATGTCTAATTATTACAGTACCGTTGCCATTAACGCATCGGTATTACGATACACGGTGAACGATTTCGAAGGGAACCGTAAAAAAATATTATCTTTAATCCTCGACGAAACAAAAGCGAATCTCCGTTTCGCGTTTTTAGAATTGCAGGCTACGCGAAAATTTTCGTCCATAAAATGTTTTCGAGCTTATACCATTTTCATCCCTATCGAACGTTAGCACGTCGAACAATTGTTTCCGCATTGCTTTTTCCGTCGTAGAAAGCATACGTACGTTTCGTTATTAGATACGTCCGTTCGGCAGGGTAGAAACCAGTCTCGGGATTTTATCATCGAATCAACGCAAATCCATTGTTAATTATGAACGAGCACCGAGGAAAGTAACGTGTCACGCGACGACAGGGATGATAACGATTATTCCGCGTAGCAGCATCACGTGTAACACGCACGTGCACGCCTGTATATTGACGAACACGAACAATTGATAACCTCGCGACTATTTTACGGCGTTCCATAATTACGCGAGTGTAACGTTATAGAGAATAATCAACTAAATAATTAATTAATCAATTTAATATGATTCGTAATAGGTAATACAAACGAAAGTTAAATTTCTTAGGATTAAACGTTGATTCTGCCCTTACTTGTAAGTTATTCTTTTACGAAGAAGAAATTATCATCCTTGGTGATACTCTTGTAAAAGCTCGATGGAAAAAGAAGGATATACGAGATGAAGGTGTCGATGAAACGATATTAAAAATAAATCCAGAGGGGGTAAACTCTATATATAAAAAAAAGACATCCATAAATACAAAGACCAAGTTAAGCTATCCAAGCTACGCGAACTGAAGCAAGCAAGTAGCAACCTGATTTTTATTAACACCATCTTCGAATTTCGTCGCGTCCATTCGAACGCGTATTTCACCTTTATTTATTACAGGCATCGAGATATTTCAGTAACAAGTTTATGGTAGGCGTAAAAATAAATTTGTACAAAGAATTCTGATTTTCAATTTGGAAAGGAATTGCCGTCTCTGTGGGGAACGCCGCCAGTGTGGCGAAATATGGCGGCCATCGTACGACTAATTAATTATTAATAAAATTTCGACTGATATCGAATGCGTATACGCGCACGCAGTTCGTAGCGACGATTAATTATGCCTCATAGCGTTACACTCTCGTGCACCTGTACCTACATGGCCGGCCCTTGGCCCACGATACACTTACCTGCGTTATTCCACTATGATGCATGAAAATACGCGTGACCCGTGTCTCCGTACGAAAACTGTATTTGACGATAGCCGTGTGAAATCATCCGTGATTTTATAAAATCGAGAATCTCGAAAATTGCACCACCACGTATTTTCGATTGCTTTTATCGAACTACATAGGCGCACGCGAAGTGTCGATGAAGAGTCGTGAACAAGTTCTGTGCGAGGAAAATTAAAGTAGAAAAATTGAAACTCGTTTAAAGCTACGACAGTAGGAAACAAGAGAAACATCTTTAAGACATCCTTATTTTAAATAGAGAAGGAAAATTAATCAACGATCGACGCTCCTATACGAATATTTATTGTCACTGGTTCGCACGGTTTCCGAAGTAAACGAAATTCTGTATCACGTGATACGTGCACGTGCGCGCGCGCGTAAACACATACGCAAACCATTAATTATCTCTGCTGGCTGTTATGCAGCTGCAGATAGATCGATCAACCCTTAACTTGCAATGCATCAATACGCATCACTGCCATACACATAAATACGGTACACTCGTTGCTAAGTAAATTTGACAAATTGTTCTGCGTATCTTCGAGTGTCCTCAATTACAGTTATTAATTATGTACTGTATAATGTGTGTGTTCGGGCAATTTACAATTAGCCGTAATACCAAGCTATTCAGAAATAAATACTCCAAAATGTTGAGGCCCGATTTAACGACGACCGTACACGATTATTAATTTACAATTAATAACGAACTTGCCGATAGTCTCGCGAGCCTCTGGTCGCGATTCAACGATCATGTTTGCAATTATCGTTTCCGTTCTAGGCTTTCAATCACAACTGAACGCGTGTAACAACGTGAACGCGTCACGTTCGTGCACACTCTGCGCGATTAATTATCGCTCGATCGTCTTACGATCCCCCGTACATTTGCATGCAAACCGATCAGCCAGCGGTCTATATTCGGTTTCTGGCGATATACGCGTATCCGCGTTAACATCCTTTCGTACGCAAAAATCTGCATCGGGATACACAGTGTGTCGTCTGTGTATAAGCATTTCAGGTAGAGAACGCGCTTCAACGAGTTTCGGAATTGTTAATTAATTGTCGTTTCGAACGATTGGCAAAACTTTAAAGGTACTGGAACAGAGGAATATCTATTTTGAATAAAATTTCGGCATTGGTGGCCGTCGATGTATAAAGGAAACTTTCGTGTACTAGAGTATAAGTACGCACGTGCATGTCGCAGGCGAAGGATACACTTGGGAAAGTTTCAGAAATAATTACTGCTCGACATTGTCGAAACGAGCATGCAACTTGTGTACTCGCGTGTAATTTATGATTGACACGCGTTAAGCAAAGACACGCTTTGTCGCGAATTTAAGCGAACTGTTAATTAGAGACACGGCTCGTAAATAAATAGGAAACGACAGGATTCTGAAGTTTCCGCGATATAGAGTTTAATCTTCGTAATTAATTATGAGGCTGTCGGACAGAGAAATTCCATAGGCTGCAAGTACTTTCTAACGAAACGAGCTCGTAGCTTTTTAATGAGACGTATATGCGTGTTACACACACGGCAAAGATAATTTAATAGCGTAATATCAACGTAGTGATGTAAAGATAGAGAGTACGCGAGCGAGCTGAGAAAGCGATATAGGAATAACAAGAGAATGTACAGGGACAAAGAAGAAAGGTGTTGGAAAGTAAGGCCGGGGGGTCGGTTATACGTACTATGTAATAGAAAGTGAAAACAGTAAGTTTCGCTAATATTTTTTATCCAAGAAAAAGATTCGCAACAGCGTGAAAATATCATATTAAACCTAATAATTGACATACCTACACGACATACATACCTTTACATACATATACGATGCGAAATTTGTACGTCGCGTAATTTATGCGGTAGACAAATATCGGAAAGAAAATAGCAGTGAAACGTTTATTCGCCATATTTAACGAACGAACGTGCAAATCCGCGATTCATTCCAATCGGTAATTAATATGAGTGTGATTACGGATCGCAAAGTTCGCAATTTCGTGTAACCGTAATTCAAACGAGAAATTGAAATCTCTTACGGTAACAATGTGGATAATGAAATAAGTACGTAATGAGGTTTATGGAAACGATATCTTCTGGTTACGCTTTCCTTCGTAGAGGTAGATAAATAATGCACGAGCGTTATCAACAATAATACGGTATTTCGACCGGGTAGAAACAGAACCAAGTTGTATTTCCATTTAACGAAATATCGACGTTTCACACTCGTTTTGAGATATCGTTTAAGATTGAAATAGAAGGAGTCTATAACGCAAGTAAAAATATTAATTTCAGTAAGAAAATATAATTTTCATTCATTTTCAAATATATGTCTGGTAATACGTCGTACGGAGGATATTTTTAAAAAGTGTTTACACTGAAATCTTACGATACCCGTCAAGAAAGATAAAAAGTGAAAAACCAATATAGGTTTTAAGATCGATAACTTTGGTAGAGAATATTGCTTACACGAGCTTAATTTACCAAGACCTTAGCAGAGATTCTAGTTTATCGGGTTTCGAGTAAGCTTATCGACGAAGAAATAACGATTTCTGCCCGCTTTTTGCGACGAAAACGCAAATTTCGCGTTACCGTCAACTACTAAAAAGTTTACATAGCGGTTTGTGTATCTGTAGTGTGACTGTCGTAAGGTCTATATGCGCGTCAACTATAATGCGTACATTAGCTACGATGGCTGAACATTACACGCATTTCGGCGTTGCATATTCATGCAACTATGTACACGTACGCGTGTCATGTATGCCTGTATAGTGCCTGCGTACATATTTAGTACAAAGGTGAACGAGCATTGCGTCAGCTCTTGTCTAACGATAAGATGTAAGTTCTGCTACATACCGTGTCTAAGTTCATGGTATATTAACACCATAAGTAAGTAGAACAGATTAATTAAAGGGCGATTTTCGATATAAATATTCGTGTTACGATGTTTTAGATTATTTCGCTGGAAGACGACGCGCCTTTAAAATAGAATTTATAGAGATAAAATAAATAATGCAAATCGTATTTCGATGTCGAGTAATGTTTGTACAACTGGAGCGGAATTTATTAAAAAAAAGCACAATATTTTTAGGACAGACCGTTTAAACTATAATTCCTTATCGAGATCGAGTTAAAGTTGATAGATCGCGATAATAATTTTACAGAATAGACAAGCTGCGCGTGAATTTGTCCCAACAATCGAACAACTTCGATAAATATTTAGAATATCGCGTGCTAGTAGCAGAATTTATATAACATGCATACTACGTTCAATATTTGCACGGAATTTTGCGTAAACACATATCAAATATTGTCGCGTGCTTCTCGATCGATTTTTCTGTATATTTCCAAAGTTTATTCGAAATATCGGATACGCCACGGTCAAACGTGAGAGACGCATTTACATAAATCGCATGTATTCGACTTTGAAGTCGTTTATAAAATTCTTTAAAATATGTTAACGATAATAATTTCCACTTTCAATTAATACTCTTTTCGTACCAACTGATCGTAACTCGACAATTAACGAATAATTTATCAGAAACTAATAATAAATAATTTCGATTGGATAGAAAATTTCTGTCGGGACGCTAATTGCTAATCGAAAAACCTCGCTTGAATAATCGAGTACTCGGTACGCAGCAACGTCCAAAGTAAATAATATACAGTGGGATCAATTTGAATACTCGATGTACGTTTCGAGGAGCGTTTTATGTTTAATTAAGTCGATTCGATACTACCGTATCGCTACAAAATCCCCGAGATCTGATCAATGCTCGCATAATATTCTTTTAGAGATTACGTAAACCACGGTAATTGCAACAGAATACTGGCAATATCTTGGTAGAATTTATCGATTAGTCGATGCGTTCCTTCGTGTCTCGGTTATTCCAGTAATTGCAACAGAATATTTCTACGTCAAAATTCGAGGAGAGAGGAGGAAAGTAAGTGGAACTATGCAAACCAATTTATAACGGTTTGTTACGGCGATGATTATTTTTAAATCGTCTTAAGAGAAGAGGCATTAATGGTATTTATAAAACATCGATGAGGCACGATTTTTTTATCGGCCACAGTTTAGAACGTTCTATAAATGTTACAAATATGTATGGATTGTTTTAAAGTTACGAAATTTTTGACACGTTTACGTTAACAACGATTCGAAACTAAATATTATACGATAAACATTCTTCTGGCTGTACTCCGTAATAAACTCTCTGTAATTAAACTAATTAGATACTGTAACTATGCAACTAAACCTGTTGGCTCGCTTTTTGCGGGTCCGTAAGTCGTTAGTAGGGACAAACTGGAACGCTTTAGTTACACAGGCATGATAAACTAAATGCACGATGTCGAAATTCCTTGTCGATTATAACTCTTCTCCGTCGGCGTCTTAGTTTCCGGCTTCTCTCAATTTCCCCCGAATTGATCTACTTATCGAGATTTCCCGGCGAACTACGCTTCCGGGCAAAAAATTGGCAAGCCTGTTCTACAGTTTGCTTCTTAATGGAACTGAAGCACACGCTCCTCCGATTTAAATTACAATAAACGTTACGTACTGTAAAACGATGAAAGATATTTGACGTAACGACGAGTAGTTTGAACGAGAGGAGAAAAGTCAAAGTGGTGGGTGGCAAAGAAGCGAAGGGGTCGCGAAAACATACATTAGAGCGGTTAAAGGCGATTTTCTGACATGCTCCAGAGATAGAGAACCGATCAGTGGTCCATGATGGTCAAGGGATCGTAAAAGGAAGGAAACCTCTATGATCTACGTATGAAACGGCAGGGATGGGATCTAGCCCGAGCTTTACGACTTTGCCCACTTTACATTAAAAGCACTCTCGCGATTAATGGACGACTTCTCGTAAACTCCAACTCCGCTTGTGAATTATCGACGCTCGAATTTCTCGATGAACACGCTCCCTTTCCGATCTTCTTTCGGCTAGCCGACTTGCCCGGCCCATAAATTATCGTTACCGATTAAAACTTTATCGCGAGCATAGTAAACGTCGCGCGCAGTTTTCGATAAAGTCATTTCGCTCGCCGATCTTACTTCTAACCGTGACGCCTCCTCTTATTCGAACGTTGCTCTCAGCCAGAAGTTTGCGAAGAGAAACGAGCCGGATGTTAGATGTTTTCGCTGGATCCGATTGTCCTTCGTTACGATCGATGTCTGAGACAAAACTGAATTTTTATTTCATCGATGTAACATAGTACGGTAGATACAATAAACCTCCGTTTATCCGAACTTGTTCGGAGGACAAACAGTTCACATAATTGCAGTTCGTATTGTAGGAGCTCGCCAATTATCCCTCCACTCTATTTTTCGTTCGTATAATAGGAGATGAAGTTCGGATAGATGAATTCGAGCGGCAGAAGTTCAGTTAATCGGGCATTAACTAAAATTTCGTTCAAACAAATGGAATTCTGCCATATAGTATATATAAATATGGCCCGAATGGTTGAAAGAAAGTATTTCGATAGCGAAAACATCTGCGTGTATTCGAGATATCCGTTATTCTCGCGGCCACCGGAAGAAACGCGCATTTACCATTGTCCAAATAAACATCGATTCCATCGACTTTATCGCTTGCCGCAATAGCATTCGCTTCGCCGGTTACGGGCTATACTCCGCGGCGCGACTGAGCTTCGATATAAAAGAGCACGGCTAAAGTTATTGGAAGGATGAACAAGGAAATCGTGACTTGTGTTTGGACGAAAAACATCGAACGGTATCTCGCGTCCACTCGAACGTGTAAGCCGACGCGAGCATTTTATTTAAAAACGCGCCGATTAAAGTATCAAATCGCTTCTTTTTGGTTCACGCGCGACTCGAGTATTTTATTTCAGTCTAACGTGGAAAAGTTTGTTCGTTCATCCTGCTGGATCTTCCAACGAAAAATACAACCGATTAAAGAGAAAGTCCGTCGTACAACTTTTTTCTCGTAGGAAGAAAGAAAATTTTAGTTGTAGATGATCGTAAGCCTGGAAAGATCCTCGAGAGGAACTAAGGTCCCCCTCGATCAGCCTATTTCAGCGACAAGTTCGTAAGGTACCGTCTGCTCGTTTTCAACCGCATGAGCGCATCGTCTGCGACGCATTCCTTCGTACACGACGGTGGAAGCACCGGGCGAAGGAAAATAAAGGGGGTGCCAGAAGAAGGGACGAGGGTGGGGAACGACGTAACGGAAGAGAAGGAAGCCGGGCTCCGACGGTGCACGCCGTAATTTGAATTCCGAGTGAATTGAGTTCGAGGCTTGCTCGACCCTGTCGAATAACGCCTAGGCGTGTCTGCTTTAATGGAACATTTCCTCCGACGCGACGCTCCGACCACCCGTATAAATAAATAATTAAGACAACCTGCCGTTGTCCGACATTTTTTCGAGACGATTTGCATTTCATTCGCACCGGTTTTCAACTCGACAGCCGAGTTTCCGTCGCGATGAATTAACCCCTCTTCGCCTATCGATTGCTCGCTAATGCCAACAACTTCCCAACGTTTTCGAATTCAACCGGAAGAATTCGAATGGGAATACCGGGGTATGACTTTCGGACAAAATATCGTAATTTCCTCGAAATTGCAGAATTAAGGGATTTTCATGGAATTCGGGAGAATATAAACGATGCTTTCGAGTGGCGAAAAGTTAGAACCGAGTTTCGAGCCTCCGAAACCCATTTGACTTTTATTTCCTCGAAGAAAGCTTTCGACAGCAGCTACTGATATAAATATAAGATATTCAAATAAATATAAGAATATAAAATATTAACGTTCCATTGCTTTTTTATCAACGAAATTGCGAAAAAGCGTATAATATTTGAATAGAAGTTCACGCACTCGACTGTCCGAGTTAGCCCGAGTGGAGAAAGCTATGGTTGCGTCGGATAAACGACTGCCAGCGTTTCAAGCACGTCTAGTTTCAAGGACGATGCTCGCTCAGACAAAATTATTTTCAGCGTTAACGGTGCGAAAAAGCATACGTAGCAAATTAAAGATTCGAGGACGATCGCGTACAATTGAAACGCGATTTCTACTTGTCTGATAACTTTCGAAATATAATTTCTACAAAAGTAATCGCTTCGATCACATTCACTGCGACTAGTATAAGCAGCGAAACTGTCGATAAACGTAAACGACGGAATTGCTCGTCGATACCGCGTTGATCGCGAGGAACGCGCGACTGCCAGTAGAAAGAGACAGACTTTCGTCGGACAAGTGGCCGCCGCCGAGACGGCTCTCTTCGGACAGTAGTGGCAAAGACGCGAGACCACTCGAGAGGCACGAGAGCGCGACACGGTGTCTCAAATTAAAGCGTGCCTTCGTTTTTGCCAACGTTTTCTCGCCGCACCGACGTTTTCCCGAGACGCCTGGCGACGCGTCGACAAAGGTCACGCGGTTCCAGGGTTGGCCGCGATTCGGTGAAGATCGATCGGCCAAAGAGAGCCAGCCAACTTCTTCGAGAACGGCCGAGAAACGCTGCGGAGTGATCGCCAGATTTGTTTCTTTCGCGCAAGTTCGCTTTCGAATCGTTCGGAAACTCAGTTCCTTCGCCGTGGAGAAGCACTTTCGGTCGGAATTTGACGAAGAAATGTCGAAAAGCGAAAAAACGATTACAGGGTTTTGACCCAGTTCGCGTTTTGACGCTTACGGACGGACGTGCGTATAAGAGATATTAGTATTTGAGGTCACGCTACCTTTCTGTCACGGAACGTACATTCTTGTCAATCTACGAATCAATAACTCTATCGAACGAATCACCAACGAGACGATTAATATCGTCCAATGTAAAAACCACCGAGTTTCGTTGTCTCCGGTGGTCTCTGTCGAGCTAATTTATTTTGCTAACGGTAGAAAATTCCAAGTTAGAGAAATCCTGTCCGATACCAAGACCGGTAGTTGCGACCTTTGATGGAAGTTCTCTTCCTCGGCCTTTTTCTAGCGCGCGAGGGAGAAAAGCTGCGCTTCTGGAAGGAAGATTCGAGGGCAAAACAGGCTGCCGCGAGTATCCCAATGACGTGCAACGTCGACCCGAGGGTTCGGCCGATTACTCGCAAAAACATGGACGAGACTACTTCACAGACGAGTGGGATGATTGCGTGGCCGAATTAAAGAGGAGCGACCTCGAGCACGGGGCACCGCAAGCCGCTGCAAGTCCTCGTCCAACCTCGTTTCCCACCTTCAAATCTAAGTTACAGACTTGCAGACCCCTGCCGGATGAAAGTTTTAAGCGGCGAACGCCGCCACCTTTGTGCCGTGGCTACAAAGAGTATTAGAACGGACGGCTGAGAATTATAGTTCTGGAAACCGCGCAACCGGGTTACCGCTTCTCCTATACTTTGGCCGAGGAGATCGTGCGGCAAGTGTTTTATGATGGCTATAGCGAAATTTTGTAGCCAAGAGGAAACCATTTTGGTATATTTGGTAATGATAACGGTATGACGAACTTTTTTACTTAACTCGTCCACTCGGAATAGCAACACCCGCGTAAATTGCTTTCGATGCATTTAATGTACGTGGTAACGTTTAATAACGATTAATTATTTATACACGACGCAAGATGAAGTTAATTACATCGGAGTTGGCCGCACAGTGGATGTTATCTCAGCTATCAAATATCCTTCGATGGCGCTTGGATAAATTTATATACGCGCGACTCGACGATGATGTTCGCGAATGACCCCGTGTTTAACAGTGTACAAGCTGGTGCCTCGATCAGAGTCCAGACATCCGTAACGTCAACGGCTCACGGACATCTTCGATACCTGTATTCGCGTAAACTGTCATACTGTACTGTTTGCGTAGAGCTTGTGTAAGCAGAAGCGCGAAAATTTAGGATTGTTTAAAATATCTTGCCTTCTAGCTGTATTTGTTTTACAAAGTTTGAAAAGTACGAGCCAGGAAAAGCGTATATCGTAATTCTGCTTGTACCATGATTACAAAAGTTACACGTTCCAAGTTTTCCAGCAATATCTTCGAACCTTAGCTCGACTGGATCCTCACGACCAACTCGACCCACTTGAGAAAGAAGATAAGGAAAACGCGTCGAGCTCGAGAGCATGACCTCGAAGGAATCTCTTTCGCGACAGAGAGCCTGTGATTTATTTTCATGCCGATTCGCAAGCTGCAATCAACTATCGTTCGAATCCACGGCCCATCGGTTCTATTCGGTGTGGCTTCAACTCCAAATAAAAAATGTACTATCTGTCTGTATAGCCTTCTGTTTTTCTCGTTCCTTCGCTACCCTGCCGCCTATATTCCGGAATTTCTGGTAATACCAGCTCGCTTTTGCCTGCCCGACCATCCTTCCCATTCCCCTATCGTATCTCTTTCTGTCGAAACTTATATTTCACTTCCAAGTTTTTTCTTATCTCGCGTGTATTCGCTGCCAGCCACGTATATCCGCCAAGCCAGCTCCGATTCGTCTTTTCTATTTCGTTTCATTTACCAGTCACACTTCATGACCCGATAAAGTTTTCCGGGTGGCTGCGTCTCTGCCACCACAACTTCGAGTTTCATTAAATGAGGAAACGGCCGAGACAACGCCGCCGAGAAAAATATATTTCGCCACTCTGGCAAAACGGAGAACAGCCTGTGTTTTATGAAACGACGAACGAATTGGTTCCATAGATGAGAATGTGCGCCAGAGATTGATACAATTGGAAATTGTATTTGTACGTGCGAGATTCGTCACGATTCGGGAATCTGTTTTAAACGAAAATAGAAACGTACGACGAAAATAACGATTTGCACGATTAAAAGGATCAAGATCGCAACGTTTCGCGATGATACAGCCGTTTTAAAACACCGTGTATCCTGACCAATGTCTCGAAAAGTTTGTCCCTTCGAAATTTCGCTCTTTCATATTTTTTCGTTCGAATAAATTTTCGCCCACTAATTATACGAACATATCGCGTACACGCTGGTTATCACCAGGAAATATCCAGCGTATCGAGTATAATTGTGAACTCGCCGCAGCTGCTGCGAGCTATCAATAACCCGCACCCCCATAGCAATTTCACGCGTATCTGTTTTTAATATCGACGTACGCGAAATGCCGCGGGTATTGCGCGCGAGCATTCCAAGAAAAATAAAAATCAATCAGCAAACAGCTCTAAATCATAACCGAAACCGAATATTTGAGGCTCGTAGCATTCCATCCGATATTCATCGGTACGTTCCGACTCCCTGTCGGCGTTCCACGCTTCGAAAGCGGCGACGCCGAAAAATCGATCGGCCACCCTCTGTCAAACAGTCAATCGTTCAACGTTTCGATCGGCCACCCTCTGTCAAATAGTCAATCGTTCGACGTTTCGATCTGCCAGTCACCCGTTCTAACGAAATTTGTCTTTTGCACTGCTAGCAACAGCAAGAATTATAACAAGAAACGATCGGCCGATGTAATTTGTAACAATCTCACGCGTCGACATATGCAATCGTGCTAACGATTGTCATTTAACGGTTGAAATTGCGGCATAAAATTGAAAACAGCGAAAACTACCGTAATAGAGTGATCGAGTGAACGACAAGCGGGAATCGAGGAAACGGCCGAGTTTATCAGCATCGAACCAAGATACCAGAATAATCGAGAATCGAGAGGAATGTAGTCGCAACAGCGCAACGCGATGGTTGAATGCGAATTGGCCTTCGCTCGATTCCTCGGTCGAGCGATCAGCGATGCCGTTGTTCCTGTAAAAAGCCCGACGAAACGTAGAGGCGAAGGATTTTCGGAAAAAAGCAAAAGAGAATCGCGGTTCACCGAATTCGCACAATTCTAATCGACGTATAGCATCGATAAATTCGTTCGCGTCACCGACCACGCGATTCGTGGCTCAGACACGATAAACCTTCCTCCTCCTCCTCTTTCTCTCTTCTCTCTCTCTATCTCTCTCTCTCTCTCTCTCTCTCTCTTTCTCTCTCTCTGCACATTGCCTTTAAAACGTTCTGCAGAATGCGTTCACGCGCTTTATTATCTCGATGAGCTTCGCGCGAGCGCAAGACACAAGCTGGTCCACGATTTCCATTTCCTCCTCTTTATTGGCCTGTTAAAAGTTACGTTTGTGCCGGCATTTACGCCTGATTAAGGTTTAACTCGATTCAAATGCGAGAGAGGGGGACGAATAAGGGCGATGGAGCAGGGTGACTGCACCCTTCTGCACGTCACGGCTTTTCATCCCCTGTTACGCGATTTCAAATACGATCGAAGGGATGTTATTTAGCCGCTTTATGCGACGGATTGACTTTTATCGAGTCACCGGGGACGCCGACAAGTAATTTCTGCGGGTGCCGCGGTCTTTCCTATTCCTCTTTCTTCCATTTTTCTTTCTTGGCGCGGAAATCTTTTTTTAAAAAATAGTTTTTTCAAGGAACTCTTCGAGGAAGAAAGTAGACGGCTTGAAACAACCAAACTACACGATATACGTATGTGGCCTACCAGGTGCCAAGCACGACATTTACGATTAATTACCGGTGATGAATTTCCGTAACAAGACATTGTTTTTTACCGGGAGAATCCTACCGCCGCGCAGGTCCGCTTTTTAAAAGGCAACCAGGTAGAAAAACGTAACGGAGAAATTGGCGGCGATGGAGAGAGGTGGCACGAAAGTGACCTAAAAAAGCCAGCAAGCCATTAAATGTATTTTCCTTCACTTTGGCATCGAATTCGCGTAACGCGATACAACATTGATTCTAGACGAAGAAACAAAGAGAGAGAGAGAGAGAGAGAGAGAGATTTCTGGCTTCGTCGAGGAATTTCGGATCGAACAGCGATAACCTTTTAATACGATAATCGTATATTTTTTATCCAGGACGGCTTCTTCCATGCATCGTGGTAGCAAAATTTTATCGCGAATCAGATTTCACCTCGGATAACGTGACGTTCGTCCGCCATAATTGAACGATCTTAGACGAAACATTTAAAATTAGAGCTTCAAGGAAAAAGACAGATCATGCGTCGTATGAAACTGTAAAACGCGTAATAAAAAACGACAGAACAAAGAAGGAAGAAAAAAAAAGAGATTAGGAGTCTCGTGGAAACTTCAAAGAGGAGCAAAAACGTTCCAGTTTCCCCTATCCCGTTTCCCATTGACCCGAATTCGGTGCTTTCCTGTCCGCACATCTCTTTTTCTATCGGCCGAGAAAACTTTTCACCAGCTGTTCTATCTTTCGTATCGTACCGCCGCTATCATCGTCGCGTTTTGTTTTTACTTCGCCTCGTATCTTTTCTCTTCTCCCTTTTTTTTTCAATCTACCCGTACACTACCAGGTAAAACGCAAACGCGGAGCATCGGAAAACCTTTTTTCTCTCACGATCTTTACCCAACCCTTCGCGTTACAGCTTGATGTTGCATCAGCGTGACATTATTTTTCGCGCTTATCTGACGTTATATTTCACCGTTTACCTCACACGTTGAATGTAACACCGAACCGTCTGATATTCAGGTCACGTGCCGGATTTTCCCCGCGTTTTTCGCGATATTTACACTCGCATCTTTTATTTTGATGCGATCTCTATGCCAGTGTACTGGAACGGAGAACAAAACTAAAGGAGAATGCATCGTAATTTATACGCGTATTCCGCATCCATTCTGTCACAATTACGCTCGTTTCTTCTTTTATATTCGTACGTACTGCAAGTACATTCTCCAAAGATTTAAAATCATCTTAATAAACAATTTCAGTTACTCGTTTCATCTGGTTTCTCAGTCTCGCCTACGTATCGAGCTCGATCCCATCCCTGACCATAATCGGACGATCTTGCAAACCAACGAAATAAAGCCGACGTTGCGCAACGCCAACGACTCGACCCCAATCAAGATGATTAAAAACGATTTAATAAAAAAAAGAAAACATGGTTGAGTGTGTGTTGGCGAGTCGAGTCGAGCGTTAATACATGGCTGGTCATCGTAACGACATTATCGAAGTTCAACCGTTGTAATTATCATAATTGGCCCTCGCAATAATGATTTATTGGGCGACGTCCGTTACGCTCGATATAATCTATGGCATCGTATCATGTATAGCAATTTCCGTGCACAACGTATAAATAAATCCCCGTTATTCCCACGCGAAAAAGCACATTCGAGTGGGTGGAGAAAGAGGGAGGGGAGAGAGAGAGAGAGAGAGGAATGGTTCGATGCGTTTCGTTCGTTTGCCGATTGATGCGTTTCACGCGGTTCCACGAAACGTGGCTAATTCTAACCAGGCAAATGGAAATTGACGTTTGAGTAGCTTCGTCTATTATCTGAATCAATACTATCGGGAATTACAAATCAACTATTATCATCGTTATTTCTCTGGCCGTTTGCGTCCGCTGTTGCGTTCCCTGCTAATTAATCTTCGGGTAGCCAAACTTCTTTCCCAATTTGGGATAAATTATGCATCATGTTTCCAATGTGTTAATGCCGGCTTTTACGGTACGACGAGCAACAGTACATAGTCATCGATTTGTTGCGCGATATAATACCAAACATGTATCGACATATATACGTCGAGTTTAAGTTTTCCGAAGAAATCGATTGAATAGACTATCGTAGAATAAATTCAGCATTGCGAGCGACGAGTAAACATCGAGACAAGCTGATTAGCAAAAATCACGTCAGCTTGCTACCGTGTAGTGTGTAACGAGATGTATTCGCCACGTACACTGTCCTGCGTCGTGCTTGACTTGTTTTCACGACAGAGCCAGGCTTTGTACGCCATGTCCCGAGGAAAGGGCGTCGATAAACAATGTGCAACTTGCAATAAAGCTCGTACAAGTGTCCTTAAGACTACTTCAGCCATGTCGAAACAGCGTTCTTGGTCCTGACGAATCTCCGTCGTAACATCTATAACGCGATACGATTACAGAGAACTACGAGATTATATTTTTTTGTCGCTTCCCACCAAAAGAAACGCCAACAATTTCGATCAGCCGAATCTTTATGAGAATATATTTCCGATAATAAATTTGGCAAATTTCTTTCGGTCAATTTGTCTGCAGCTTTTAATATCCATAATAAACAGCCCGGTACTTTCAACTAAAACGTGCTCCCAAAGGATGCTTCGTTACTTTAATTATAGCTCGAAAATTATAATCGACCCGAGTGCAGCTAGAACATTGTTAGCTTAACTGATACTCGAAGATTATAAAAATTCTACCGTAACTGGAGAATTATTATTGACTCGCTTACGACTCAAATTATATCGATTTAAATTGAATGCAATTTCAATTTCCTTTTCTATTAGATCGTTTAGAGTATTTCAGCGAATGCTTTTTATACGTTGCATAGAATCATATTTGCCAGAAACAAGAACGTTAAGTAAATTAAAACGTTCAGCGAAACGTTATCGTGGTTGAACTCTCCATATTCGTCCGAAATATTCGTCAATTTGGTCGATCTCGTGGAATGTTGTTATAATACCCAATTTTGACGAGCACCTTTTACACGATAATCCTGCTCAAGAACCAACAGAGTATCGTAATTAAAAATTCTACGTATGTAGAAGTTTTCATTTACATATAATTACGTTTCTGTACTTCCGTCTCTGTTCATCGTCGTGCTTCGTCGACCGAACGATGGCACGGTCCAATAAATTAGCCGTATGCGGTTTAGTCGCGTGTACGTTGCTGTATTTCGTGTGGTTCTCGTTGCGCGAGTATCCGTTCTTTGCGTACGATTGAAAATACACTTCGATCTTTTGCCAAATGGAAGCGAGATTTGCTTTTCGCTCGTGTTTTCCGATAAATGAGAAGCATCGAATGTCGCGAATATATCTTATTATCTGCCGTCTTAAATCGATGACAAAATTGACTCGAATCAAGTTATTTAAGGTGGTTTTATGTTTAAAGGGACCCTAGAAGCCACATACTAAAATATTATTTGCGTATTTTTAATCTAACGATCGATAATGACAATAATGGACGGTAGGGCAAAATTTAACGACCAAGTAAAATTAAAATTTCGTATAAACGGCATTTCACGCGCATCAAGCTAATAGTTAACAGGAGGCTCTATAGCCGCATCATGCGAGGAATTTCATTGCACGACGGCACGAAATATACGCTGGTTTGGTCTCGTGTTTCGGTTGACCTTTCGTCTACCATGTTTTAAGACATATTCAACGCCTTCACATATCCGGTATATCCAGTTCTCTATATCGAACCTTCTGCGAGCCTTAAAAACGCCGTAAAAACCTATAACCCTGTCGAAAGGTGGTGATTTCTCCCAAAAAGCTTTTTATTTCTGCCACGAGATCGCATCTCACCATTTGTCGGTGGGTAGAAAACCGCGACAAATTATCCGAAGCGCGACTCTGATCCTCTCCGGCCGATCGATGCGTTTCGCCGACGCGGTTCGCTAATTCCGTACGTGCAAATGGAAACTGACGTTCGACCAGCTTCGGGATTATCCTCGTGACGAAATATCGCTGCCGCATCCTCACGCTCCGTGTAATCGAGCCGATTGCGCAGCTTCCAGTGGAAATAGATAGGACAAAGGGAAACGACGAGAAACGGAAAATTGCTTCGAAGAAACGATAAAAAAAAATATGGAAGAAAAAAGGGACAGAGTAAACTGGAGAAAACGTTTCGCGGGTGGAATTAAATTGAAGCTATGTGGTTGTTTGGTAGCCGGACGATCCAAGGTATGTTCTCGCGCGTTTCCTCGCATTCGTTTCCTTTATCGTTCGACGAATTTCACCTAACTGGTCGTGTTCCGCTCGTTCGATTCTCGATTTCGCGGCTGTTTTAATTAAAGGTTGTCAATTAAACGCGACATATAATTAGGAACGATCGCTTGAATCCGAATCCGTGAACCACGTGGCGGCTAATAGGCCACGGATTTATGACCCGTTTCGAACCGGATCATTTGCTGCAGGGATATCAATGATCGGGGAATATAATTGTATCGATCGTTCGACGCTTGTTAGTGGTACTGCTGAGGCTGTATCTCTTGCGAGAAGAGGAACGACGAATTCTCCATTTAATCGGTGATTTCGCGGGATTTTTGGTCCAATTCCTGGTATTCTGGTAATTTATAGCTACTTGTTAGGTATATGCAAATGTAACGGCTGTAATGTTTGACGGACGTTATACATTTTACGGATCGAGGGAAATATTCGATCGTACGTTACCATACCAACGTTAAGTTACCACGAAAACGATCGAAAATTCGTGAAAGGGTATGACGTAAAAAAACGCTTGGCCCGCGTTATCGATAACAACGCAGATATAAGAAATAGAGCGTCCATGGGATAGCCATAATCCTGGTCATCCGCCATCGAATAAACCGGGTCATAACTTCTATCGCCATTAGGCCGTGGCAAAGTAACAATTTCGGCGCTGAGAACGTGTCTGGCGTCAGCGTCGAGGCGCGCTACGCGACTTTTACGATGGCAAGACGAGCTCGAGTCGATTAACTTAATTAGACAATCGCCTAATGAATTCGAGAATGGCGGCCCATTAAGCGGCCGACTAACGCGCATCCTTGATCGTTTTCTCGTATACGATGTACTCAGAACGGACTTTGCTATCGCGAGCCTCGTAAATAGAGCTTTATCGCTCTTCGTTTGCCACCCTTAGTCGCGAAACCGTCGCTGCACCGGCTAAATCTCTGTCCCGACCAAGTAGATAATGGCATGCTATGTAAGATGGTTTAAACGAGCAACAAAACTTGCTTTTGGGATAGTTGTAATAAATATAAATATCAAGGGTGTATGCCAGGTCTGCAACGAGACTGCGCGAGAAGGATACTTTCGACAGATGGTGTCAAGAAAATTCGAGGATTATATATTTTTCGGAATAACGATAAATGGATCACCCGCGGAAGGTAGTTTCTTTCTTCGAAAAAGAAAATTTTCTTTCGTCTCCGATCTACTCGTTTCAACGCTTATTTGAGCATCTGTGTACGTCGACGAAACATTTGTATACCCAAATACCAAAGCTAGCGGAACTTTCTTCAAACAGCCAAATTTAACGCGAAACTCCGTCAGGGAAGGTGTCAAGAGTCGCACAGGAAACAGAGTTTTGCTCTTTAATCTCGATTTTGTTTCGAGTCGATAACTCGATTAGTTTCCGAGATACGAGCGCAGCGTCTTAGACACGCGGCATGGCAAAACGGTAGCTGAGATTCTAAGATACGGAGTGACCTACTTTTTCTTCCTGAAATTACGTACGTCGCTGGCAGCAACATAAAAACGACGTTGACTCAGCGTCCTGTCATCGCCTAGCTCTGGCGACTCGTACGTAAATCGTGCGTAGTAAACGAGTGTGCGACGAGAGTAAACATAGCGAAATACTCAAAATTATGCTTTGGATCGAACGACGACGTCTCAAAAGGCAGAAATCGTATCGACTCGAGTCTTAAAGAGGAGCGTTCACTGATACACGTGTCATACGGATCTTTGAGAATAATTAACGCGAATCGAACGTTATAATTTTTTTTAATTTTAGTACTTTTAATAAGTATTGCACGAGTATAGCTCAAAACGAAAGATCGATGACGGATGATTTTTAAGCAGTTTCGTCTGTGATAATATTCAGAACTACTTTTAACGATTAGTCGATGCGATTCGAGCGATTAAACATTGCTTCCAATTGCGATTATCGATGCCTTAACATTGAATGAACGTAATCGACCATACTTCCCGAATTTTGGCATTTTCTATTCTTAGTTTTTTCTAGTTTTGCTCTTTAAACCGGTTAATTTCGGCGATTAGTTTTCGCGTTATCTAATAACAGCGAGAAAATCGGCCGGAAATTAGGCACGCAACCGAAAACGGCACACCGAACACGCCGATCGATAGCAACACGCCTCTGGCGGATCTTTTCTTCCCGAAACTTTATTCTCGTGGTTGCCGAGGTCGATGGAAGAATTGCTCGTTGAATTAAATTCCTGCGGTGTTGTTCGGCTGCACTGTCTACCGACCTGACTTCCGATAAAATCGAGCAGGCTTCAAATTGGTTAGAGCCACCCCTAACCCCTAACGGAGTCGGTACACCGGCGTTATTTTCTTCGCGAGAAACGAAATAGGGAAAAAGCGGAATTTTTATATGTTTGGTACGTAGTTCACGCAGGTTATCGCGATGGTCGTTAAAGTTGTTACGAATTTACGTATTTAATATACACCGAATTTACTTTGAATCCTTCCGAAGGCACAATAAAACGATACAACGTCGTTACGTAGAACATTATGGGTACATTAAAATCGCTTACCGTAATCGCTATACAATTAGAATCGTTCTAAAGGCGAGGCTTCTATCGTCGAAGGGAAACAGGAGCGTATCTTGAAAATACCACGCTGGCGTTAGTGGATCGATCGTCGAAGGATCAGTGTCACGGAAAGGACGAGAATTTTGTCCCACTACAGCACCTACAATTAAAAAAAGTTTCGATGTAACAACTGTTAAATATAATATTTAGATATATAACTTATGAGAAAAAACATAAAGCGAGAAGCGACTCATCGTGAAAGTTGAACCGTCGCTATACATCAACCTAAATGCGCGTCTCTTCAACATTTCAACTTCATTTCGCGAGACAAGTCCCCAGCACGTGCCTCGGAGGCTTGGTTCGAGGCGAATAAAGCAAGAGACATTCCTCAAGACCTCCTACATACGTCGGTCAATGAAATTCCAGGGCGGCGCCTGGCTGGAAAGCCTGAATTTTTCATTAAATTAACAGCGCAACAGGTCGCGTATGGCGCGTGTCGAAGAGAATTGTTTAAATATTGCACGAAAGGAGCGGCCGCGATGTCTTTTTTTCTACCCTTTACCGGTCCCCTTCGACCCTCTTTCCCTGGCGACGAATTAACGCGCAACAGGTGAGTCCCTACACTGTCCGCGCATAACTCAGCGAGACGGATATTTCGAATTTTTCCATCCTTTCTCGTCATTTTGTCGCGTCCTGCGTTTGTCGAACGAACCAACAAACCAACACCTTTGCTCGGTGTTGCGTCAGAGGAAAATGGCGTCAAGTATCGTGAGAACGCGCACTGGCGGACAAAAGTTTCGGGTCACTCGGTTTAAGCCTGGATTATAGTTCGATGCTACGTGAAACGTCAATCGCTCGACTCCAAGTTGAGAAAGTTATCCCGTTGGAAACCGTAAATTTCTTTTTAATTTCTCTGGGTATTCAACGAGGAGCAGAGAGCAGCCGAGTATTTTTGTTATAACTTTTTAAAACACGCTTCGAGCTACGTAACTCACGCTCAACGAGAAAAACTACGAATGCAACCGTTTTAATCTGTCGCGTAGATAGCAACGAATCGCAGAAGGTTTATACGGCACTACGATATCGGCATGTTGCATTTGGGAATTAGAAACGTGCACTGTCCTTTCAGACATCGAGCAAGGAGATCGATAATCCGAGAGATCTGCAGGATCGCGAGCGGCAAAAAGAAACTAGGAGAAACGAAATATCGTCGACAAAGGAGATGAGCTTTCCGAATGAAACAGACTCGAAGAGATTGAAACGATAGCCGAACGAATTTTTTTCCTCGAATGTCAAAGGAATATCGATGAACCGTGAACGTAAGATAAGATGTCGCGGTACTTGTAATTAAAAAGGAATTAACGTCGAGACACGGGCTGGTATATAAGGGACGAAAACCACAAAGAACAGAAGGTCCGACTAAACGAGAGAAGACTTACGACAGCTTTGTGAATAATTAAACGTAGATCTGAGAATAGACAAGTAGAAGGCACAGACCGAAGAAGATTATAGGAAAGTCTATAAAGAAATTATAGAAAGAAATAACAAGGAATATTCCGAACGTAAGTCAGTCGGTATTTAATCAAAGCGACTGCTGTATAAAAAATTGCCAAGAAAACGTTTAGAGCCAAGCAGAGACGTAATTCAGCGATACGTACTTCTAAATTGAAGGTAAGCAGCGTCTTTTATGAAAAGCGTTCTCATTCTCAGGCATTTGCGTGCATAACGTCTATTCGGAGAAACGAGTATCTTTCTAGTTTGAAAATTAGTGGGAAAATTACCTGTGTGCAGGAAGCAGCACCGAGAATCGAGAAGTGGAGAGATCTCTGAACGACTAGCAACAAGTTGCGAAGGCAACGACGTACCAGCAGGTTTCTTCGTACGCGTAGACGCGTAAAATTTTTCATTCGCCAAGTGCTGTCGTTCTCTCCTCCTCTTTCTTTCTCTGTATTTCTCCTTCACTTTCGCGATTCTCCAAAAACGATCGAGACCGTTTCGTCTGGCAGCGTGGTGCAACAGGTAGACACTTAGTATCCTTCTACGAAGCGGAATTAATTTCCTCGACGCGATCCACGTTTATCAGAACGAAACGTGTGTAGCTATGGTACGAGCCATCTATTCTTTTCCTCGTGAGAATTTTTCTCGGCTGTTCGGTAATCCAGAGTTTAAAGAAATCGAAAATTACCGACTTTGATATTGCTCTCCGGAATTTTAATTCGAACGAATTATTCGATCGAATAATTTTTCTCTCCGGATTAAAACGTCGAATAGAGTAATACGAGATTTCATTGGAAACGATCAAAATAATAAAGCAAGACGAACCAATTTCGCGGTGCATCGTTTCTACGACTTCTTTCCCTTAATTGAAATACTTTTCCTATCGTTGCTACACCGAACTACGAGAAAATTAATTCTACGAATATCCAAGAACTACTCCCTTACGTTTTTCCCCCCTGTAGCAAGATCTTTTTTAAATTAAAAGAAAGGAAAAGCAAAAGCTTCGTAAATATTCTCCGCGTACCATTTACGGAACGGTAAACGATCTTCCGTCAGACGTGGGGAAATATCAGGCGCAATAATAAGCTCTAAAGGAAGAGTACGTTGATAAATTGCACCACACTGAATAAATGCGTGTACAGATGAGAACAACGAGTGACTTTATCGCGCGTACGAGGCCGATAACGATGAAAAAAGACAAAAAGAAGGCGTTGTAATCCCACAGTGGCACGTTTCTGCACAGGATTACCATCCATAGACAGGAATGACAATGTTCAATATGTCGGTAAGGCAATTTCCTATGAAAGCAACGTGCAACAGGTAGAGAACGTCGCCTTGCTCGCGAATCGTATCGCATTGGAACTTCTCGATCAAATAGATACAGCTGGCTTCGACGGAATTTTATTCGAGACCGACTTACAACGTCTCGCTTTCTAACGACGATTATTTCACTGTCATGTGCACCTGATTAGATCCACGAATTGGCTCCAGAAGAATGATGTTCGAAGAGTTCGCATCCGTCGTTGTACGATATCCAATAAATAGAACGATAAAAAGAATTTTAATTCGTCCGAACAAAGGATGAGAAGAGAAATAGCAACGCGGTAAAAAAAAATTGGAGAGTAAAGAATATGGCGGTGAAAAAATATAAACGTAGGAAACGATTAGGGATAGTGATATCTATACGATCTCTAGGAATATTTTTCATCGAAGAATCGGATTATCTCGAACGAGACATCTTGTTTCCTTCGACGAAAATTCGTTCTTGCTGATCGTTCAACGTCATTTCGTATCGTTGGAATCGTCTAATGACACGATATTGGCAAACTTGGTTTAAACGCGACGTAACTAACGCAGCGACCCAGTGTAACGCGAATCACAAAATTCGCCATTGAAAAATGACTATCCACGGCGCAGCAAGTGGAACGAGTCAACCAGTGGTCAGACCAGGAATCGCGTTCCACCATTTCGTATCGATTTTTCGCGAGAAGTGGATGACCCGGTTTTTGGCGCACGCTTTGTGCCGCTTTTAACAAATGACCAGTCACACTCGTTCGCCAAGAAATTTCTAACCAACCGCGAACGAAAAGCTACTTCGAAAATCATTTAAAATGAAAAACTCACGATACCATCGTACATTGCTATTTTCATATATTAAATCGACTAAATCCCGTTTTGATCGACGTGTTTTTTTTTTTTTTTCAATTTATAAACCGGCAATACTTTCTATTTCCGAAACGAAACTTTTTATCGTCTATCGAATCACCACATTGGTTCGCCGTGAAATCACCGTACTATTCGTTGAAAGAAAGGCCCCCGAGTTAAAACACGTTGATCAGACAGCAGGCAACGATTCGGGAGCTTTCAAACAACGTTTCGATTTCACACGTAAGCGATCGACGACTCTTAATTACACAATGTACCAGCTTGTACTTAATCAAAGAGATCGGCGAATATAGAAAGAAACGAGAGAAAGAGGCTGAGCAAGATTCGCCGAGAGAAACAGAGAAGTAAAGTGGCTTTGAAAATTTTCGACAGATATATTACGTTTCCTTGTTCGAGACGTCGGAGCGGAGATCGCGATGTATCGTTTCAGTTTCACACCGACTCGCGACTGGCGCGATCAATTACTCGCGTGGCCGCATACTTGGTTAACTTCAACGGGATTTTAGCGATGAAAGAAAAGAATCGAAGTAAAAAGAACGTAGAAAAGAAATTAACGAAATGGTAAAACTAGGAGATAAAGAAAGGAAAAAAGGGGGATAGAAGAGGAAGAGTAGAGAAAAGAGGTTGAAAAGGGGAAAAAATGGTGAACGCGTAGCGATTGCAGAGGTGTTAAAGGACGTTCTATGCCTGTCTCTGTCTCCGTAGGTACTGAAGCGCAGTTCGATACCAAGAACGGTTATATTCCAACCCCTTCTCCGCCGTTCGAACGCTACGCATCGCAAGATGGCTGGCCATGTTTGCGAAATGGCGCCTGCGCGTGCGATTTCTGCTCGGATGCCCCGTACGTCCCTCTACGCCTCCTCGTTCCTTCCTCTTTCTCCTTTCTTTCCATCGTGGAATAGCGATGGGACCGATCCGAGACCTACTTGCTATTTTTCATCGATTTGTCGTTTGATTGGTCGAGCTTTGTCAGTTTTAAGCGAATTCATAGTGGAAACGGCGTACGAGGAATTTTATGGCTGATTAATTTACTTGTTTCCAGAGACCTTGTTTCGGTTCTCCGTTTTTCTTTTCTCCGGTTTCTACCTAAATTGAGAGTCTCTTTTTCTTTTTTTAAACGCATTGAATTGTTGTACATTTTGTGGAATGTATCGATCGGAGAGAATTCTAAGATGCATTTGTGATTTTAGCAAAATTATTTAGCGTAAAAAGAGCGAGATATTGTAACGAAAGAGCTTGGCGAATTGCAAATTCAACGTGGCACAACAGAAATAGTAACCGTGCGTTTGAAAGCTCGATTCGTCCTCGATTTGAAGCTATTCAAACGCGAGGAAAATTCTGCTTCAGGAGTAAAATCAATTAAAAACGGGGACAACTCGGAGAATTAATCACCAAGTTGAAACATTTGATTTGAATAAATGTAAATTAACATTGTCTTTTGACGTCGATATCCGGGAAACAAATACATGTTCGGATTCCTATATGTAGAAATACTCGTTAAATGGTTAAAACGCGATCGAGATACGCCGATGTTGTCTCGGGGAAAATAAGAAAGGAACGAAATCGAAAAATGGATAAAATTCAAGAAGGATAGAATATAATTAGCGGCTGGCATATTAAAATATCGATTTAACGAAGGCACATCAATACCATCCGAGTCACGTTTGATCCCATCGCTAACTGAAACATCCCCTGCTATTCGTCGCCGGTTCATGCGACCATCTTCATCCCTCTCCCCTTTCATTTGATCATCTCGGTCCCCTGTCTTTTCCCCAGACTATTCTCGCCTTTTCTTCCAATTCTTCGAACGACCGATTTCCAACAACCCCCTCACCGATACCTCTTCAACCACTTCGTCTATGATTATTTCGCACTATTACAGGGACGTCCTTGTTCGGCCACCGAATATCACCAAAAATATTCCTCTCTCTCCTGTACGGGTTTTAATCCACGTTCCCTCTTCTCGTACACGCTACGATCTTCCACGACGAGAGAAGACGAAGAAACACCTTTCGAATCACATTTTTACTTAATTGCATTATTCGTTCATCCATCTGGTGGAAAACGTATCTTTTATCTCATTTTTTCGTTAACACTATTTTTGCATATTATTGCTACGGTATAACCAAAATATTGCGCGAGTCATAGCATGCCTCGATACGAGGGAAACACTAGAAACGGTTTACGTGTAAGAATTACTCGGAATGATCTCTTCACCTAAGCAAGCGTAATGGAGAAGTCGATAGATATAAAAACAGCGATGATGAAATGTCTGAAAGTATATAGATTCTGACGCAATCAGAACGACACTGCAGTAAAATGAAATAAGTCGATCAATGATCAGACAACCTATTCAACTCGGAATGACATTCAAATAATTCGTATATCAGCATCTATTCTCTGTAACATCGTGCTGTAGTTTAGAATAACATTTTTCGTCATTACCAGATTTCTTGAAACGACTCCAACTTCTCTTACAATTCGACGTTTTTTCTTATCTTCGGTAGCGGTGGAAACAATTTAGACGCGACGAGATACCCTGCTCTGTGTCACGAGTTCTTCGAAGTAATTTTCAGTTAATCTTATAAACGCTTAATTGTGAAAATCTGTATTGAACGCACTTTATCCTACAACTTCATTTAGAGTATTTGTAGAGTAAAGTATAGGTATTCCGATTCTCGGTTAATCAAAGTAGCAGTTGCTCCCAGGTGCCACCAATTGAATTACTTGACCAGGCACGTTTCACTCGCTAAGTACTGAAAGTGACTTCGTAACTTGCGGTTAATACGCTGATACAAATTTAAACGGGACACGAGACTGATTCTTGAAACAGTCTCTATGAGCATTCGTCGCTATTATAGGACATCCTGGCTGGATCAATAAACGTTCTACGTTGGGCAAATCCGTCTCTGAGCACGAGCATTTTTATCGAGTATTTATCGTACGAAACCAGTCCAAATTCAACCAGAGACATGGTCGGATGTAACTTTGCTCTACCGTCGAACGTTTCAAACGAGACTTGATTCCAACTCGTGTCAAAATAGAAATGCCATTGTTACAAAGATTGATTTTTTCTTTAGAAAATTCTACGAGCTTCCGAAAAAATATTCTCGCAATCGTTGAACTCTTCGTCGCGATCGAGTTACAGAAACGTTACTGTACGAGATAGCTATTTCACGATATCATAAAGTGTCCGAAGCGTGGCAACAAGCGGATGCCAGCAACAGCCCAGGTCTGTTGGCGCGTGTACGCGCGCGTTGTCGTGTGTTACGCGCGCGTGTCGTGTATTTTGCGTGCTTTTCGCCCGAACACATCGAGCACAAGGGGATTCATTAAGCGCGCGTGGACGCCCGTGTACGTGCTTTGTCAGTCTCTATCGGGATGGATGCTCGTGACGTTATGATTAACGCGACTGAATTTTACGCGCGAGACTTCGCATCGAGCCGGTGATTTCCGGCCGAATCGATTAAGCTTTCCGCGCGTGATTCGTGCCCGATCACCGGAATCGATCGACGCGACGTTTGTCACACAGTATTTTTCGTTCATTTTCTCCTCGTTTTTATTTTTTTTTTTTTTTTTTTATCCTTTCGCCGACAAAAAAAAAATTACACCATGTTGTATGCAGAATTGTTTGACGCGATTTATTTTTTGACTGACGCGAAGATTAGATGGAAAAAAAATTGCAGTAACGGTCAGTTGGAAACAACCGATAGAAAACGCGAATGACGATGTTTTAAAATTCACCGAATGCATACGTTCAACGCTAGATATCGGTTTACACTTTTATAGTTTTGGTACGATAATAAAACTTAAATCGTGTATGTTTTATCCAATGATTTCGCGTCTTTCATATAAAAGATTCGACTGCAAAGTCAATCGCTACTCTGAACGAAAGGTACGTGATTTTAAATATACGACCCGATAACTGCGTCGTAGTCGATAAAGATCCTTCTCATAAAACATGCTGCATGTGCTAGATTTCTGTTCCGATTCACAAAATTACCGCGCAATCCTTAATACCCGATTAATTTGACGACCTCGCTCGTATCGCTTTCATCGACTGACTATACACTCCGTATATCCACGTTTTGATCACACGTCGCTCATCTCCCCAGCAAGCTCATTATACTAAACAGTCAACACGTTCTAGCGAATCGAGTCGATCATGATTCCAAGAGCGTACCACGTCCACGAACTCGTACGTACGTACACGAGCGTGCCGAGGATATCGAACGTGCCTTCTGCTGCTCCTTTTTCCGCTGTTCCTGCTCGCGGGTCATTACACCGGCCCGGATATCCAGTCCGAGAGGATCTCTTTCCGGAACACAATTAAAGGCAGGAAGCGTGAGAGCCATCCCGGCTCCGAACCCGCTCTACTTCGTCTATGTATACACCCATACACCTATGTATGTAGGCATGTACGTACGTGGCTTTGTGTGTGTGTGTGTGTTGAAGGGGGGGAGGGGGAAGGGTATGTCGAAAGGAGGGCAAGCTCGCAGCGATGGAACGCGAGGGGAGGACTAGCCGAGTTTTCTCGACCCCTTAAATTTCGGCCTGTACCACTTGTTGGCGGCACGCTCGAGCAACAGATGACACCGACCGCCTCGGCGTGCCGATTGTAATTTAATTTTTTCGCGCATATATAGATACGCGGCGGTTGTCGCGAGTAGTGATCTCGTTTGTTCTAATGATCCGCGACCTCGATGGAACGATGCGACCGAGCGATCGATCGATGGTCTGCCAATGTAATTCTTCTCTATGGAAAGTCTCGAAGAAGGGACGAAAGTTTTGCAAAGTAGTTTACGAGCGATCATTTTGTCCCAAGATATCTCGAAATACAACGTAATACGAATACCGTAAAAACCATTGTTTCCACAAGTTTGACGATCCTAGGTTTGACTCCTAGGGTTGGTCAACGACGTTACCGTAACATATTTTACCGATACCGATAATACTTTGGCAAGAACGTTTTGGAAATTCAAACGCGAAAGTCCCTGTTACACGGTCGTGCGATCCTTAAGAAAACACATTAATAGCTCGACGATAGTTATTGCCCTGGGCGGATACGCCTCCCAAGGTTCGATTCACATCCTCCGACTCACTGGCCAGGCTAATATTTTCAAAATTATTAGCCCGTACAGCGCTAATTCGCCGATATCAAGTCGGTTCCGCGTCGCAGCCAAGGTACAAGTAACGGTAATGTCGTTATAATTACCCAGCAGCGGGAACTTGGGCTTTGAATATTCAATAGGCAGAGGCAGCTAGTAGTTGGAGTCAGCGCGTGAAGCGTTCGGCCCTTTTAACCCCCTCATGACGACCTTCCTACTACCTCACGTGAGACTTAGATTTTTCACGACCACAGACCCTATCGAACTGATTGCTTATGCTGTGCACAACTACCGAAATTCGATTCCAATGGAAGTCGACTACGTGTAGCGATATCAAAGTGCAGACATACATACTATCGTTCGTAAATATCCGAACGTTTTAGTTGATCTGTAGCGATACCGAAGGATAACGGTAATAGAGATACTAAGACTAAAATAACATAGTAACGTCGGATGAACCGCTGAATCCCTACGCTATAAAGATTCACTTTCAAGATGAAACAACAAATTATCGGAAACGGAAAAAATTGCCAGCAACGAATGATTCGCTACGCGTTATCTGAAATCTTGATTCTAGGAATTTAATTTGCGTTTATAATAATTAGCGCGTAAAGTAACGTGGCTACGCGGCATAGGGACGATCGTGTGCATATCTCGGTCCCAACCGAATTAATAATAGAGTTAAAACGTACCCGCCTCAAATTTCAATGCATTATCATTCAAGGGAGGGAATAGCTCGCTAGCTAGAAGCTACACGCAGCGGTCTCGATAATTAGCCTCAGATAAGCTAATTATTTCGATCATTACTATTGCATTAAAATAATTCGACGATACACATTCTAATTATCTGTCTCGTTAAAGTTGAATTAATCATGCTATAAGATCTTGATTTATGCGTATTATTATTTAAATGTGCACAGCCTACACATGTGAAACTTGAATCAAGTATGGATATAAAGTTTCGTTTTAATCGGATATCTCGTTTAGACCTCTCGTCGAGCACTTCTGCAAATAATTTCTAGATCATAATACGGTTACTTTAAGTGGATAATTATACGAAGTACTTAAACATTCGTGCTTTTTTTATTTCTTTCCATGTTAACCGTGATTTCGATCTCTACGTTAAAAATGCGTTCGCTTTCAGGCCTCGGCAATGGGTTCAATGTCTATTTTATATTATAATTAATACATAATTCTAATCTCGACATCGAACACGAAATAACGATGCTATTTCTGCTAATTATGCACATTCGTCGGATATTACGTATGTAACGTACACTTTGCGCAATCACTAACCGCTCGGTATCTTCGCAGGTATGTAACAGATATTTAAATAATTATCGCTGCTAAAGTTTCGCGCCGAAAAAGTCGCGTACCCGATGAAAAATTCTACAATTACGCAACGTCGTTTTAATTCTGTTCTTTTTTTTTCTCTTCGGCATCTTTTAAAAACTGCCACCTTTCCAACGCGTATATGTATTCCATTTCTAACAAACACACGGTATATCCCATTCATTTTAGGTTAGAGGCTCGTCAAATTCAGTCTCACGGTTATACTATCCACCCCACAGTCAACCATAAACATTTATCATTCACGACGAACGAATCGGCCGATAAAATCGTAAATGCTTCACCAACAGGGAACGCAATACGATATAATCTAAACCTGCTTCGTGAAAAGTTCTTTTGAATTAACGTTTAAACAAACCTTTTTTAGAAAATCGATACAAAATATCGACAATTCTATTCGTATTTTGGATATTAGAACGAAATAATAAAATTAATCGTTTTAAATATTAAACTCATAAAAGCTCTCTGTCAATCTATTACAGGATTACGAATAAAAGATTCTCCAGCTTTGAATATATAAAACTTCTAAGTACAGATTTTTCGCTCTACTATACGATACGTTCTGTTTAACTCGAAACGCCCAAATATCGGGAAAAAATACGAACGAGAGGAAAAACTGTTTGGACCAAAAATCGTATGATATCGAGGAGAGCGTATTGTACTTTTATCTATTTAATCGTGAAATGGCCTTGAAACGTCCTGTAAAAGTGACGTTACAATCCTTAAAACGGATGCCTCGCTCTTTTATTACGTAGCTACGTGTTCACGCGTGTTCGAAACGTTACAAACTGAGAGACAGGCACATACTGTATACGTATACGATTATACAATCGTTATCACTATACGATCGAGCGAGCAACGATGAAAAATGCAGGATGAAAGGTCCTGTAGCGAGCGAGAACGGCGATAAAATCTGTATGATGGCGGCTTCTAATAAAAAAAAGTAAGTCGAACAAATCGTTTTCACGCGGTGCGCGCTTCATTTTTCGCCGGATTCGACTCTGGAAATCTATCCGCGTTGCACCATGCGTCACACCGCAATCCGTTGCGATCATCTTGCTGTTATTCGGTCGTGCCGATATTTCAGCACGCTCTAATTAAACTCACGGAAGGAGACTTTCATTTCGCGTGATACGACCGCTGTTTCTACTCGCGTGCTCGCGACGTCCCTTTTTTCCAGGGGTGTGACACTGAAAAAGGGTGAGCGGATGGAAAATTTGCTGAGCAGAGAAATTAAAAGGGCCATCGTGACTTTGCTCTCGCCGTCAGAGTGTTTTAACGCGTTTTACCCTCTATCCTTTGAGGTAATTATGTTGTATGATAATTTTAAGCGGTGATACCTCTCGGAAAAAAGGGACGAGAGAGGAACTAGAAAGCTTCGTTGAGGTTTCAACGACTGAAAGGGAACGAGGTTCTCTTAGCAATGAATTTACGTAGAATCAGGTTGACGAATAGATTCTTCGTTTTCTATATTAGTTAAATGTTGACGCATTTGCAACGAAAAAGGGGCAATCTAGTTTTTCTACGGATACGTATAAGTCGACGATGGGATTCGTTCTGGCCGCGAGTGTCTTGCAAAGAGTGAACAAAATCTCGTTGGAAATAACATCCGAAATGCGATTTTTATTTATTTTTCAATACCTGGATGATTATCCTTTCTGATCCTGCGCGAACCATCGAATTAACTTCCAAACTACTTCTCGCCATCGGCAAAGAAAGAGAAAACACGCAATAACTTGGAAATAAGTGATTTGTGATGTCGCAGCACGGGGATTCGGCCTTCGATATACGGGCGTTATCGAAATAACTTAATTTTTCGATTACTCGATCCGCCATCCAGCGTCGACTCCACTTCGCAGCTACTCGATCGCCTTGGTTCTCGCCTTCTTCCTCTCTCGTTAATAAAAAATCGATGGCTTCTTCTCGCTTTATTCCCTCGTGTCATTCTTGTACACACTTGGTGAGAAAGCTTGTAACGTCGGTTCTGTATCCCGCGGCTTTTTCGTTTGTTTCGAAATGGCTTCACGCTGTGAGCTGAGTGCCTCCAAATGCGATCTATTTACGTAGCAATATCCAAGGAATAACCCAAGACGAAATTACTCGAGTCCTGCTGCGGGTTAATGCACGTCTCAATTTTTATTTCGCCATCTTTCAGCCCGCTACTATTTCCCCTCGTTGCAGTGAGGCTGAAAATCGAAGATATTCCAACCCTCCGAAATGTAGTTGTTTCAAAGTTAGTCATGGAAAACTAACAGAGTGGCAAAATTGTTCCTGAAAATATTTTTCTCTCGATAATTCCCCTTTGTCAGAGGAAAAAGCGTCGATACGAAACCGCGCATTACCTTCAAAACGATTTCCCCGCACGATTCTGATTTCCGAAGCTTCGCTAACTTGCCATCGCATTGGAAATATTTCTGTGCTTAGGCTTCGAAACTCGAAGGGCAAGACGCGCGCGAAAACGAAGGCACGTGCGTGTATGCACGAGAGATAAATTTGCCCGGCAAACCTCCGACGGCAGTTCTAGCTCCGAACTAACCCTCTAGTAATTCAGCCTTTAAGTCAATTAACTTCTTCGTTGCACGACCACGCGACAGATGATTAAGGCACCGTGTTGCTTGCCGCGATAAATTTCTGCGGTTTATTCGCGGCTTGTCCTCGTTCGTATATACCTGTGTACGTGTTACGACTGCGCGAATGCTCGATAGCGAGTGTTTCTCGGAGAATAGTCTGGCAAGAATAATTAAGAAGACAAACGCTCGTCATATTTTTGCATAGAAGCAAGACTTCTACGAACGCGAAACGCTCGCTAGTTTTTTTTAATTTGATCGTATACCGAGATAATCGCAAGATTCGTTAAATGGTTGAACGATTATACGAATGATACTTGTCTACTTAGTTTTCGGTAAAACTACTCGTAACTCGTATATAGTCTTATCAAACAATTATAATACGATCTCAGTCCCTTTCATATTTATTTTTACGAAGGGGCGATAGAAATTATGCAAGTTGCCGAATGTACAGCAATTTATGAAAATAACAGCTATCAAGCAAAAACCATGGTACAAATTACGAGATAACAGAGCAGCATTCTACTTGCTTAGAGTTTCTTTAATCAGCGAAGAATCATTACGAAACAAAGTCAGACTGATTACGCGAGGAAAGAAAAAGAAATATTACGACGTACTTTGCTGTCAAAGCTAATACTCCGCTCTCCTTGCCCGGTTAAATGACAGATTTCAGGGTCGTCGAAATGAAAAAGTTCACAGAAAAGTTTTCGTTGCGACGCATCGTCGGACGAACTCGATGAACTAAACTACGAGGACACCGATCTCGGAGATGTCGGCGTGGGAAACACGAGAGAAAAAAAGCAAGAAAATTACAGATGAGGAGATGTTCTATCGTTGAAGCAACCTTTCTATTTGCGTTATCTCGTTTCGTTCTCTCTCTCGCAGCCTTTCGCGTGGCAATACTACGTTGTTTCGTGTCTCTACTACCTCCTTCCATCGTCGTTCGGAGACAAATAATCGTCGCTTTATTTAGCATAGTTTCAAACTTTAAGTGGATCGGAGACACGTTGAAACGAATATTACGGTAAAAATTCTCATAACCACGGCCATTTCTCTTCCATATACGCTTTTCCCCCCTGGTCCTTCGATTCTCAACCTTCAATTCTCAGGCCGCGGCTTCCAGCACTTCCCTGAAACTCTCCATCCTGCCCTACCAATCTCCTGTCAGGCCCTCCTTTTGGCCGTATAATCCGCAAATTACTAACCTAACCCCAGCGAGCATCTTAAAGACCAAGGCTTGTTCGTGGTAGATTCAAAGGAGGTAATACCCGGACCAGACTTGGCAAGGATCCGGCAGGGAAAGGCCCTGAAAGAAGGATGAAATACTTTTCTCCTCGCTATCTGTTTCCTCGTTCGTACGCCAGCATCCACGTACCGCGTCTCTCTTTTTTTTCGTCGCGACTTCAGCATCTTCCGGCATGCCTCCACTCTTCCTCTTTTCAACGATGCTTCTGCAAACACTTATTACACCGAAAATGTGGAATTTAGCCTCATCCAGGGTTGGCCCATTCCGAAACTTTGCCCGTGATACCCCTGCCCTAACGCTCTTCGTTCGCATTTTACAGAAAGTTAACGAATTTTCTAGCAAAAAATTACTTCAAGGTATCTTGGAAATTGTCGCGAAATATGAGAAACGTAGGTTTCCAATATCCCTAAAATTCTATAAAAGACATTTCCAATTATCCAACGTTAACGTAACGTAAAGACTCTCCAATGAACGTTCATTAATACCAAGTTAGCTTTTCTCGCGTTTCTCGGACATCGAGCAACAGATTTCGCGCCAATACAGTTTTACGAGGCGCGTCTCGAGAAAATAAAAAACACGTACGAACACATGCACGACAGGATGCAATACCGAGTGCTTTCGATACGGGGAAAATGCTTAAACTCTGTATTACATAACCCGGTAGAATGGCGTACTATCCCTGAAATGGATGGCATGGTCGTCTCAAAACACCACGGTCATATGGCGTCAGAAACGACCGCGGCGGGTCGAACGCTCGGAAACGTTGTATTTTCTTTCCCTTTCTCTCTTTCTACCTTTCGTTTTGCCTTCCCTTTCGCCCCATCCACGAAGCGCATCGAACGCATCCAATAAAGGTGAGGTTAACGATGGATCGTTAACTTAATGAACGATGGGAACACAGCGTTAAACGCGCGCGCCCACACGTGCCGTGTATAAAAACGTCTGTGGAGAAATTATAGTTGACAGACATTGTCCTCGTCGTTCTACGTCTGTTATAATGGTCGATCGAAAGGGCCACCATATCGATCATCACCGGTTCCATTTGGTTTGCGTAGATGGGTATCGTTCGTTTTTCTTCCCCTTGTGGTTTCTTCCAAGAAACGTTTCATTCTTCGAGAGGATCTGTCGTTCCAAGTATCTTATTTGGAGAATCGCGTAATAATTTTTAATCTGCGAAAATGTACGATATACTTCGTTTCGAGATTTAATAACGCAGAGATGTGGATTCCTGAAAGTGCGAAACTATAAACAAAGCAACAATAAACTAAACACCACCATGCCGATACCCGATCGACGACGATTAGGTACGTCATACGACAGCTTTACCATCGACTAAAACGTCAATATCCATGATATCGTTTCGATCCAATTCGGCAGTTACGACCCAATACGTTTTATCATTAGTATAGATCCGCACGTAATAAGAAAAATTCTTACCTAATTTATAAA